>NC_090922.1:1553240215-1553551152 GCF_040938575.1 Ambystoma mexicanum | reverse complement strand
TGCGAATGTGTATTTATATATAGGTATTCACATTAATGTTTATATTTATTCATATACTATATATATATTTAAAATTGATATTTTATTTTGTGTTTAAATTGATATTTTCAGTATATATTAACACCAGTTCGCCTACTGAAGGGTGCTTTGCCTTCTTGGTACGTGCTATACCCTGTTTAGCTTCAGGTTCTGCCTGAATTCTATGGGGAGGTTAACCCCTCGTATACTGCTGGTTTCCACACCCTGCGGGGTGACCAGTTTCAGGTACTCTGGTGGTGCTCTGGAATGGTACCGTCACCTGCTCGGTGGCAGGATTGGCTTGTGTTTCTGCGAGGTGATCCCTCGTATACTGATGGTTCCACACCCTGCTAGGATGAGCAGTTGAGGTACACTTCATCAGTGTATTCCTCACTTAAAGTTGGCAACTTTGTCGGTGTGCTGCATATGGCGTTGGTGATTACCTTAACGGTTTGTGTGCCATAACCTGTTTGGTTTCAGGTTTCTACCTCAGTTCTAATGCAAGGTTACCCCTCGTGTACTGCTGGTTATCACGCCCTGCTCGGGCAAACAGTTGAAGGCACAATTGCTCAGGGTATTCCTCCCTTGTGGTTAGCAGTCTGTTTAGATGCTGCATATGGCAGATGTCATTATTTCTGTAAGCACACCGTAGCCTGCTTGGTTTCAGGCTTTGCCTGGATTCTGCGGCGAGGGACCCCCTCGTGTACTGCTGGTTGCCACACCCTGCTAGGGTGAGCAGTTAAGGTGCACTTACCCAGTGCTCTCTTTTGCTAAACATTGTGTTTAAGTGATGAATGGAACACATTGGAGTGTTCAGAATTGTCAGTGGCCCGGATAGCTCGGTAAGTAGCAGCTTATAGAAGGGCCGGGGGGGTTTGGACCCCTGTGAGGGCGTAACCCCTCTTCTTTGGATATTTTATATGTCTATTTTATATAATGTATTAAGTACTTTAAAGAAAAGAGTGTGTGGAGGTTGTGGTAAAACAGACCCATGTGGGGGGTTGTACCTTCCTCTATAGACACTGGTGTTAACCTTCGTCTTTTAGTTAAACTTCTGTCGCCCTTTACCGCAGTTAGTTTCAGGACAACTCAGTCCTTCCTTAGGTCTTGCTTTCCCCGATATCAATTGCTCCACCCAACACCTGTGCTGATTAAGCTGCTGTATTTTCTCCCATCATGAGGAAGAAACAGATGATGCGTTATGCCTCTGTTGAGGTCTGCAGGGCTGGAGGCTCTCTATAGTGGGGATGGGGTTTCCCTTACTATTTGTCCCATTGGACATTCTTTTTACTATTGAACTGTTGGTGGAGACAGGGTCAGCTCGTGGGTAACTGTTCAGTTTTGTTGCATGGCAAATTGAGCAACCGTGTTCTACTTGGAGAAAGTGTTTGGGAAACACTTGATGATATCAGATATACGAGTTGCCAAACAATAACTTTAGGGCGTTTGCCCCATGGGTTTTCCTCCCAAATCTTGGCCTGTGGTTCAACTAACCGTCTAACAGTGTGTTGCACTTTCTCCTCTGCTCGAGGAGTTCAGGCAGGCTTTTGTACCCTCAAGAGCGTTGCTTAATCTCTTTTGTTGGGTATATATATATAGACATATACATTTTCTACAGTGCACCGATTAGGGTGCTGGTTTTTTCTCATCCGTACTGACCCTACTGATACAGGTTCCTAATTTTGGAGAGGTCTAAATAAGTATTTTATCCTGCTGAGATCGATAAGTGAACACTTCACGTCACACACCGTTCGTAATAGTGATATGCACCACTCATATACCTGAGGGTTCGTAGTACTGTATAAGTACTGTTTGCTATGGACAATGTGCTTCATTTTCTTTTTTCCCTGATTCCCTTAGTGGCCAGTCAGCCTCACACGAATACAGAGACTCAGATCTCGGGTTGGAGGGGACAGTGGTCCCAGATTTCTTTCACAACCTGTATTTACGAGGCATTGATCATTTTTCCCTGAGATCTTTCCCCCACATCCCATGCTCGTCATCCTTGGGGGATATTGTATCATGATATACACCACGTGGAGTATCGCCCGATGGTTTTTCCGGTTTTTCTTTTACAGGAGTTCAGACTCAGGGCCAGTGCAGACTCGCACTAAGCATTTCCCTCCCGTCAGTTACTTTCCTTTGCGCTATTCCTGGTATTTCAACAGGTTAAGCGGAGCCTGTCCACGGTCAGGGGGTTGGTTAGAGTGTATTTATTTCTCTTAAGGGTGTTAAAAGCGGGGTTGTAATGTGGTCCTCAGGGTAGCCTTCTTCTGGGTTGCAAGGTTTTTTTCCCTTGGTTAAGTGGGGGAGGGTTCTCCTCATTTGTGAAGGCTCAATATCCCTTGGTGAGATAGAGGGGTCTGGGAGTGATACTAATCTCCCTTCCAAGTTATTATGACCCTCTATCACAATGTGTTCCAGCGTCTCTACATTAACTGTCAGAAGGTGTCTGCCAGTACGATTCCCAGAGGGCTGGGATATTTATATTCAGTTAATGACTTGATTCTCCTAGTCACCTGCATGGCAGGTGGACCTTTGGGTTTTCACAAGAGTTTGTTTTTACAATAAGGTGCCAGCTCAGGGTGCTGTGAGCTTCAAGGCTCTCCAATTTGACTGAAATAGAGGTTAGTCCTCTTCTGGTGTGCAGCTTCAGTTTAACTATTTAGTGATCGCTTCTTTGCAGTTTAGAGTCTTGCTAAGACTTGGAATTGGATGTCACTATGATGGTAGCGATTGGATGTAAGATACATTTTTTCTCCTTGCCAGGTTTGGCCTCTTAAGGATCAGGTTTGTAAATATCTGCTTCTTGTCATGGTTGCAGAGTTCTTCTTCAAGTGTTCGGAAGGTCTGACGGTCTCCGGTTGGCGGTTTGACAGGTTTAGCTTCTCAGGGGGGCCCCTCTCTTCCATTCTGCTTCGGCCTCCAGAGGACATCCCTCCTTAATATACACATATGTCTGAAGACAATTGTGGGTTAAGTCTATGGCTTTTCAGCTCTGCTCAGGATGGGTCATCCTGTTACAAATTTATAAAATGATTTTTACTCCCATTTTACCTTTTTGAAGATTTGTCTTTCCCTCTTGGTTCCCCAGTGTAGTTATGTGACATGCCCTGATCCTAATGCAATATCTTCCTTTAATGCATGGGATGGAACCTAAAAGACTTTCCCCCTTTGGGGTACTTTTTCTTTATCTCCAGGAGAGCTCTGTGCTTATTTTCTTTGGTTTGCTTTCTAGGATCCCAAAGATGATATTGATTTAAATGTTTTAAATGTTTGATTGGACAACAGAGGCGTTTTTTACAGAGGAGTTTTTGTCCTATCCTATTAGTAGGAAAACTTTGTTTAAGGGTTTTTTCCCCTCTTTAACCAGTTGGTTTTGGCGGCTGTTAGGCAGAAACCTGTGCAGTTCCCTTGGGGAACACTGCAAAAGATTTAAGACTACAGGTAGAGCAGTAAACCCCTTTGGTAGCAGTCTGTACCACCCAGATTTACCTGGTAGCTGTGGCTGAGCAGTCAGACTTCTCTCAAGAAGAGTTAGGCAGTATGCAAAGTATACACAATATGTACCAAAACACAATAGCACAAGCAAACACTGACCAGAGCTTGGTTTCAAAAGTATATAGTTATTTATTTAAAATACACATAAGGTAAAAACACTCTAGCAAAATATAGTAAACACTTCAAACACAGTTATAATGAAAGTAGATTCAATCCTTTCTCCTATCTAGACAACTCTAGGTTAACACCACTTAATTAAAACAGAGGTGAGTGCTTAACGTTAGATGACACTCTAGTAGTTTCCAAGAAAGGGAGAGAAAAAGCAGAAATGGGTTAAACACACCACTCTAAGGTCCAGAACACTTGCAATAGGCTTAAAGAAGCACAAAAGTCACAGGTGAGCAAAAGTCACTAGGCAGGGCCCACTCTTAGAGTAGCCGGAGCGAAAATGTGCCCAAGATCACACTGTTAGTTAGAGATTCAAAGTCTTGCAAAGAGTCAAAAAAAGTTTAGAGTGGCTCGGAAAGTTTAGCCAAAGTGTCCCAGGCACTCCCAGGTTCGAAAGCCGGGGACTAAATCTACCCCGTACAGTCGGTAGCAAGGGAAGCCAGGCGGAACACAGTACCTTAAGCGGAAAGGATCCTCCAGCGGGGGCAGTTGTTCCAGGCAGTGGCAGCAGGGCTCGACGTCGGTCAGGGGAGAAGAAGTTCTCGCTGAAGCGCAGAAGAAGAGGGTCGTTGCACTGCCCGGGAAGAAACCAGCCGCGGAGTCCTCCGGTTAAAGGGTTGGTACCGACTTTCGCGGTATGGGGGTAAAGTGTGGTATTCCGGTTGCCGGGGTGCTTGGCACAGGCAAGGCGGCCACGAGATACCTCAAAGAACGGAAAGAAGGCGAAAACTGGTTGTCCCCACCAGTCAAGGGAAGGAGCCACTCCGTTAAGAGTTCTCCTCGGTCGTCGGGAAAAAGTGGTGAGACGGTTCAGCAGGGCTCCACCGGGTGGTGTCGTCGAAGCAGGTCGGCTCAGCTCTTCCCTCGTCGGATTCTTGGTCCTGTGGCGACTTCTGAAGTCCCAGTCCCCAAAGCCCTGCTTTTATGCAGCAAGCCCCCATTCACCCAGCCTAGCTGTCACTCAAACATGCTAAGTGGTGAGCCGGGCGGCTCACCACTTGGGCCAATCAGGACGGAGTGCGACTTGAGTTACCAAGGTAACTCAGTCCAGGGTGCCTAAATCCCCCTCCACCCCTCCTAAGTACCCCAGACAGAGTGGCACCACTTTGGAGGGCTTCTGTGGAGAAGCCCGCCAAAAGTGGAACAAAGGGCTCCACTTTGGGTCAGAGTTACAGAGGCGAACACCAACGCCATTTTAGGATCAAGTTTTGGCAAAAAGTCCCAACCGGAGTTATAAAAATAAATATATAAACCGGCGGTATGTTTAAGGCTACCGTAAATAAATAATTAAATGTGTTAGCCTAAAACAATGGGAAATCCCATAGGGAAATATTCGCGGTCGAATATAAAAAGTAGTTTCCACTGCCACCAGCCAAAACTCGATCAGGGGGGACGGAGACGTGCCCCCTCGACTAACAGACCCTGGGGCAATCGAATTGCCCCAGCCAGTACGTCCACAATATGATGGTTTGTACTGGTTCTGTTCAGGATTCAAGACTAGCAAAGTCTTTGGTGACTTTACATGCCCTGGGAGACAGTAGTCAGTCCCAGGGTATGGAGTCTATGTTGGGGAGTCCCTAGGACACCCCTGGGTCACGGCACAGAGGGTGCTGTGTGACCCACATCACAAAAATACATGAGGCCCTATGGAGTAAAAGACCCCATAGCCCATTCAACACAAGGTTTGTCCAAGATAACACACTTCAACATGTCCAAGAGTGAGGGTAAAAGAGTCTCACTCTTGGCAGGAGAAAAAAATTAAACCCCAGAAATCCAGCAAAGCTGCTGGGGGACTCACTAGGTAGGGAAATTCAGCCTAAACAGAGAATTCTCCCTAACACTCGCCCCCCCCAGACTAAGGGACAGGAGGATTTAATCCACTCCTGGATGAACCTCATACCTCTAGTCGATGATATACATCCTAGAGAGTCCATCAGCATTTTGATGGTGACACCCTGACCTGTGCTCAATGGTGAAATCAAACCCTTGCAGGCAGATTGACCATCTCAATAGTTTTGGATTTTCCCCTTTCATTTGCATTAACCATCTCAAGGGTTGGTGGTCAGTCTGAATAACAAAAGTAGAACCATACAAGTATGGCCTAAACTTCTTCAGTGCCCACACAATAGCAAAGCATTCTCTTTCGATAGTTGCCCACCTTGTCTCAGGATCCTTCAGTTTCCTACTGATGAAGCAAATGGGGTGCTCCCTACCCTTCTCATCCAGTTGGCTTAGAACTGCACCTATACCTACATTGGAAGCATCAGTTTGTACAATGAAAGGTTGGTGGTAGTCAGGAGCTCTCAATACTGGGGCCTGGCAAAGAGCTCTCTTCAGTTTTTCAAAGGCCTGATTGCACTCCTCATTCCATTTTACCTTTTTAGGGAATTTGGGAGAGGAGATTACATTCAGTGGAGAAGCTATGGTCCCATAGTTCTCAATGAAATTCCTGTAATACCCAGTGAGGCCTAGAAAAGCTCTCACTTGGGTTTGAGTAGTTGGTGTTGTCCAATTTTGCACAGCTTCAATCTTGCTGGGCAAAGGCCTTATTTCTCCACCTCCTACCTCATGTCCAAGGTAGACCACTTTACTTTGACCAATCTGGCACTTACTGGCTTTGATTGTCAAATGGGCCTGTTTCAGAGCCTGCAACACATGTCCTAGGTGGTTCACATGTTCTTCCCAGGAGTGGCTGAAGACTGCAATGTCATCCAAGTATGCCATGCAGAAATCTTCCATCCCAGCCAGAACTTGGTTCACCATCCTTTGGAATGTGGCAGGTGCATTTTTCAGTCCAAAAGGCATGACCTTAAACTGGTACAAGCCAACTGGGGTTGAAAATGCAGTTTTCTCCTTGGCATGGTCTGTCAGGGCTATTTGCCAATAGCCTGACGTCAGGTCAAATGTGCTGAGGTACTTGGCTGCACCAAGTTTATCCACCAACTCATCTGTCCTGGGCAAAGGATGGGCATCAGTCTTGGTGACTGCATTTAGAGCTCTATAGTCCACACAGAATCTCAAGTCTTTGGATCCTGCCTTTGGTACTAACACAACTGGGCTAGACCATGGACTAGTAGAGGGCTCTATTACCCCGAGATCAAGCATCTTCTTGACCTCTCCTTTGATGTGGGCTCTGATATGTTCTGACATTCTGTATCCTCTGCTTTTGACTGGCAGACAGTCACCAGTGAGTATCTCATGCTGGCCCCAAGGGGTCAAGCCTGGTGACAGTGAGAACAGGGAGGCAAACTGATTTAACATAGATTTGCACTCCTCTTGTTGCTCAGGTGTCAGGTCTGAAGAGAGATTGACTCCTTCAACTTTTTCATCTAAAGGTACACCTCTGAGGAGATCAGGGAGAGATTCACTCTCTTCCTCCTCTGCAGCTGAAGCTAGGAGCAAGGCTCCTACATCAGGTCTGGAGATGTAGGCTTTTAGTCGGTTGGTGTGGAAGACTCTAGGAGCTTCCCTGGGTTTGCCCAGATCCACCAGATAGTTGACCTCTCCAAGTTTTCCCACAACCTTGAAGGGTCCCATCCATTTGTCTTGCAAGGCCCTCTGCCTTGTTGGGAGCATAACTAGAACTAGCTGGTCTTGAGTAAACTCAACCATGTTAGCCTTCTGGTCGTGCCAATGTTTGACCAGGGCTTGACCAGCTTTCAAGTTGTCACTTGCTTCTGCCATCATGTGTGACATTCTCCTCCGGAGACCTATCACATAGTCAGTCACTCTGACTGGCTTGAGGGGAGGAGCACCTTCCAACCCCTCCTTAATCAGGGCCAATGGACCTCTGACTGGATGGCCATAGAGAAGCTCAAAGGGAGAATAACCTACTCCCTCCTGAGGGACTTCTCTATAAGCAAAGAGAAGGCATGGCAGTAGAAGGTCCCACTTTTTCTTAAGGGGTTCTTCCAAAGCACCTATCATGCTCTTCATGGTTCTGTTAAACCTTTCAACCAACCCGTTTGTCTGAGGGTGGTAGGCGGTTGAGAACTTGTAGGTAACTCCACAGGTTTTCCACATGGCCTTCATGTAGTGGGACATAAAGTTTGACCCCCTGTCAGAGATTACCTCCTTAGGAAACCCAACCCTGGTAAAAATACCAAGGAGGGCCTTAGCCACAGCCGGAGCTGTAACAGTCCTCATAGGAATGGCCTCAGGGTATCTAGTAGCATGGTCTACTACAACAAGGATAAACCTGTTGCCTGAGGAGGTTGGAGGATCAAGGGGACCAACAATGTCAATCCCTACCCTCTCAAATGGGACTCCCACAACTGGGAGAGGCACTAAAGGTGCCACATTCTTGGAACCAACCTTACCAGAAGTCTGGCAGGTATGGCAGCTCTTACAATATCTATCTACTTCAGCCCCCATCTTTGGCCAATAAAAGTAGAGTGAGAGCCTTTCCTTGGTCTTCTTGAAACTCAAGTGGCCAGCCAAAGGTATCTCATGGGCTAGTTGTAAGAACTGTTGTCTGTTCTCTTGTGGGACTACAAGGCGTTTGTAGTCTCCAGGTTCAGACTCAGTGGGTTCACTGTAGAAGAGGCCATCTTCCCAGTGCAACCTATACTTCCCAGGCTCTTGCCCATCAGCTTGAGAAGCTGCCTGGTGGCGGAGACCCTCCAGAGTTGGACATTCTCTTTGCCCCTTACGAAAAGCTGCCCTGCTAGGCCCACCTTCTGCCAGTAAAGACTGCAGCTCAGGATGGTCCTCAGGGTCCAAATCTCCAATAAGGTTGGGGCCTCCTTCTAGCTCTTCCTCAGAGTCTAGCTCAACCACACAGGGTTGTACCTCTCTCTCAGCCTCAGCTGGAGGGGGAGTTACAGGTGTAACTTTGGACAACCTAGGGGAAGTCCTTGTTGGAAGCACTGGAGTGCTTGCTGCTGGCTTTTTCCTAGGAGTCTTGGGTTGCCCCTTTGCTCCTGATCTGGTAGTTACTGCAGTAAGTTGCTCCAGTGGTAGGGGAGTGATTTCTGTCATCATCTCCTGAGATAACCCTCTCAGGGTTTTCTCCCTTGCAGGTTTTGTGAGTTCCTGAAACCTTTTGCTAGGAGGTCTGGGGGTATGAGATACAACTCCAAGAGCTTTGAGGTCATTACCCAACAGAACCCTACCTGGCACTTCACATTGTACACTGACAGGTATTTTTACAGCCATATCATTACATTGGATGAGAACTGGTAACTGGGGACACATCTGCACAGGCCCACCAGCTAACTTGGTGAGGCATTTGGGTGCCTTAGCAACATCCTCTGCCTTGAAAAATGATTCATCCACCACAGTTATGCTGGCTCCAGTGTCCCTAATGGCAGGAGTCTCCTGACCATTCACCTGGACACTGTCCTTATAATACTCTTTAGTATTATCTGGGATAGAGTTATAGACATCTAAATTCTGTTGCTCCCACAACCCCAGAGAGACTAAAGAAACACTAGCTGAGACTCCAGTGGGTTCATCAGCTAGTAATAGAAAGTTTCCACTTGCCATATGTACTTCCTCTTCTGGAGCGAAGGCTAAGGAGGCAAGCTGGACCCCTGAAGGTTTACCCTTACATCTGGGGTCTCCTTTCACATGGTCAGTAGCCTTACAAACAAAGCATGAGCCAAAGGCTCGCTGGAATGGAGGCTTGTTCTGACCTCCTTCTGGTCTGGGACCAGAAGGTACACTAGCCTGATTTGGTTTCCCTTGTGGCTTACCCTTATAGTTTTGTTTGGGGCCCTCTTTGGAATTTGTAGTATTAGAATTCTCTTTGGAGTCCTTCTTAGACTGTTTTTCCCCATCCTTCTTCTGAGTTACCCCAGAATCCTTGTGAGTGGCCCTGTTGGCAACCCACAAGTCAGCAGCCTTAGCTAGTTTCCGGGAATCCAATTCCCTGGAATCAGCCAAGTGTTGTCTGAGCTCAGGAGAGCAGGCATCATAAATAGTCTCCAACATAAACAAATTCTTCATACCTTCATAAGTGTTCACCTTGTAACCCTTAATCCATCCCTCTAAGTTTTTCAAACATTCATTCACCCAGGTAGCCCAAGGGGTACCATCATGCTTTTTGAGGCTCCTAAACCTCTTAAGATACTGGGAAGGGGTCTTCCCAAACCTAGCTATCAAAGCTAGTTTCACACATTCATAGTCCTTCCTATCCTCCTCCCCCATCTCCATTACCACATCAGTTGCAACAGGGGGAAGCCTAGAGAACAACCAGGTGAGTAAGTCATTTCCTGTGATGTTCTGGAGCCCATGATTATATTCAAACAGAGACAACCAATCCAACACATCCAACTTAGGCTCATACATACCAACCAATTCTTTAGGCATCCGGGGTCTTTTAGGACTGGAACTTCTAGAGGAGCCAGAGAGAGAAACATTCTCAACAGATAATTTCTTCATTTCTAAGTCATACTTGAGCTCCATTTCCCTTAGCCTTAGTTCTTTGTCAGTTTGAGCATTAAGTTTCTTATACTCCAATTCTAGCTTCATTTTCTCCAGTTCAAAGTACTGAGGACTAAATGTGGGACCTGGTAAAGGTCCAGTAGGTACAGCAGGTAGAGCAGGCAGAGGCCTAGGGGGGACAGTTACAACAGCCTCACCCTCCTCTTCTGACTCTTCCTCAGAATCATCAACATTTTGCTCCATGTTAACTTCAATACTGTCATCTACAGTTGCTGGAGTGGTAGGTTCCTCTGAACCCTCACCCAGACTTTGGTTAGCTAACAATCTTTCAATCAGCTCCATTTTCTTGCCCTTAGTCAGGAGATCCTTATGTTTACAGAGCACTCTTAAACAATCAGCAGTTTTGGCTGCAAGGGACTCTTGGCTATAGCTTTCTATAACTGACATGTTAGAGGTTTTACTTTTTCAGTGCTAAGCTTTGTGGTTAGTTGCACTAAGGTATCTAAAGCACAATAAAATGTATACTCAATACAAATCCCACCGCTGTACACCAGTGTTAGGCAGAAACCTGTGCAGTTCCCTTGGGGAACACTGCAAAAGATTTAAGACTACAGGTAGAGCAGTAAACCCCTTTGGTAGCAGTCTGTACCACCCAGATTTACCTGGTAGCTGTGGCTGAGCAGTCAGACTTCTCTCAAGAAGAGTTAGGCAGTATGCAAAGTATACACAATATGTACCAAAACACAATAGCACAAGCAAACACTGACCAGAGCTTGGTTTCAAAAGTATATAGTTATTTATTTAAAATACACATAAGGTAAAAACACTCTAGCAAAATATAGTAAACACTTCAAACACAGTTATAATGAAAGTAGATTCAATCCTTTCTCCTATCTAGACAACTCTAGGTTAACACCACTTAATTAAAACAGAGGTGAGTGCTTAACGTTAGATGACACTCTAGTAGTTTCCAAGAAAGGGAGAGAAAAAGCAGAAATGGGTTAAACACACCACTCTAAGGTCCAGAACACTTGCAATAGGCTTAAAGAAGCACAAAAGTCACAGGTGAGCAAAAGTCACTAGGCAGGGCCCACTCTTAGAGTAGCCGGAGCGAAAATGTGCCCAAGATCACACTGTTAGTTAGAGATTCAAAGTCTTGCAAAGAGTCAAAAAAAGTTTAGAGTGGCTCGGAAAGTTTAGCCAAAGTGTCCCAGGCACTCCCAGGTTCGAAAGCCGGGGACTAAATCTACCCCGTACAGTCGGTAGCAAGGGAAGCCAGGCGGAACACAGTACCTTAAGCGGAAAGGATCCTCCAGCGGGGGCAGTTGTTCCAGGCAGTGGCAGCAGGGCTCGACGTCGGTCAGGGGAGAAGAAGTTCTCGCTGAAGCGCAGAAGAAGAGGGTCGTTGCACTGCCCGGGAAGAAACCAGCCGCGGAGTCCTCCGGTTAAAGGGTTGGTACCGACTTTCGCGGTATGGGGGTAAAGTGTGGTATTCCGGTTGCCGGGGTGCTTGGCACAGGCAAGGCGGCCACGAGATACCTCAAAGAACGGAAAGAAGGCGAAAACTGGTTGTCCCCACCAGTCAAGGGAAGGAGCCACTCCGTTAAGAGTTCTCCTCGGTCGTCGGGAAAAAGTGGTGAGACGGTTCAGCAGGGCTCCACCGGGTGGTGTCGTCGAAGCAGGTCGGCTCAGCTCTTCCCTCGTCGGATTCTTGGTCCTGTGGCGACTTCTGAAGTCCCAGTCCCCAAAGCCCTGCTTTTATGCAGCAAGCCCCCATTCACCCAGCCTAGCTGTCACTCAAACATGCTAAGTGGTGAGCCGGGCGGCTCACCACTTGGGCCAATCAGGACGGAGTGCGACTTGAGTTACCAAGGTAACTCAGTCCAGGGTGCCTAAATCCCCCTCCACCCCTCCTAAGTACCCCAGACAGAGTGGCACCACTTTGGAGGGCTTCTGTGGAGAAGCCCGCCAAAAGTGGAACAAAGGGCTCCACTTTGGGTCAGAGTTACAGAGGCGAACACCAACGCCATTTTAGGATCAAGTTTTGGCAAAAAGTCCCAACCGGAGTTATAAAAATAAATATATAAACCGGCGGTATGTTTAAGGCTACCGTAAATAAATAATTAAATGTGTTAGCCTAAAACAATGGGAAATCCCATAGGGAAATATTCGCGGTCGAATATAAAAAGTAGTTTCCACTGCCACCAGCCAAAACTCGATCAGGGGGGACGGAGACGTGCCCCCTCGACTAACAGACCCTGGGGCAATCGAATTGCCCCAGCCAGTACGTCCACAATATGATGGTTTGTACTGGTTCTGTTCAGGATTCAAGACTAGCAAAGTCTTTGGTGACTTTACATGCCCTGGGAGACAGTAGTCAGTCCCAGGGTATGGAGTCTATGTTGGGGAGTCCCTAGGACACCCCTGGGTCACGGCACAGAGGGTGCTGTGTGACCCACATCACAAAAATACATGAGGCCCTATGGAGTAAAAGACCCCATAGCCCATTCAACACAAGGTTTGTCCAAGATAACACACTTCAACATGTCCAAGAGTGAGGGTAAAAGAGTCTCACTCTTGGCAGGAGAAAAAAATTAAACCCCAGAAATCCAGCAAAGCTGCTGGGGGACTCACTAGGTAGGGAAATTCAGCCTAAACAGAGAATTCTCCCTAACAGCGGCCTGTAAGGAACACTGGAATTGGCACAATTTCCTGTTTTCTTGCATTTGACGATGCCTTATAAGACAGTTTTTGGGCAAACTAGTCTTGGTCAATTCTCTTGCGATCAGCTGAGTGATTTCATGAAAGCATAAAAATGTTTTTTCCTTTCCTATTATTTTATTATATTTTATTATATTGGCTCTATTGTATGGATCATGTTGTACTAATAAGATGCAAGGCTTTGAACTTGCATAATATGAGCCTCCTGTCTTGTCATAGAATAGCTAATCCCCCACACTAACGTGAGATGGGGGTTTAGATTCTATTAAAGACAAGGAGGCGATTATTATCCCACCCACCCACCCTGGATATGATGTGATATGACAATTGTGACACGCATGTACACAGGTGGTTCAAGAGAGAACATTCTTTGGTTTGTTGTTTTTCCCAACCACCCACCCTTCTTGTTTGTTGTTCTTACAGCCACGAGTTGAGGTTCTCATCAGGAGTGTGGCTCGCAGTTACAAGTTGTGGAGTGCGTGATTTTGGATGAGAAGTCCTATCCAGAAGAACTTCGGCATAGATTCAGGCTGCGAGAAGGTGGAGATCTCCAGTTTCGATGGATTCTTTCTCCGCGCTACGCAGTTCAACCGTTTCATTGGACTTCTGGTGCAAGACAGCTGCAGAAAGAGGGGTTGGGGTTAGAGTAATGGACATATATAGAAGAGGGTCCCTGCTCATTGGTCCCCTGCAGGGCATGACCTGTCCTCCATGATGGATTGGGGAGTTCCCCATACATTGACATTGAACTCTATCTAGTTGTGTTGTGGAAACTTTTTTTTGTTTGTAAAAGTATTTTCTTTGCTGCTGTGGTTTCAGAGTAAAGATTGTAATGCATAATAATTGCCTCCTTGTCTTTAATAGAATCTAAACCCCCCATCTCACGTTAGTGTGGGGGATTAGCTATTCCTGACCACCTTTTGAAGGCTGCTATTCAATCAAACGCTCTTCTGCCCCCTGGACAGGGTCATGGTACTAAATACTGGCATACATGCCAACATTCTGTGACCAAAAATCTGTAGGAATCTTAAAGTTTCAAAAATAGTCAGTCGAGGAGGTAATGATAGGAATAGGGCGCGTCAGCAGCCCATTGTCATTGAATGAGCCCGCCGCCGCGGGTGCCTTTGACATTAACAGCCTGCATGCTGCGCCTTCTCCCGCTACGCCAGCTCGGGGAAGTCCTTGAAAGACTCCCCGAGCTGGGGTGGGCAAAAAAAAAAAATGTAAAAAAAAAAAAAATCTTTTTTTTTTACAAAAAAAAAATCGGTATTTGATGTCAAAAAATCGGTAGGCGGTAGGACTGCTTAAAAAGCGGTATCCTACCGCCTAAATCGGTAGGGTTGGCAAGTATGCACTGGTGTCACCTCTTTATCCGGAGTCAAATAGGTACAGGGCCCCTCTGCTAGAACGAACACGGCCTAATGGCCTGTTCTATGGGAAGGTACCCACTCGAGAGACCGCGGCTGCATTTTATCTCACTCTACCTTTTACAAAGGAGGAATATCCATCTGCATATCAGTCTCTGTCCCGCCCACTTGACTACTCCAGCACCAAAATGGAAGGCAATCCTCTTTGCTCACTGTGCTCAGAGAGGCACAGCTCCACCTCACTGATGAGGCCCGACTAGGCCGAAACACGTGTCTGGGGTTGCTTTTGGTACTCTTTTTCAAAGGAGGATTGCCTGATCTCTTTTTCCCCTCACCTGTTTCTTGGTTAGCACCTCTGTTCCTGTGCTCTCCCACTTCTCATTTCTCTGTAGTTACTTCCAGTTCCCTGATGCTTCCGCACATTCTCAACTCTCTTTCCATCAGGCATTTGTTACTGTCCTTTTTGATATATGATTCATAGACCATTGTCATGTCTTACATCTTCTTTATTTTAACAAATCCAACTGCCTTCCTCAAAACATCACAGACCCAACATTCCTTATTCACATTCCAATGTGTCATACAGTTCTTGGTTCTACATTCTAATGCCTCAGAAGCAACAATGAAATAACCTTCATTTACTTTATTAACACGCCCACAACAACCCCCCCCCTTACTTATCATTTTAATTCAACTGAACAATCAACAAGTACATTTGTACTTACAGGATATCAGGATTATACTACATCTGCTCAATTAAACGAGTCGGCTTTCGAATCATTCTACAAGGCTGACTCCTTGCAACTACATTGACTTCTCTTGAACATGAACATCATCCAAATCTACAGAGAAATCCATCGACTTGCACGTGGCTGGGTCCAGCGCCCCGCGGCCTCACTGCAGTGACAGGGGAGGTGCTGGGCCGCCGTGCAACGTGGAGATTGCGGCAAGCAGATTGTCTGTGATAAAGGGGAAAGCACAAGGAAGGAAGCATGGCGAGACGGTGAACAGGAAAAGCATGTTGGTTCCTTTTGTGCTAATGGGACCAGGAGCAGGGAGGTGAAACTCCATTTTTGTGCGCTACTTGTTGTATCCGGAGCAAAAAGAAGAAGCTTGCAGCAGGTGGAGGTGTAGCTGCCCAAGTAGCCTGGGGTGATTGGACGTGGAATCCTGGTGGACGGTACTGTGACTGGGACTGTATTTGTACCTTGTGCAACCCAGTGATTGGGAAAATAAGTGTGGAGCCAGGCTTTTCTTCATAAACCACTTCCATTTTCATTGATTACCGAGGATGACAAGGGCCCCAGATGGCTGGCATGGGAGGAGGATTTTCAAGGATATATCAGAGCTGAAGGTGAAGAGGCATCACCAGCCTTGACATGTTTGTTAATCTTGCTGGGTCAGAGATTAAGGATTTGAGTGAAACTATCCCTTTGCGTGAAAGGGACACATATGTGACACTGATTGATGCATTGAGTAAGAAACTTGTGATCCAGCCCAATAGGGATTTTGAAAAATACGTGTTTAATCAGTGTACACAGCAAGCACAAGACACTATTTGTGAGTTTGTCAACAGACTTCAGCTGAAATTGATACACTGCCAGATTTCACAGTTTTCCGAAGACGAATCTATAAGGTTACGTGTCATCGAGGGGTATGTTTCATCAGCTTTTAGAAGCAATTGTTGAAAATGCCAATTTCCATTTACGAAGTTATTGAGATGGCATTCATTTATGAGAGAGTGGATGTCCAGGCGGCGGCTATGAAGGGCACTGCCAGGAGGCAGGGTGATCGTAATGTGATGGCTCCGGTACAGACACGTGATGAGAGGGGTCAGATGCGAGTTGTGAATCGGTCTGCATATCGGCAGTCTTAAACCAAAAGATTGTGTTATCGTTGTGGGTTGTCTTTTCCACATGCTGGGGTGTGCCCGGCCATTGCACAACTGTGTTCTAATTGTGGCTGTGAGGGACATTTTCAGGCTGTTTGTTAGGCTGGAAGGTTTGGTTCTGTTTCGAGGGCCACATCTGCTGATAATTGGAGGCAAAGATATCAAGTGTCAGGGCATCCACCCTCTGCCTCTCAAAGTTCATATTCTTCGTTTCAAGGCCCTACTGTCCTTTTCCCTGCATCATGTGCACCCCCCTGGATGGATCATCTGATCGTATATCAACATCCTCTTATTGCTTCCTCCACTATCCCATTCCTATATCAAGCTCTACTGTCCGTGTCCCTGGTTCATGTTTCCACCTCCCCTGCATCATCTGATCTTATATCCACATCCTCTTAGCACTTCCTCCACTATCCTGTTCCTATATCAAGCTCTACTGTCCGTGTCCCTGGTTCATGTTTCCACCTCCCCTGCATCATCTGGTTTTATATCCTCATCCTCTTAGAACTTCCATGCAGTGCATTGTTTTGCAGCTTGCTGTTCCACTGGCACTGGCTCTGGGCAATCCTGCAGTGCTTTGTTTTTCAGCTTGCTGTGCCACTGGCACTGGCTCTGGGCAATCCTGCAGTGCATTGTTTTTCTGCTTGCTGTGCCTCTGGCAGTGGCTCTGGGCAATCCTGCAGTGCATTGTCTTTCTGCTTGCTGTGCCACTGGCAGTGAGTCTGGGCAATCCTGCAGTGCATTGTTTTTCTGCTTGCTGTGCCACTGGCAGTGGGTCTGGGGAATCCTGCAGTGCATTGTTTTTCTGCTTGCTGTGCCACTGGCAGTGGGTCTGGGGAATCCTGCAGTCCATTGTTTTTCTGCTTGCTGTGCCACTGGCAGTGAGTCTGGGGAATCCTGCAGTGCATTGTCTTTCTGCTTGCTGTGCCACTGGCAGTGAGTCTGGGGAATCCTGCAGTCCATTGTTTTTCTGCTTGCTGTGCCACTGACACTGGCTCTGGGCAATCCTGCAGTGCATTGTCTTTCTGCTTGCTGTGCCACTGGCAGTGAGTCTGGGCAATCCTGCAGTGCATTGTTTTTCTGCTTGCTGTGGCACTGCCAGTGGCTTGGGGTAATCGTGCAGTCCATGGTTTTTCAGCTTGCCGTGCCACTGCTTTTTGATGTATTCAGAACCCCAGAGCCATCACTCTTACATGTTGCATTTGTCACACCAGACGTGGGTCTTAAGCTTGCCATGCCTAGAGACCTACGCTACTCCGAGACTATGCCAGCAGCCACTCCCTGACCCTCCCAGACTAGACTATGCCAGCAGCCACTCCCTGACCATCCCAGACTAGACTACGCCAGCAGCCACTCCCTGATCCTTCCGGACTGAACTATGCCAGCAGCCACTCCCTGATGCTCCCAGAGTAGACTATGTCAGCAGCCACTTCCTGACCCTCCCAGACTAGACTATGCCAGCAGCCACTTCCTGTCCCTCCCAGACTAGACTATGTCAGCAGCCACTCCATGACGCTCCCAGAGTAGACTATGCCAGCAGCCACTCCCTGACCCTACCAGACTAGACTATGCCAGCAGCCACTCCCTGACGCTCCCAGACTAGACTATGCCAGCAGCCACTGCCTCATGGACTATGCCAGTAGCCACTCCCTAACGCTCCCAGACTAGACAATGCCAGCAGCCACTCCCTGACCCTCTCCAGACTAGACTATGCCAGCAGCTACTCCCTGACCCTCCCAGACTAGACTACGCCAGCAGCCACTCCCTGACCCTCCCAGAGTAAACTATGCCAGCAGCCACTCCCTCACCCTCCCAGCCTAGACTACACCAGCAGCCACTCCCTTACCCTCCCAGACTAGACTATGCCAGCAGCCACTCCCTGACCCTCCCAGACTAGACTACACCAGCAGCCACTCCCTGATGCTCCCAGAGTAGACTATGCCAGCAGCCACTCCCTGACGCTCCCAGAGTAGACTATGCCAGCAGCCACACCCTGACCCTTTCAGACTAGACTATGCCAGCAGCCACTCACAGACGCTCCCAGACTAGACTATGCCAGCAGCCACTCCCTGATGGACTACGCCAGGAGCCACTCCCTGATGCTCATAGACTAGACAATGCCAGCAGCCACTCCCTGACCCTCCCAGACTAGAATATGCCAGCAGCTACTCCATGACCCTCCAAGACTAGACTACGCCAGCAGCCATCCATGACCCTCCCAGACTAGACTACGCCAGCAGCCACGCCCTAACACTCCTAGACTAGACTACGCCAGCAGCCACTCCCTGACGCTCCTAGACTAGACTACACCAGCAGCCACTTCCTGACCCTCCCAGACTAGACTATGCCGGTAACAACTCCCTGACGCTCCCAGAGTAGACTATGCCAGCAGCCACTCCTGATGGACTCCGCCAGGAGCCACTCCCTGATGCTCCCAGACTAGACAATGCCAGCAGCCACTTCCTGACCCCCCCCCAGACTAGACTATGCCAGCAGCTACTCCCTGACCCTCCAAGACTAGACTACGCCAGCAGCCACTCCCTGTCCCCCCCAGAGTAGACGATGCCAGCAGCCACTCCCTGACCCTCCCAGCCTAGACTACACCAGCAGCCACTCCCTTACCCTCCCAGACTAGACTATGCCAGCAGCCACTCCCTGACGCTCCCAGAGTAGACGATGCCAGCAGCCACTCCCTGACCCTCCCAGACTAGACTATGCCAGCAGCCACTCCCTGATCCTTCCGGACTGAACTATGCCAGCAGCCACTCCCTGATGCTCCCAGAGTAGACTATGTCAGCAGCCACTCCCTGACCCTCCCAGACTAGACTATGCCAGCAGCCACTCCCTGACCCTCCCAGACTAGACTATGCCAGCAGCCACTCCCTGATCCTTCCGGACTGAACTATGCCAGCAGCCACTCCCTGATGCTCCCAGAGTAGACTATGTCAGCAGCCACTCCCTGACCCTCCCAGACTAGACTACGCCAGCAGCCACTCCCTGATCCTTCCGGACTGAACTATGCCAGCAGCCACTCCCTGATGCTCCCAGAGTAGACTATGTCAGCAGCCACTTCCTGACCCTCCCAGACTAGACTATGCCAGCAGCCACTTCCTGTCCCTCCCAGACTAGACTATGTCAGCAGCCACTCCATGACGCTCCCAGAGTAGACTATGCCAGCAGCCACTCCCTGACCCTACCAGACTAGACTATGCCAGCAGCCACTCCCTGACGCTCCCAGACTAGACTATGCCAGCAGCCACTGCCTCATGGACTATGCTAGTAGCCACTCCCTGACGCTCCCAGACTAGACAATGCCAGCAGCCACTCCCTGACCCTCTCCAGACTAGACTATGCCAGCAGCTACTCCCTGACCCTCCCAGACTAGACTACGCCAGCAGCCACTCCCTGACCCTCCCAGAGTAAACTATGCCAGCAGCCACTCCCTCACCCTCCCAGCCTAGACTACACCAGCAGCCACTCCCTTACCCTCCCAGACTAGACTATGCCAGCAGCCACTCCCTGACCCTCCCAGACTAGACTACACCAGCAGCCACTCCCTGATGCTCCCAGAGTAGACTATGCCAGCAGCCACTCCCTGACGCTCCCAGAGTAGACTATGCCAGCAGCCACACCCTGACCCTTTCAGACTAGACTATGCCAGCAGCCACTCACAGACGCTCCCAGACTAGACTATGCCAGCAGCCACTCCCTGATGGACTACGCCAGGAGCCACTCCCTGATGCTCATAGACTAGACAATGCCAGCAGCCACTCCCTGACCCTCCCAGACTAGAATATGCCAGCAGCTACTCCATGACCCTCCAAGACTAGACTACGCCAGCAGCCATCCATGACCCTCCCAGACTAGACTACGCCAGCAGCCACGCCCTAACACTCCTAGACTAGACTACGCCAGCAGCCACTCCCTGACGCTCCTAGACTAGACTACACCAGCAGCCACTTCCTGACCCTCCCAGACTAGACTATGCCGGTAACAACTCCCTGACGCTCCCAGAGTAGACTATGCCAGCAGCCACTCCTGATGGACTCCGCCAGGAGCCACTCCCTGATGCTCCCAGACTAGACAATGCCAGCGGCCACTTCCTGACCCCCCAGACTAGACTATGCCAGCAGCTACTCCCTGACCCTCCAAGACTAGACTACGCCAGCAGCCACTCCCTGTCCCCCCCAGAGTAGACGATGCCAGCAGCCACTCCCTGACCATCCCCGCCTAGACTACACCAGCAGCCACTCCCTTACCCTCCCAGACTAGACTATGCCAGCAGCCACTCCCTGACGCTCCCAGAGTAGACGATGCCAGCAGCCACTCCCTGACCCTCCCAGCCCAGACTACACCAGCAGCCACTCCCTGACCCTCCCAGACTAGACTACGCCAGCAGCCACTCCCTGATCCTTCCGGACTAAACTATGCCAGCAGCCACTCCCTGATGCTCCCAGAGTAGACTATGCCAGCAGCCACTTCCTGACCCTCCCAGACTAGACTATGTCAGCAGCCACTCCATGACGCACCCAGAGTAGACTATGCCAGCAGCCACTCCCTGACCCTGCCAGACTAGACTATGCCAGCAGCCACTCCCTGACGCTCCCAGACTAGACTATGTCAGCAGCCACTCCCTGATGGACTATGCCAGGAGCCACTCCCTGACGCTCTCAGACTAGACAATGCCAGCAGCCACTCCCTGACCCTCTCCAGACTAGACTATGCCAGCAGCTACTCCCTGACCCTCCCAGACTAGACTACGCCAGCAGCCACTCCCTGACCCTCCCAGAGTAGACTATGCCAGCAGCCACTCCCTGACCCTCCCAGCCTAGACTACACCAGCAGCCACTCCCTTACCCTCCCAGACTAGACTATGCCAGCAGCCACTCCCTGACCCTCCCAGACTATACTACACCAGCAGCCACTCCCTGATGCTCCCAGAGTAGACTATGCCAGCAGCCACTCCCTGACCCTCCCAGACTAGACTATGCCGGCAGCCACTTCCTGACCCTCCCAGACTAGACTATGCCAGCAGCCATTCCCGACGCTCCCAGAGTAGATTATGCCAGCAGCCACACCCTGACCCTTTCAGACTAGACTATGCCAGCAGCCACTCACAGACGCTCCCAGACTAGACTATGCCAGCAGCCACTCCATGAAGCTCCCAGAGTAGACTATGCCAGCAGCCACTCCCTGACCCTACCAGACTAGACTATGCCAGCAGCCACTCCCTGACGCTCCCAGACTAGACTATGCCAGCAGCCACTGCCTCATGGACTATGCCAGGAGCCACTCCCTGACGCTCCCAGACTAAACAATGCCAGCAGCCACTCCCTGACCCTCTCCAGACTAGACTATGCCAGCAGCTACTCCCTGACCCTCCCAGACTAGACTACGCCAGCAGCCACTCCCTGACACTCCCAGAGTAAACTATGCCAGCAGCCACTCCCTGACCCTCCCAGCCTAGACTACACCAGCAGCCACTCCCTTACCCTCCCAGAGTAGACTATGCCAGCAGCCACTCCCTGACGCTCCCAGAGTAGACTATGCCAGCAGCCACACCCTGACCCTATCAGACTAGACTATGCCAGCAGCCACTCACAGACGCTCCCAGACTAGACTATGCCAGCAGCCACTCCCTGATGGACTACGCCAGGAGCCACTCCCTGATGCTCATAGACTAGACAATGCCAGCAGCCACTCCCTGACCCTCCCAGACTAGAATATGCCAGCAGCTACTCCATGACCCTCCAAGACTAGACTACGCCAGCAGCCATCCATGACCCTCCCAGACTAGACTACGCCAGCAGCCACGCCCTAACACTCCTAGACTAGACTACACCAGCAGCCACTCCCTGACGCTCCTAGACTAGACTACACTAGCAGCCACTTCCTGACCCTCCCAGACTAGACTATGCCGGTAACAACTCCCTGACGCTCCCAGAGTAGACTCTGCCAGCAGCCACTCCTGATGGACTCTGCCAGGAGCCACTCCCTGATGCTCCCAGACTAGACAATGCCAGCAGCCACTTCCTGACCCCCCAGACTAGACTATGCCAGCAGCTACTCCCTGACCCTCCAAGACTAGACTACGCCAGCAGCCACTCCTTGTCCCCCCCAGAGTAGACGATGCCAGCAGCCACTCCCTGACCCTCCCAGACTAGACTATGACAGCAGCCACTCCCTGACGCTCCCAGAGTAGACGATGCCAGCAGCCACTCCCTGACCCTCCCAGCCCAGACTACACCAGCAGCCACTCCCTGACCCTCCCAGACTAGACTACGCCAGCAGCCACTCCCTGATCCTTCCGGACTAAACTATGCCAGCAGCCACTCCCTGATGCTCCCAGAGTAGACTATGTCAGCAGCCACTTCCTGACCCTCCCAGACTAGACTATGCCAGCAGCCACTTCCTGACCCTCCCAGACTAGACTATGTCAGCAGCCACTCCATGACGCACCCAGAGTAGACTATGCCAGCAGCCACTCCCTGACCCTGCCAGACTAGACTATGCCAGCAGCCACTCCCTGACACTCCCAGACTAGACTATGTCAGCAGCCACTCCCTGATGGACTATGCCAGGAGCCACTCCCTGACGCTCTCAGACTAGACAATGCCAGCAGCCACTCCCTGATCCTCTCCAGACTAGACTATGCCAGCAGCTACTCCCTGACCCTCCCAGACTAGACTATGCCAGCAGCCACTCCCTGACCCTCCCAGAGTAGACTATGCCAGCAGCCACTCCCTGACCCTCCCAGCCTAGACTACACCAGCAGCCACTCCCTTACCCTCCCAGACTAGACTATGCCAGCAGCCACTCCCTGACCCTCCCAGACTATACTACACCAGCAGCCACTCCTTGATGCTCCCAGAGTAGACTATGCCAGCAGCCACTCCCTGACCCTCCCAGACTAGACTATGCCAGCAGCCACTTCCTGACCCTCCCAGACTAGACTATGCCAGCAGCCATTCCCGACGCTCCCAGAGTAGATTATGCCAGCAGCCACACCCTGACCCTTTCAGACTAGACTATGCCAGCA
Organism: Ambystoma mexicanum; assembly: GCF_040938575.1. Taxonomy (NCBI): domain Eukaryota; kingdom Metazoa; phylum Chordata; class Amphibia; order Caudata; family Ambystomatidae; genus Ambystoma; species Ambystoma mexicanum. The sequence continues at coordinate 1,553,528,060 of NC_090922.1, read as the reverse complement.
GCCACTCACAGACGCTCCTAGACTAGACTATGCCAGCAACCACTCCCTGATGGACTACGCCAGGAGCCACTCCCTGATGCTCCCAGCCTAGACAATGCCAGCAGCCACTCCCTGACCCTCCCAGACTAGACTATGCCAGCAGCTACTCCCTGACCCTCCAAGACTAGACTACGCCAGCAGAAATCCCTGACCCTCCCAGACTAGACTACACCAGCAGCCACGCCCTAACGCTCCTAGACTAGACTCCGCCAGCAGCCACTCCCTGATGCTCCTAGACTAGACTACACCAGCAGCCACTCCCTGACCCTCCCAGACTAGACTATGCCAGCAGCCACTCCCTGATGCTCCCAGACTAGACTATGCCAGCAGCCACTCCCTGACGCTCCCAGACTAGACTACGCCAGCAGCCACTCCAGGATCCTTCCGGACTGAACTATGCCAGCAGCCACTCCCTGATGCTCCCAGAGTAGACTATGTCAGCAGCCACTTCCTGACCCTCCCAGACTAGACTATGCCAGCAGCCACTTCCTGTCCCTCCCAGACTAGACTATGTCAGCAACCACTCCATGACGCTCCCAGAGTAGACTATGCCAGCAGCCACTCCCTGACCCTACCAGACTAGACTATGCCAGCAGCCACTCCCTGACGCTCCCAGACTAGACTATGCCAGCAGCCACTCCCTCATGGACTATGCCAGGAGCCACTCCCTGACGCTCCCAGACTAGACAATGCCAGCAGCCACTCCCTGACCCTCTCCAGACTAGACTATGCCAGCAGCTACTCCCTGACCCTCCCAGACTAGACTATGCCAGCAGCCACTCCCTGACCCTCCCAGAGTAAACTATGCCAGCAGCCACTCCCTGACCCTCGCAGCCTAGACTACACCAGCAGCCACTCCCTTACCCTCCCAGACTAGACTATGCCAGCAGCCACAACCTGACCCTCCCAGACTAGACTACACCAGCAGCCACTCCCTGATGCTCCCAGAGTAGACTATGCCAGCAGCCACTCCCTGATGCTCCCAGAGTAGACTATGCCAGCAGCCACACTCTGACCCTTTCAGACTAGACTATGCCAGCAGCCACTCACAGACGCTCCCAGACTAGACTATGCCAGCAGCCACTCCCTGATGGACTACGCCAGGAGCCACTCCCTGATGCTCATAGACTAGACAATGCCAGCAGCCACTCCCTGACCCTCCCAGACTAGACTATGCCAGCAGCTACTCCATGACCCTCCAAGACTAGACTACGCCAGCAGCCATCCATGACCCTCCCAGACTAGACTACGCCAGCAGCCACGCCCTGACACTCCTAGACTAGACTACGCCAGCAGCCACTCCCTGACGCTCCTAGACTAGACTACACCAGCAGCCACTTCCTGACCCTCCCAGACTAGACTATGCCGGCAGCCACTCCCTGACGCTCCCAGAGTAGACTATGCCAGCAGCCACTCCTGATGGACTCTGCCAGGAGCCACTCCCTGATGCTCCCAGACTAGACAATGCCAGCAGCCACTTCCTGACCCCCCCAGACTAGACTATGCCAGCAGCTACTCCCTGACCCTCCAAGACTAGACTACGCCAGCAGCCATCCCTGACCCTCCCAGACTAGACTACGCCAGCAGCCATGCCCTGACGCTCCTAGACTAGACTACGCCAGCAGCCACTCCCTGACGCTCCTAGACTAGACTACACCAGCAGCCACTCCCTGACACTCCCAGACTAGACTATGCCAGCAGCCACTCCCTGATGCTCTCAGACTAGACTATGCCAGCAGCCACTCCCTGATGCTCCCAGACTAGACTATGTATGCCAGCAGCCACTCCCTGTTGCTCCCAGACTAGACCACTCCCTGAAGCTCCTAGACTAGACTACACCAGCAGCCATTCCCTGACCCTCCTAGACTAGTCTATGACAACAGCCACTCCCTGATGCTCCCAGAATGCTTATTAAACCCACTACAATGAACCCAAAATGCTGCAGCTGGACTCTGTTTGAGACTCCTAAGAAAGGGATACATCACACCGCTCCCCCGAATGCTCCAGCGACTGCTAAATGTAGGGTACAATTCAAAACGTTTTATAGCACACACTTGACTTCCGTGGCAGGGCCCAAGTTCCACCAGAGGAAATTCATCTACTACAGGCCAACCGGGAAGCCCTTCAATTCAGCAAGTAGCGGCACCAGGTTTGAACCAGGATCTCCTTCCTCACTTCTGTGGGCAAAGCTTTGGACTCAATCCCAAGACATCTGCACACAGCAGAAGAGCACATTTTCGTGAGGATACTTAGAATCTGAGCAGCTGCAACGGATTCTTAGTGGTTTTCCCGTTAAGTGTTAATTGTGAAGCTATACTCGATCTGACCTTCCTTGTATTGTTGGCGCTTCCACTTTCCTCAACGTTTATTCCTTTCCTGCAGAGAGAAAAAGCACTCTCAATCGAATATTTGACCACACTTCCACTGCTACGGTAGTTTCATGGACTACATCTCCCAGCCTCCCTGGGCTGCATTTATTGACTGTTCTGGTGCTTCTGGGGCCAGCCGGTCTATGCCGGTCCGCGCCGCTCTGCGCCTTTTGCTGTTACGCTGATCAGATCACCTTTCATACACTGAGTTTCCGTGACTACATATGCAATCACAGGTTACCCCATTGCTACTATTCCCCATCACTTGCCTTGTTCAGAGTTTGATACATTACACTTCTAATCCTGCTCACTCCAGATGACCTCTTCTAACATAAACTATGGGTCTTCCCCCTCAGATCTCGCTACTTCTGGCAGCTCAAAAGGCAGCGGGGGAAGCCATTGCCTGAAAATACCTTAAGGAAATTGAAAACTTTACTCCTACTTCTGCCATCTCTGCACCCTCTATAGATATTGCTGACATCAGGACGCCACCTGACCACCCTCATTCCATAGTTAAGACCAAGGATGTTATTGCTCCTGACAAATGAGGCTCTCTGCTTACGTCCCTGATCTTACCTGTTTCTCCTCAGAATCAAGGGGGCCCAACACCCAACTCTGCCCTCTCTAACTTGGAGAGGATTAAATCAGCCACTGTGCAGATTCTTTCTCCAGATCCAGAACCTTGGATACTGCCAGCAATTCCTTTAAATCCTGGAGATTATGTAGCAACCGAAAGCATGGACTGTTCAGTAAGTGTTACTAATGCCCCTGTTAGCACAAACACCCAGATTAACCATACGATTTAGGCTTCTCTTCTCAAAATTAGATCCATGGACTCCCATGCCAGATCCCTGAGCTCCCATGCCCGATCCCTGAGATCCCATGCCCGATCCCTGAGCTCCCATGCCCGATCCCTGAGCTCCCATGCCAGATCCCTGAGCTCCCATGCCAGATCCCAGAACTCCCATACCAGATCCCTGAGCTCCCATGCCAGATCCCTGAGCCCCATGCCAGATCCCTGAACTCCCATGCCAGATCCCTGAACTCCCGTGCCAGATCCCTGAGCTCCCGTGCTAGATTCCTGAGCTCTCATGCCAGATCCCTGAGCTAACATACCAGATCCCTGAAATACCATGCCAGATCCCTGGACTCCCATGCCAGATCCCTGAATTCCCGTGCCAGATCCCTGAGCTCCCATGCTAGATCCCTGAGCTCTCATGCCAGATCCCTGAGCTAACATACCAGATCCCTGAAATGCCATGCCAGATCCCTGGACTCCCATGCCAGATCCCTGAGCTCCCATGCCAGATCCCTGAACTCCCATGCCAGATCCCTGAGCTGCCATGCCATATCTCTGAACCCCATGCCAGAACCCTGAGCTCCCATGCCAGATACCTGAGCTCCCACACCTGATCCCTGAGCTCCCATATCAGATCCATGGACTCCCATGCCAGATCCCTGAGCTCCCATGCCAGATCCCTGAGCTCCCATGCCATCGACGTTCACGGCCAGATACTTGAACAGAACCTTGATTTATTACATTTGACTGAAACCTGATCTGAAGGGCCACCTTCACTCTCGCACTGTGCGTGATGCTCTTTTGGAGCAGAATCACCATCACAGTGACTGTTTAGGCATACATGCCAACACTCCCGATTTAGACGGGAGACTCCCGATTTTTTATTGAAAAATGGGACTATATTTTAGTGTCTCCAGCCTAAAATAAGGATAACCCCAATGCAATCCTATGGGGAAAATACATGCTCCCGCCTGCTGTGGTGAAACCCCCCCCCCCAGGGGCTCCCGAATGTTGGCATGTCTGGTTTAGGGCCAAGGCACAGCTTCACTCTGAGAGTGGTGTGTAGGGTGGCCGACTTTTTGAGATCCTTTTGCGGGACACTTGCCCACAAGGCAGTGATGACGTCACTGCGGCATTCATGTTTGTCCCGCCCCATTTGTAATTTAAACAATTTATGTTTAAACATATTAAACATGTTAAACAATTTAAACAAATTAAAATAATGGGTTTTAATACTATTACTAGCCAACTCGAATGGCTACACTAAGGAGCCGAGCTGGGCGGGCTAAGGTTCCCATGTTTCCTAACACTATTTTCCGAAGCTCTGTTAGGTTTCATTTATATATCATTAGTCCGGTGGCCAGCGTTTGGTCATGCTGAGTACGCATGTTAAGCAAGGAGCATCTGCGCCATCTCGTGGTTCTGCCTCCGCTATTTTCTGCGTTTAGTTGGCAGCGGCGCACAGGACAGCTTTGTGTGATTATCATTCGTATGCACCCTGCCGAGCTTTCATGTTATTCCGAATACATTCAAAAGACATCCATTGGTTCATGCAATGGCTTATACAGTCGTAGATGGCCACTTCAGTCTGCAGAGTAGCTGTGCTGGACGCAGGTTATCCCAACTTGATGTCTCCCAAGAGTCACACTCCAGAGAACAAAGCAAGTCGGGACAACCTGCGTCCCGCACAGCCACTCTGCAAACTGCGGGCCAGAATCCCCAAATACAGGACGATCCCGCAAAATACAGGACGATCCCACAAAATACAGGGCAGTTAGCCACCCTACTGGTATGTGAAGGGCAGCACCCACTCAGCCTGCTATTGTGCATGTATGTGTGTACACACATTCACTCTAAGGCTGCTGTGGTGTTGTTTTCATGGTCTCTAGGCTCTTGCGTGACTCTGCAAGGTAAAGTGGGTTGGGATTGGAGGATGTGGATGTTGTGTGTGGCTAGGAGGGCTCCAGCGGCTCCATGTATAGATTGAAGATCACTGGGGAGAAGATGGAACCTTGCGGGGCTCCACAGGTGAAGGGTAGCATTGGCGGGCTAGAGAGTCCATCTGAACAAACTGATGGTGGTTGGCGAGCTGGGACTTGATCCAGCGTAGGACAAGGTCGCTGATCCGCATGCGCTGATGTAGGGTGTCCGTGAGCGCCTGCTGCTCTCCTGTGTCGAAAGAGGCCAAGAGGTTGAGTAGAACCAGGAGGCAGGAGTGGCCGTTGTCAAGGATGTTGAGGGCACCATCAACCGCCTGTATGATTGCTGTCTCTGTGCTGCATCTGGGTCAGAACCCGACAATTGGTCGCTTTGCAGGAGATTGTTGTTGCAGTTGTGGGACTTTCACTTTCTCAATGATATTACCTAGGAAGGGAAAATTAGTGATGGGCGATAGCACCCTAGGTTGACGGGATCCAGAGAGAGTTTTATTTAGTGAAAGGATGATTTTTCCTATCTTTAGGGTCGAGGGAAGGTGCCTTGAGTTATGGTGCTGTTGATCCCCTGGTAGGGAAGGAGAGCTTCTGTGGTGAGGGTCTTGAGGACAGATGCTGGAAGGATGTCATCTGTATACGATATGGCTTTGACGGAAGCCAGAGTTTCTACCAGGTTCTCTGTAGAGAGTGCCTTGAATGTTGTCCAGGGTGTGGAGATTTCAGTGGAGGGACGCAAGGTGGGTCTGTGGATGCTGAGCTGGTGTTTATGTGCTGGTGAATCTTGCTCAATTTGTCAATGAAGAAGGTGTTGATGGCAGTGGTTTTTTGAGAGAGTGTGGTATGGCAGGTGCGGCAGTACTTGACCGCTTTGAAGAGGGCTCTGCTTTTGTTGTCAGTTTCTGCTATGCTATTTTGATAGTAGGAGGCCTTAGCTGTGTTGATTAGTTCTCATCGGGTTGTTCAGAGTTCCTTGTGGAGCGCCAGGTCAGATGCAGTCCTGGAATTGGGCCAGGTTTTCTCTTGTTTCCTGATGACTCGTTTGCTGAGGTTGAGTTCTTACGTGTACCCGGGTGCTGATGGTTTCGGTTTGCAGGTGCGTTGTTTCAGCAGCGCGTGTCAGTCGATGGCGGCTGAGAGAGTGGCGTTGAGTGCTTCCAGTAGAAAGTCGCTTTTCGGTTGGGGGTGTTCGGTACATGTGAGGTGGAGGTTGGCAAGGTCTTCCGCGAGGGCTTCCACCAGCAATTCTTGAAGGACCTCAAGGTTTGTCTGATGTGTTTCTGCTGGGAGTGCGTTACTGGGGTGGTGTGCAGGATCGTGAAAGGCACGGCCAGGTGGTCAGACCAGCCAAGCGGGAGAGTAGAGCTGTAGTGGAGGGAAGACAGTGCAGTGATGATTAGATCGAGGCTGATACCTTTCTCATGTATGGTTTTTGTATAGTTGGTCTATATTTATCTTGAGCAGCCCTGAATAGCCAGGTTTTTAATTGTTTTCTGAAAGTAAGGTTGTACTTTGTCGGGATCGAGTTCCATAGTACCGGACCGGCAAACTATGAGGTCGGGCCACCTGGAGGGCAGACCGGCACCCACGAGCACAACTCGATGGATGCACCGGCACCATTCATGAATGGTGGCGGTGCATCCGAGCTCCCCATTCCCTTTGAGCCCTATAGGGCTCAATTGGGAATGGGGAATAATGGATTCCGGCCCCTGGTAATGGGGACATACAGGGTTTGTCAATCGCGTAATAGCCCTGTATGTCCCCATTGCCAGGGGCCGGAAATAATGCAAGTTTGCCAGTAGCCTGCCAGTATTACCGGCAAGGCTACCGCCAACCTTGTAATGAGGTCCCTTGACTCCCTTGCCCCAGCCTTGGCTGATCTGTACAATCTCTCTTTTGCCACTGGAGTTTTTCCAACTTCTCTTAAGCACCCCCTTGTGCGCCTTCTTCTTAAGAATCCCTCTACCAACCCTCTGCCAACCCTCTACTAACCCCTCCATTCTGGCAAACTACCACCCCATCTCCATCACCTCTTTCCTGGGCAAACTCCTGGAGAAGATGGCTATCGCTCAACTCACCCTCCACACTGAAACGGCTGGTTGCCTCCATGACTATCAGTCTGGCTTTAAAGCATCGGCAGGCATGAAAACTGCTCTTCTGAACACCCGTGAAGCCCTGCTCTCAAGTGTTGACACTAACACTCCCTCTGTCCACATTCTTCTTGACCTCTCCTCTGCCTTTGACAAGGTAAACCACAACATCCTGATTGCATGTCTCTCTGACACCCTGGGAATCAAAGGTCAGGCTCTGGCGTGGGTAACCTCCTTTGTTTCCGACCACCCATTACAGGTGGAACTTGGGTCCTTTCTCTCTACTATCACTCTTTCAACCTGTGGCGTCCCCCAGGGTTATGACCTATCCCCCTGTTTCTTAAATGTAATGACCCCCAATGTTGTCCTTATTGGTTTTGGAGGTGCAGGAATCCACCTGTTTGGATGAGGCCTTCATAGACAGGACTTGTCTGGTGACCTCATTGGGTGTGATGGGAGTGAGAGAATAGAGGAGAAGTAGTGGAGGGACCAAGAGAGGCTCCAGAGGTGTTGATGTATGATGTGGTATGGAAGTGAGAGAGGAAAGGATGTCATGGGTTTTTGTGGTGAAGTGAGAAGCCAGGGCCAAGCAGAGGTCCTGGGTGGGTGTGACAGGAGAGGAGGCTGCTGCAGTACTAGCCAGTTTCTTACAGACTTTCAAAAGTTTGGCTGGGTTGTTTGATGCTGCAGAGATGCGAGCTTGAATAAAGACTCTTTTCTTGGTGTGGATACAGAGTCGAAATTGCCTTTGAAGGAGGCGGCAGGCCAGTTTGTCAGAGGGTCCACCTGATGCATTCTATTTACACTTAGCTGCCCTACACTTGCGTTTAAAGGCAACCAGATCAGAGATGTCCCAAGAGTGGCACTTTTTGGAAGGCTTCAGTTGGACCCTCATGACAGGGTCAAGAGTGTCAAGGGTGTTGGAGATGGAGAGATTGAAGTTTGTGAGGGCTGTGTCAGGGTGGGAGTCAGCCACAGCAGTAGGAGGCGTAGAGTAGGTGGAGGCAAAGGCAGCCGCAGTCACTCTTTCCATGGGTCTGGTGACTTTGAATCTGAGTGGCCACGCCGGGTGTGCCAATGCAAAAGGAGACGAGAGCTTCAAGTGTGAAGAGAGAAGAGAGTGGTCCGTCCAAGTGAGAGAGGTAGTGAGAGGGATAAAGAGAGGGATATCGGTAGAGATGTGTGGCCTGCTGTGTGAGTGGAGCCAGAAGGTAAGATAGAGAGGGAGAGGGAGTTGCATAGGTTGAGAAAGGTCCTGAGGAGTCGGGAGAGTCCAGATGAATGTTGAGGTCACCGAACAGGAGGAGGTGAAAGGAGGAGGAGAGTAGAGAGGAGGCAAGGTCAGCCTATTCCGAGAGGAAGACCGTGAATTGTCCTGGTGGCCGATAGAAGGTGGCCATAAGGAGAGTGGATTTAGGAGAGAGTGAGAGCCTGCGTACTAGGCATTCAAAAGAGGAGTAGGTCTGAGTAGGGATGAGGGACACAGGTATCCATTCTGGGAAGATCATCGCCACTCCCCCCTCCTGTCCTCTTGGGCCTGGGAGGCATGGCAATATGGAGCAGCTTGCCATGTTTGAAGGTCTTCCACGGGGGGGCGCAGGGGACGGTGTTTCCCCCGAGGTTGTCAAGAGAGCCAGAGGAATAGTGGAGAATGGCATAGGAGCCAAGGCTGACAAGGGGTCTGGGACAGTAAGGCAAGGCCAGGGAGCCTGTGCAGAGGAGGAGGAAGGCACATCAGGCAAGGGAGCCTGTGCAGATGAGGAAGAAGGCACACAAGGCACGGGTACCTGTGCCGAGGAGGAGGAAGGCACAGCAGGCAAGGGAGCCTGTGCAGAGGAGGAGGAAGGCACAGCAGGCAAAGGAGCCTGTGCAGAGGAGGAGGAAGGCACAGTGGGCAAGGGAGCCTGTGCAGAGGAGAAGGAAGGCACAGTAGGCACGGGAGCCTGTGCAGAGGAGGAGGAAGGCACAGCAGGCACGGGAGCCTGTGCAGAGGAGGAGGAAGGCACAGCAGGCAGGGGTGCCTGTGCAGAGGAGGAGGAAGGCACAGCAGGCAAGGGAGCCTGGGCAGAGGAGGAAGGTACAGCAGGAAAGGGAGCCTGTGTAGAGGAGGAGGACTGCAAGGGAGTATGTGCAGAGAAGGAGGAAGGGAGCAGCAAAGAAGAGAGCCTGTGCAGAGGAGGAAGAAGGCACAGTAGGCAAGGGAGCCTGTGTAGAGGAGGAAGACACACCAGGCAAGGGAGCCTTTGCAGAAGAGAAGGAAGGCACAGCAGGCAAGGGAGCCTGTGTAGAGGAGGGGGATGGCACAGCAGGCAAGGGAGCCTGTGCAGAGGAGGAGGAAGGCACAGCAGGCAAGAGAGCCCCTGCAGAGGAGGAAGAAGGCACAGGTGGCAAGGGAGCCTGTGCAGAGGAGGAAGTCACAGCAGGCACGGGAGCCTGTGCAGAAGGCAAGGAAGGCAGAGCAGGCAAGGAGCCTGTGCAGCGGAGGAGGAAGGCACAGCAGGCAAGGGAGCCTGTGCAGAGGCGTAGGAAGGCACAGCAGGCAAGAGAGCCTGTGCAGAGGAGGAGGAAGGCACAGCAGGCAAGGGAGCCTGTGCTGAGGAGGAAGACACAGCAAGAAAATGAGCCTGTGCAGAGGTGTAAGAATGCAAGGGAACATGTGCAGAGAAGGAGGAAGGCACAGCAGGCAATGGAGCCTGTGTAGAGAAGGGGGATGGCACAGCAGGCAAGGGAGCCTGTGCAGAGGAGGAGGAGGAAGGCTCAGCAGACAAGAGATTCTGTGCAGAGGAGGAGGAAGGCACATTAGGCAAGGAAGCCTGTGCAGAGGAGGAGGAAGGGACAGCAGGCAAGAGAGCCCGTGCAGAGGAGGAGGAAGGCACAGGAGGCAAGGGAGCCTGTGTAGAGGAGGAGGAAAGCACAGCAGGCAAGAGAGCCCGTGCAGAGGAGGAGGAAGGCACAGCAGGCAAGGAAGCCTGTGCCGAGGAGGAAGTCACAGCAGGCAATGGGGCCTGGGCAGTGGAGGAGGAAGGCACAGTGGGCACGGAGCCTGTGCAGAGGAGGAAGACACCGCAGGCAAGGGAGCCTGTGTAGAGGAGGGAGATGGCACAGCAGGCAAGGGAGCCTGTGCAGAGGAGTAGGAAGGCACAGCAGCCAAGAGAGCCCGTGCAGAGGGGGAAGAAGTCACAGGAGGCAAGGGAGCCTGTGCAGAGGAGGAAGTCACAGCAGGCAATGGGGCCTATGCAGAGGAGGAGGAAGGGCACAGTGGGCAAGGGTGTCAGTGCAGAGGAGGAGGAAGACACAGTAGGCAATGGAGCCTGTGCAGAGGAGGTAGAAGGCACATCAGGCAAGGGAGCCTGTGCAGTGGAGGAGGAAGACACAGTAGGCAAGGGAGCCTGTGCAGAAGACGAGGAAGGCAGAGCAGGCAAGGGAGCCTGTGCAGCGGAGGAGGAAGGCACAGTGGGCAAGGGAGCCTGTGCAGAGGGGGAAGTCACAGCTGTCAGGTAAATCGACTTCGATCTCTGAATAATTTGTCTCACTCTCTTCCTCACCTGAAGAGGGTGTGGGGGAAGCTTCCTTCTTCTTCTTTTCTCTCACTGTTGATTTCTTTTTATGCAGGTATGGCCAACCGCGGAACGACACCAGAATGGTTACCGGAAGAATATCCGGAAACCAGAGGCCCCGGATCCACAGCCGCCTGAAGGGGAAAATGCCGTGAAGGCAAAAAACCCTAAAGAGCTCTGGTATGTTGATGAAGTTCTTCTGGACACACAGGTAAGCAATAAATCCATGAACAAGACTGCTCCACTCCGTAAATGTGAAATGGAACGTGAGAGAAGAGGAAAGAGCGGAAATCCAGGTAAGTAAGTAAGGGCCGGGGAAGAGCCAGACCAAAGAGTCAGAGAGCGCGAGCACGGCAGATAGAGGCCAAGGGATAACGAAAAGCCTCCGTAAACACAGGGGTAGAGAAGGGAAGGCAAGAAAAGGGGAAACAACGAGAATACCAGAAGGGGGGCTAAATAAGCCAAGAGGAAAACTCAAGGGAGTGCTGGTAACGAAGGAGAAAAGCAACAGTTGCAACGCGACCGCCGCCGGGAGGGAACTGCTGAAAAGCCGGCGGTGGTGGCCATGACAGAAGGAAAGACTAGACCGCTGAACACACTGCGGCAGAACGTGGTGGAGCAATTCTATGGCGGCTGCGTCGCCATCGGTTCCATACCCTCACATAGAAGGGGCGCATGACAGTATGCCCCCCAGTGCAGGCGAACCCCGGTTTACCCAGATGGGCTTGGTAGAACCTCTGCAGCAAACGTGGAGCTCGGACATGTGAACTAGGTTCCCAAGAGTCTTCAGAAGAGGGATAGCCTTTCCAGGAAATAAGAAATTCCAATCTCCCTCTGTGGTGACGTGAATCTTTGATCTCTTCCACTTCATACTCTTCTTCGGTTATGGTGTCATCTCCTTTGTGCCGGGGTACTGGAACAGTGGGGATGTCTTCAGAGGCTGGACGCAATAAGGAGGAGTGAAAAACAGGATGTATCTTACTCATGTTCTTGGGTAGGCAGAGGCGAAAGGCTACCGGATTAATGCGAGATTCCACAGTGAAAGGACCTATAAACCTAGGAGATAACTTGGAATGACGTACCCATCTAGGTAGGAATTTGGTGGATAACCAAACTCTGGAGCCAGGTCCAAAGGATGGAACCTCCGTTCTTTTCCGATCTGACAACTTATTGTAGCTTGAATGAGCTTCGACCAATGCTCTTTCAGCGATTTTGTGAGCCTCCTGGATTTGCGATAGACGAGCCTCAATGGAGGGGCACACAGAACTGGAGGATAACACTGGAAGTATGCCCTTGGGGTGTTGCCCATATGTGCAAAAGAAAGGACTGAGACCAAGAGCTGAGTGTCTAGAATTGTTATAGGCAAATTCGGCAGTTGGCAGTAAATCATACCAGTCATCTTGGGCATTGTTGACGTAACATCTTAAATATTGTTCTAGAGTGCCATTGAGTCTCTCGGTCTGTCCATTAGTTTGTGGGTGGAAGCCTGATGAGAGAGCCCGTGCTATCCCTAACTGATGACATAAGGCTCTCCAGAATTTAGAGGTGAATTGACTCCCCCTATCAGAAATGATTTTAGTAGGTAGACCGTGTAGGCGAAAAACATCTCGGATAAATACTTCTGCGATTTCTGATGCGGAAGGTAGACCCGGAAGAGGGGAGAAGTGTGCTAATTAGTGAGGGAATCCACAGTAACCATTATGCAGGTCTGTCCTCGAGATGCGGGCAGTTCTACTATGAAATCCGTGAATATCTGTTCCCAGGGTCTTGAAGGTAACGGAATCTGCTCAAGAAGACCTATGGGTTTCTGGTATCGATGTTTTCTGCGAGCGCATGAGACACAGGACTGTACATGTCTTCTGACATCAGCAGAGATTTCAGGCCAAAAGAAGGATCTTCTGACTAGATCTTCAGAGTTTTTTATGCCTCGATGCCCTGCCGTCTTATGGTCATGACACCATGATAAAATTTGACGGCGCAGATCCGGTAACGGAATGTATAATTTATTGTCGACAAATACCAACCCATCCTTCTTTACAACCTTATACTTGGAGGTTATAAACTTAGGGAGCGGTGATCGTTCATTGGCAGCCTTGACTTGGGAGAGAAAGGTCACTGTGGCTCCCATAAATACTTGATCTGGGAAGAGCTTCTCCTTTACCAGAGACGAGGGTCCTTCTGTGTTCCATCGACGGGAAAGAGAGTCTGCAACCACATTCTGAACCCCCGGGACATAGGTAATTTCAAAGTCGTACTGAGCAAAAAAGTGAGCCCATCGTGCCTGACGGGCATTGGTACATTCCATGTTCTTTAAAGATTTCAAATTCTTATGGTCCGTGCGTATGGTGAAAGGACCTACTCCTCCTTGAAGAAGATGCCTCCAGTCCTCACACGCCAGTTTGATGGCTAGAAGCTCTCGCTCGATCACAGAATAATTCTTCTGACTGGGGTTTAGAGTCTTGGTTGGAGAGATATGCCACAGGGTGTTCCACTCCTTCATGCTCTTACAGTAGAACTGCTCCCACCGCATCAGCTGAAGCACCAGCTTCCACTATGAATCTCTTGGTTTGATCAGGTTGCTTCAGTATGGGGGCTGAACAAAACTTTCCTTTTAGACATCTGAAAGCCTCTTCCGCTTCCACAGACCATCTGAAAGGTAATTGGTCTTTCCTGAGAAGAGAGGTGATGGGAACCACTGTAGAGGAAAAGTCCTTGATGAATTTGCGATAGAAGTTGGCGAATCCCAAAAATCTCTGAACCTCCTTTATGGAAGAAGGAGAAGGCCAGTCGGTGATTGCAGAAACCTTCTTGGGATCCATCTGAATGCCGTCGCTGGAAAGTATAAACCCCTGATAAGGAACCGAGGATACTTGAAAAAGACATTTACTAGGTTTGACCAATAGATGATTATTTTGGAGGCGCCTGAGTACTTCATGTAGATGAGTAGAATGTTCTTGGACTGATTTGGAAAAAACTAGAATATCATCCAAGTAAATGATGACCGAATGGAATAATAAGTCTGAAAAGGTCTGGTCCATAAACCGTTGAAAGACCGCAGGTGCATTGACCAAGCCAAAGGGCATTACCCTATATTCGTAGAGCCCGTACGGGGTTCTAAACGCGGTCTTCCATTCATCTCCAGCACGGATGCACAGGAGATGATATGCGTTCCTCAGATCTAGCTTGGTAAAAATCGCTGCCCCTTTGACTGCCTCAAGTATGTCTGATATTAGGGGCATGGGATATCTGTCTCTGATGGTGACCTTGTTGAGTCCGCGATAGTCAATGCAAGGCCGAAGCTCCTCCGAATCTTTCTTCGAGATAAAGAATAGTGAGGCCCCAGCTGGTGATTTGGAGTGTTGGATTAAGCCGTTCTTGAGGTTGGCGTGCAGATACTGTCGAAGAACAGATTTCTCTTTGCGGGACAAGGAAAACATCCTACTAAATGATACTAAAGCCTCGGGAATAAGGTCAATAGCACAGTCCTCCGGGTGGGGGGGGGTAGATCATGTTCCACCTTCTCGACAACACTTGGGAGTATTCCCAAAATTGCGGAGGAACCGAGTGTATGGTTCGAATAGGAGACTCTAAGGTCTGCAAAACCGCAGTCTGATATCTCTGAGAAGCCAAACACGACTGACTGCAATAGGAGGAGAGAAAACTGAGGGTATTGGTGGCCCAATCGATTGTTGGATTGTGACGACGGAGCCAAGAAATGCCCAAAATTATGGGGAAGTGAGCTGCCCTTATGATATCAAACGACATCTCTTCCCTCTGATCCTGAATAGCCACCTGGATGGCTCCAGTGGAGTGGGTGATAGGGCCAGAACAGAGAGGGGTGCCATCCACTCCTTCTACTTTGAGGTCCTCTTTATTCTGGACTCGTTGGATACCCATCTTGCTGGCCCATACTGTCTCCATAAAGCTTCCCGCTGCACCACAATCTAAGAGAGCCATCGTGGCAACCGAATTTTGCCCCCAAGACAGATGCAGCGAAACCACCATTAAGCGAGCGTCTTCATTCTGGCGGGAGGGGGCGATAGACAAGGTTACATAGGGACCCTTATCAACTCCTCGAAACCGTGGTCCCATTTAGGTTCGAGGCACTGCGTTTCCCGACCTTCTTGGTGGGACATCGGGACAATCACGAAGTTGATGAGAGGCAGATCCGCAATACATGCAGAGGCCCGTTTCACGGTGTCTCTTTCTTTCATCCGTAGTGAGCAGCGCTCTCATGGTGCCGATCTGCAGGGGTTCCTCTTTAGAGGAACCTGGGGGAACACTAGGAGATCCTGAAGGACTGGGAAGACTGAAGGCCCCTCTGGCCTTCTTCTTTTCTTGCTTCTTTTCGTTGATGCGATGCTCAATCTGTAGAGTGACTGACAACAGTTCCGCGAAAGATGCCGGACGAGGAATTCTCACAAGTTCGTCCTTCAATTCCTCCTTTAGTCCTCTCCTGAAGATGGTAAATTGAGCTTGTACCTGCCAATTAGCTTCTGTGGCAAGCTGTTTAAACTTAGTGATGTACGATAATAGATCCATTTGCCCTTGATGGACCTCCAACAATTCTTCACAAGCCATATACCTTACTTCTGGCCTTTCAAAGGTCTGTTTAAACTTTTCAAGGAAGGCACTCCAATCCCTCAAAATTGGATCATCTGCTGTAACCAAGGGACTTGCCCAGGCCAAAGCGTTCCCTGACAAATTAGAAACCAAAAACCTGACCTTACTTAGATCGGTAGAAAAAGTAGTAGGCCGAAAGGCAAATTGTATGTTACACGCCTCAATGAATTCCTTAAGTTTCTTAGAAGAACCATCATACTTTCCGGATGACAGTGGCATTGGAGGAAGATCCGTATTGCGGGATTCACGAGTCGCTTCTAACTATCGGAGTACGTTGTTTTCGGCCTTGATGGTCTGTAACTCCTGATTTAAATTTCGCACTTCCATATTCAAGGACTGCACAGCCGCTACCAGCTGTTAGACCTGTTCGGCGGTTGCCATTACGGGATCTTTCGGGTGTTGCAAGCTGTCAGGTAAATCGACTTCGATCTCTGAATAATTTGTCTCACTCTCTTCCTCACCTGAAGAGGGTGTGGGGGAAGCTTCCTTCTTCTTCTTCTTTTCTCTCACTGTTGATTTCTTTTTATGCAGGTATGGCCAACCGCGGAACGACACCAGAATGGTTACCGGAAGAATATCCGGAAACCAGAGGCCCTGGATCCGCAGCGAACTGAAGGGGAAAAAGCCGTGAAGGCAAAAAACCCTGAAGAGCTCTGGTATGTTGATGAAGTTCTTCCGGACACACAGGTAAGCAATAAATCCACGAACAAGACTGCTCCACTCCGTAAATGTGAAATGGAACGTGAGAGAGGAGGAAAGAGCGGAAATCCAGGTAAGTAAGTAATGGCCAGGGAAGAGCCAGACCAAAGAGCCAGAGAGCGCGAGCATGGCAGAGAGAAGCCAAGGGATAACGAAAAGCCTCCGTAAACACTGGGGTAGAGAAGGGAAGGCAAGAAAAGGGGAAAAGGCGAGAATGCCAGAAGGAGGGCTAAATAAGCCAAGAGGAAAACTCAAGGGAGCGCTGGCAACGAAGGAGATAAGCAACAGTTGCAACGCGACCGCCGCTGGGAGGGAACTGCTGAAAAGCCGGCGGTTGCGGTCATGACAGAAGGAAAGACTAGACGGCTGAACACACTGCGGCAGAACGTGGTGGAGCAATTACCCATACCTTCACACAGAAGGGGCGCATGACAACAGCAGGCAATGGGGCCTGTGCAGAGGAGGAGTAAGGCACAGTGGGCAAGGGAGCCTGTGCAGTGGAGGAGGATGGCACAGTAGGCAAGGGAGCCTATGCAGAGGAGGAGGAAGGCACAGCAGGCAAGGGAGCCTGTGCAGAGGAGGAGGAAGGCACAGCCGTCAATGGAGCCTGTGCAGCGGAGGAGGAATGCACAGTAGGCAAGGGAGCATGTGCAGGGGAGGAGGAAGGCACAGTAGGCAGGGGTGCCTGTGCAGAGGAGGAGGAAGACACAGCAGGCAAGGGAGCCTGTGCAGAGGAGGAGGAAGACACAGCAGGCAAGGGTGCCTGTGCAGAGGAGGAGGAAGACACAGCAGGGAAGAGAGCCTGTGCAGAGGAGGAGTAAAGCACAGCAGTCAAGGGAGCCTGTGCTGAGGAGGAAGGCACAGCAAGAAAGGGAGCCTGTGCAGAGGAGTAAGAATGCAAGGGAGTATGTGAAGAGAAGGAGGAAGGCACAGCAGGCAAGGGATCCTGTGTAGAGGAGGAAGGCACATCAGGCAAGGGTGCCTGTGCAGAGGAGGAGGAAGACACAGCAGGCAAGGGACCCTCTGCAGAGGAGGAGGAAGGCACAGCAGGCAAGGGAGCCTGTGCAGAGGCTGAGGAAGGCACAGCAGGCAAGAGAGTACAGAGTCTGTGCAGAGGAGGAGTAAAGCACAGCAGGCAAGGGAGCCTGTGCTGAGGAGGAAGGCACAGCAAGAAAGGGAGCCTGTGCAAAGGAGTAAGAATACAAGGGAGCATGTGCAGTGAAGGAGGAAGGCACAGCAGGCAAGGGAGCATGTGCAGAGGAGAAAGAAGGCACAGCAGGCAAGGGAGCCTGTGTAGAGGAGGGGGAAGGTACAGCAGGCAAGAGAGGCTGTGCAGAGGAGGAGGATGACACAACAGGCAAGGAAGCCTGTGCAGAGGAGGCGGAAAGCACAGCAGGCAAGGGAGCCTGTGCAGAGGAGGCGGAAAGCACAGCAGGCATGGGAACCTGTGCAGAGGAGGCGGAAAGCACAGCAGGCAAGGGAGCCTGTGCAGAGGAGGAGGAAGGCACAGCAGGCAAAGAATCCTGTCCAGGGGGAGAGGTAAGGTTTAAGAGGTGAGATAGGAGCCTGTCAAAGAGAAAAAGCTTAGGTTGAGGACCCTGAACCATGATGGTTCCATTCCGATAGATATTAATGATGACCCTGGAGATGGCAAAGAGGTCGAGGAGGACCTCCCAGTGGTGCCACCAGTAATGGCAGAAGCGGCGGTAGGAGAAAGAAAGGCGACCATGTGCTGGGTCCATAGGTCTGGTGAGGTAATGACAAAGAGGATGTCTTTGAGAATCTGTCTGCCGGAAGCCGTGACATAGGTGTCTGCAATAGGAAGGCCTGGGTTGGATCCCAATATGTCCTTCTTAAGTTTCTTCCGGCCAGATTTAGTGATAGGAGAGGGATAGGAAATAGAGAAGCAGTTAGAGAGGATAGGAGAGATAGATAGTGACACAGCTGGCTGCAATAGAGAAGAGGACACTTACTAGCCTGATGCACTGAGGTGCATGAATAAGGGGTGCGCGGGAAAACACAGAGTGTAGGGGACAGAGTGTGGCAGGGGAGGGTTTTCAGACGAGCAAGCACTTACTCTGTAGCAAACAGGCACAGCTAAAAACGATTTTCAGGCAAACGGGCACTTTCTATGCAGCAGAGGGCACAGCTAAAAAATATTTTTCAAACAATCAGGCACTTTCTGTGCAGCAAGGGGGCACATCTAATGCCATCTTAATTCCATTGTTGAACTATTACTGTTGCCGGAGTGGTCGCTTGTGCCTAATTAAAGAGGGAACGCCTGCTAAAACATTCCGAAAACCCTAACATTGACTTTCAGAATTGTTACACGTCCAAACAGCATCAAATGAAAGCCGCGTGTCGCCAATTGTGATTTCCAACAGGAGTTAGAAAGCATGTCTGTGATATTACATGGGAATACAATCACTGGCAGTCCTTTGAGGCTAAAGATCTTCCTTAAAGGGTGGCTGCGTGTGCCAAAACCCCTTTTCCCTTTGAAAACAGAACCTTGGAAGATTAAGAACAATTATTCTTTAAACCCAGAAGTCGCTTTATTAACAAGAAGAGCAAGCATTACCCAAGCCAAGAGGCAAACCCTTTTAATAGTAAAGCAAGCCCTGTTTAGAACTATCCACCTGATTTGCAAAGTTGTTAAAGGTCCGGCATCCTCTGATACAAGTGCGCCATTGCTATCTGAAGCAGGAAGTGTAGCAATGCAGCTTCAGGGTAGCTACTGGAACCAAGAAGGTATGAAGAAAGAAGGGGAGGGGGGCTGGGTGCTTGTAAAGAAGTTTAAGTAAATAATATATAATGCTGAGACTCCTGAAGTTTAGAGAGAGTCAGTCTTGAATCAGAGACTGGTTATACTTGTGGCAGTAAGACAGACCGAAGAGGCTGCCCTTTTTTTGGAGCAGGAAGAGTGCCTTGCCTACCTAGAGGCCAAAGATTCTTGTCCATATATGCCTAAATAATTCTGAAGTATACATTTGAAGCAGAAGTACCAGAACTATGGTTGTGCATAATACTGTCAGTGAATGTTACATTGGAGTTGGTTGAAGTAGTGGCATACTATGGAACAAAGGAGACTTTTCCCATGGTAACAGTAGTAGAAGGGTGGTTGTCAAGAGGAAAGAAACAACCCAAGAAGAAGCATCCTGACAATTATACCAAATACACTGCAAAGGACATAACCACTGCAGCAAAGCCCTCACAGGACAAGGCCACGGTGTTGAGCGATGCAGGTGCGCAGGAGACACTGCCTGACTATACGTAGCATACTTCTCTAGGTCCACGCTTCCGTGCCACTAAGAACCACTCTGCTGTAAAGCCCTTGCATGACAAGGCCATAATGTTAGGGATACAGGTGCGCAGGAGATGCTGCCTGACCATATGTAGCTACATCCACACTTCCGTGCCGATAAGGACCAAGGCACGGACACACTGCAGCAAAGGACAAAGCCGCAGTGTGGAGCAACTCAAGGGCACAGGAGATGCTGCCTGACTATACATAGCACTCTTCGCTAGGTCCACGCTTCTGTGCCTATAAGAACCGAGGCACAGACCCTCTGCAGCAAAGCCCTCGCAGGACACGGCTGTAGTGTTGAGCAACGCAGGTGTTTGGTGACGATGGGTTTGCGGTGTAGACAGTGAGTGCGGATAGCTGGCTTAGAGGAAGTGGAGGGCATCAGGTGCACCCTCTGACAAACTGGCCTGCCACCTGCTCTAAAGGCAATACAGACTCTCTGTCCTCGCCAAGACGATAGCCCACATCCAAGCCTGCGTCTCTTTGGCATCTAACAACTTGGCCAAACTCTTCAAAATATGCAAGGAGCTGGCCAATCCTGCTGCAGTCTCTACCTCTCCTGTTCCCTCCTGGGCACTCTTTATGGCCTTGGCTTTTTCATCCCTAAAACTCACGACATCATGTCACCTTCTCTGACTCCTCCTCCTCCTCCTCCTCCTTCTCCTCTTCCTCCTCTACTCCTGCCCTACCTGTGGCCGCCTCTCCTCCTCCCTTCTCTTCTTTTCATTTGTTCACTATTTAGGATTCTCAAACTTAGGTGGTTTTCCACCGTGTGTTTAGATGTGCATTTTGTGATCTCTTAATCCTGAGTGTCGTCTTGTCTCGTTGCTCATGTTGCCTGCCTCTCGCTGTCCTGTCTGCCTGCTCTAAGTGTCCTTTCTAGTGTCTCCCCCTCTCTCCTCCACCTCTCCCTCTCCCACCAACTCTATGGTGCTCTCTGTCTCTCCTATCTTTTCCAGCTGCTTCTCTATTGACTATCCTGCTCTCCTCACCAAATCGGGTAGGAAGAAGTTTAAAAAGGACATCCTGGTCTCCAACCCAGGCCTCTCTATCACTGACACCTACACCAGTGCCTCCTCCAAGGAAACTCTCACCGACATCCCCTTTGTTGTTCCTTCACCAGACCTATGGACCCTTCACATGGTCTCTGTGCTCTCTCCTGTCTCTTCCTCTCCCATTAATGGTGGCACCCGGTGGGATGCCCTCCTGACCTCCTTCCACTCCTCTAAGGTCATCATTAATATTTACTCTAATGGGACCGTCTTGGTCTAAGGCCCTCAGGCCAACCTGCACCTCTTTGATAGATGCTTCCCGCACCTCATCAACTTCCTTTCTTCTCCTGCTGTCCCCTCTCCCCTTTCTGTGATTACCTTGCCTCTGCATTCTGCCTCCTCCTTGGCTACCTTGCCTTCTCCCTCCCTCTCTGCCCCCTCTCGGGCTCCTTCTATACCTCCAAAGGGTGTACCTCTGATTTGTACCCCGCCCCGGAAGTCTTTCAAGGATGGCAACATTCTCCATATTGCCACTCTAAACTCTCACTCTGCTGTCAAACACTCCTCTGATATCTGCTGCCTTCTTGAAGAACTTGACCTCAATGTCCTCGGTCTAACTAAGACATCGTTCACGGCCAGCTCTATCACTAGCTTTGACACACTCCTACCTGACGGCTACAAGATCCTCCGCGCACCCAGGTCCAACCGCTCTGGTGGGGGTGTGGCCCTGATCTTCCCCGAGTGGATCCCTGCCTCTGTCACTCCTACGCAGGCCTAATCCTCTTTTGAATGCCTCATCTGCAGGCTCTCTCTCTCCCCTAGCCATTCCCTTACTGTGGCTACTATCTATCGACCACCTGGTCAGATCCTCTCTAGTGGGCAGACCTCTCCTCCTCATTCCTGGCCTCAACTACTCAACTCCTCCTTCTCGGGGACTTCAACATCCACCTGGATGCCCCCTGTCCTTCCTCTGTACTCTTTCACAACCTCTGTGACTCTCTCTCACTCACTATTCTCCCCTCTGGCCCGACTCACTCTGCAGGGCAAACTCTGGATGTTCTGATCTCCTCAGACCTTCCCCTCTCTCTTCCTCTCTCCACTCCTCTCTCGTGGAGTGATCACTGTCTCCTCTACTCACACCTCACGCTCCCTACCCCTCAGGCCAACCACTTCCATCACTGCCACCCACCTTCTCGGTCATCCGACCCATGAAGCACGTGTCATCTGAGGCTTTTGCTGCCACCTTCTCATCCCCCTCCCCCTTTGGCTGACTCTCACCCTGACAAGCCCTCTCCATGCTCCATTCTGCTATATCTGATACTCTTGATATCCTTGCCCCTGTCATGAGAATCTGCCAGAAGCCCAAAGCAAAGTGGAATTCCTGGTATGACTCTGACCTCGTCACCCTAAAATGCAAGTGCAGGGTGGCCGAGAGGAAACGGCGTGCTTCATGTACATCATCTGACAAACTGGCCTGCCGCATGCTCCAAAGGCAATACCGGCTCTCTTTCCTAACCAAGAAGAGAGCTCATATCCAAGCCCGCGTCTCTGCATCATCTAACAACTTGGCTGAACTCTTTAAAATCTACAAGGAACTGGCCAACCCTGCCGCAGTCTCTACCTCTCCTGTACCTTCCCAGGCCCTCTGCACGGCACTAGCCTCTCACTTCATCTCTAAAACTCAGGACATCCTGTCCTCACTCTCCTCCTATCCCCTGCCCCACCCCTACTCCCTGCTCTTCCTCTGGCCCTTCTGCAGCCACCCCTCCTCCCTCCTTCTCTGCCTTTCCCCTATTCTCTGCTGATGAGGTTTCTAGACAAGTCCAATCTATGAATGTCTTGTCGAAACAGGTTCACCCCTGTTCCTCCAAAACTATCCAGGACCACATCGACTACCTGGCTCCTGCCCTGGCTGATTTCTGCAATCATTCCTTCACCACTGGAGTCTTCCCATCCTGCCTGAAGCACACCCTTGTGCACCCTCTTCTTAAGAAACCCTCTGCCAGTCCTCCTGCCCGGCTAACTATCGCCCAATCTCCATCACTCCCTTCCTGGGCAAGCTCCTGGAGAAACTGGCCATCTCCAAGCTTAATCTCCACACTGAATCTGTTGGTTGTCTTCATGACCAACAGTCTGACTTCAGAGCTTCCAGAAACACGGAAACTGCTCTCCTGAACATCCGTGAAGACCTGATCTCCAACCTTGACTCTAACAACCCTTTTGTCCTCATCCTGCTTTATCTCTCTTCTGCCTTTGACACTGTCAACCATGCCATCCTGCTCAACCGTCTCAGTGCTAACCTGGGTATCACTGGTCAGGCTCTGGCGTGGCTGACTTCCTTCCTCTCCGACAGACCCTCCCAGGTCCAACTTGGGTCCTTCCTCTCTGCTATCTTTTTCTCTACCTGCGGTGTCACCCAGGGGTCTAACCTCTCTCCCTGGCTGTTCAACGAATACCTGGCACTCCTTGCCCACCGCATTGCAGCTCTCTGTCCCAACTTTCAGTGCTATGCGGATGACACCTAGCTCATTTTCAGGTTACCCTCGGCCTCCTCCTCTCCTTCCCTCATCTCTGACTATCTGTCTGCTATCCAGGAGTGGTGTGCCACCAGTGACCTCTGCCTTAATGCCAGTGAGACTGAGATTCTCCTCATCGGCACACCCGCTCCCTCCTTCCCTGTAGCTCTCTGGCTGGCCTCTCTTGGCCCTCTTCTGGCTCCCACCTGCAAGGCAAAAAACCTCAGGGTCATCTTCAACTCCACACTCTCCTTCTCTCCTCACATCTTGGACGTCTCCAAGAAGTCACACTACCAGCTGCACCTCCTCACAGGTATTCTTCCTTTCCTCACCTTCCCCCAGAAGCTCACTGTCTCCAGAGCTCTGGCCCTCTCTAGGCTGTACTATTGTAACAGCCTCTTTCTAAATCTGCCTGCTTCTACTTTCTGCCCTTTGCAACTTATCCAGAACAGGACTGCGAGACTTGTCCTTGGCCTCAAGCCCAGGGATTGTATCTGTACAGGACTGAAATCTCTGCACTTGCTCCCAGTGGCTGCGAGGATTAAGTTCAAAACCCTCTGCATCGTTCATAAGGCCTTCTGGGGTCTGGGGCCTCAATACCTTCAACTCTCTCTTCCTAAATATCTTCCTTCTCGAGCTCTTCGCTCATCCGCCTCCAACTCCCTCAGGGCAGTCGCTTCTCCAAGCAATGAGTTGGTGGTAGATCTCTTTCTTCGGTGGGTGCCCCCCTCTGGAACAGCCTCCCTGCCTCCCTCAAATTTGAGGAGAACCATCTCTGGTTCCGGAAGCACCGCAAAACCTTTCTCTTTGCTTCTGCTTTTTCTCCTCCTCTCCTCTGCTGACCTCCTGGCTGTAACCGGAACTGCACTAGCTACCTGGACACCCTCTGATCTCGGGCCCAGGTCTTTCCCCTGCCAGCATCACACACCTTCGCTGCCCACCTGGCATCCCTCGCACTTGGGGCCTGTTTCTGTATCCCTACAGTCTGCCTACCAGCCCTTGACACCTGAAGCCAGCACTTACCCATGCACTTGCCATATGCTGGCCGTTTACTTACTTATTGTTATCATCTCCCTATGTACAGCACTGTCCCTTCCCCGTTCCCACGCACTTGCGCGATCTGACTGACACCTGGCCTAGTAGCATCGCTGTCCGTCCTCCCTTTGTTCCCCTCCCTTGCCTCATCGCACCTCAAAACACTTGTGTATAGGTCCTCTCTAGGCTGGACTACTGCAATACCCTCTTTCTAAATCTTCCTGCCTCTACTCTCTGTCCTCTACAACTTACCCAGAACAGGACTGCAAGACTTGTCCTTGGCTTCAAGCTCAGGGATCGTATCTCTCCAGTGCTGAAATCTCTTCATTGGCTCCCAGTGGCGACAAGTATCAAGTTGAAGACCTTCTGCATCGTCCACTTGGCTCTCTGGGGCCTGGGACCGCATTACCTCTAACTCTCTCTCCCTAAAAATCTCCCTTCTCGAGCTCTCTGCTTATCCACCTCCAACTCTCTGAGGATAAGTTGCTTTTCCAAGCAGAGACTTCGGGGCAGATCTCTATCTTGAGCTGGGGCCTCCCTCTGGAACAGCCTCCCTTCCTCGCTCAAACTTGAGCAGAACCACCTCCGCTTCTGGAAGCAACTCAAGACCTTCCTCTTCGCTTCTTCTTTCTCTCTTCCTCTCCATTGCTAATGTCCCGACTGCTTCACACACTGGTCACCTGGCCACCCTCTGAACTTGGGCCCGGGTCCCTGCATGTCCAGTTGCACCTTGCACTGCCTCTCGGCTTCTCCAGCACTTGTGGTCTGTATCTGCAACCCCACAGTCCCTTTTCTCTGCACTTATGAGCCACCCGTTGGCTGCACCTTCTGATTTACCTGCACTGAGCCAACCGCCGGCCGCATTTTGGAGTTACCTGCACTTCCCCCTCCCCCACCCCTATGCACTTCTCCTCTTCCACTTCCCTGCACTTGCACAATCTGATTGACACAAGGCCTAGTAAGATTGTTGTTTTATCCTCCCTCTATTTCCCCCTCCTTGTCTTGTCACGCCTAGAAACACTTGTGTACAGGTGTGTTATAAATGCCTTATCATATCATATCACTTGTAAAGTTGTAGAAGGAGAAGTTGTTAATCTATTCTTTGACCTTTGGAAAAACAATCTTCGAAAGAGGATATCCAGGATTCCCATTGGTGCTATTTTCTTGGCTGTGATTGGAAGGGGATCTATTCAACTGAAAGCTGAAGAACTGTTACCAGTGGATGTTCTTGTGTGATGACAATTTGTCTTTACATAGAACTCATGGTTCAAGACTTTTCTTATCCTTTTGTAACGCTTTTATTACACATCACACTCCAGCCAGGAGTCTTCCACTGACAATGAATGTGGCGCACAACAAAACTGTTCTTTATCTTTAATTAACCACAGGTTCTTTATTTGAGTAGGACCCCAACCCGTCTCACACCCACCTTAACAAACACCCCGTGTCGCCATAGACTAGGAACCAGGCCGGTGTGTAACAATAAGATATTTATTAATTTTATGGTTCAATGAAAAATCAAGCTAAATCAAATAATTGGGCAGCAGCCACCAATGTTGTGGCAATACCAATGCAAAGATTCCCACAAGAGTGTTAATTCAAGCTCCTAATATGATATACAGAATCCTTTAATAGCAAACAGAAGAAAAAATGTTTTTTTAAAACAACAGATAGCATTCATGTTAAGCACTCCCCCTGCAATACTCAACCCAAACATCTGCTAACTAAATTCATGTTAGGTGGAAGGCAGTGGCAAGGAGTTAGAATGAAGAGGGAAATTTCAGATTTAGAATTCAGCCCACTGTCAGGAATCAGGGTTGGCAAAGGTGTGGAGTGTTGAAATACGCCTATTGAGACTGTATGTGCTGGGAAGGACGTGGAAACTACAGTTCCCAGCAACCTGTGGGTGTCCTTGTAGTTTAGCCTGTGCGCGTGCCTGGCCAGCTGTATTGAATTAAGTACAGCTTAAAGGCCGGCAACGGCTACAGGCAGGTGTGGCTTATTGTTTTCAGTGCAGTAGGAGGGAGACGGTCGCGGCCCGAAGGAGTTTTCACTCGCGTGCAAGGCAATGGAGGAACGCTTCCTCACACATGGACGCTGAACAGCAGGAGCAGGAGGGGCGCTAAGTCACCGGGGAATTCGACGCTTGCAGTTCTTCATCTGGGAAATCCCTCGGGGCTTCCCAGACTCAAGATAAGTACTCGGGGAGACAAGGGAATTATCAAACTGCTTGAGAGTGATTTGCAGCCATTCCATGTTTGTCTGGGAGGTCATGTGGGGCTCCCCAGACCTGTGATAAGTCACTCCCTCATTTTCTGACATTCAATCGTGGGGGAAAACAAAACTAGTTTACTGGTTACGCATGTGTTCCATCTATATTGCAAAGTTTGTGTTGTGGTACTGCAGAAAATACTGCATCTGGACAAGGAAATGTTTCTAGTGAATGGAAGTAAGGCAATTCATCTGGTACTACAGAAAATACTGCATATGGACTAAGTTATGTCTCTAGTGAATAAAACTAAGGGTCCTTTCATATGTTGTATGGTGCTAACGCTGCCCTATGGGCATGTGTACTGTCTAATCTATTATGTGTTCTGGTTGTGCTTGCTTATGTGTTGTGTAAGTCAAGACATGGTACAGTACACGTACTAAGGTGTGCTATTCAGGAATCAAGTACATGTGTAGGTAATATCATTGTGTATTACATGTTAGACAGTGTAGGGTTTTTCCCTGGTGCTGTCCTGGTCCCATCCACAGTAGGAGTCCCTCACCCTCTTTCCGGTTTTCCTAATTTCTCCTCCCTATTCACAACCTCTCCCTAACCCCTCTTCCCCCCATTGGCTGCCACGTGGCGACCTGTTTTCTAACTCAGGCGCCTGTGCCAACCACGGTGGGAGGGTCGAGTTCATTCGGCTTCCGTAGTTCGGGGGAGGGTGTCGATCTCTTTTCCCTTCAGTGCTTGTGATTGTGACATAATAAGACACCCCCAAATTGGGATACTCACAAACACCTAAGCCAAATGGAACCAACACCTCCACCTTTAGTGGATGTGCAAAAGGCTTTACAGGATATTCAGTTGGAATTAGCAACTGCTAGGCAGGAAGCAACCACCCTGAAGGCGCAGGTACAAGGTTTGGTAGCGCAAGGTACTCCATTAGAGGGGCCCAGTACTTCCACGTCTGCAGGCATCTCCACAAGGGGCAATCCTAAGGTTATTGTTCATCCACCGAGTAATGTACCCTTGGCAGCACCAGAACATTTTTCAGGGGATCCTAGAAAATATATGACCTTTCTAACCCAATGTAGACTCCATTTTTTATGCGAACCGGCGGCATTTGAGACTATCCAAGCCAGAACCGCCTTTGTAATATCTTATTTGACAGCGGATGCAGCAGCTTGGGCTAGGGAGGTTTCATTAGCCCAAGACAAGGAGTTGTAAGGATTAAGACAGGGATCACGGCACTTGGTTAAATATGTGACACAGTTCAATAGATTAGTGATTGAGACCGAATGGCCAGTGGAGAAGCAGATGGTACTGTTTTATCAAGGCCTACGGGGGGAACTGAAAGATGCTATTGCGCAAGTGGAACCGCAACCCGGTACTTGTACGGCAATGATAGATTTAGCCCTGAGATTAGATCATAGAATGAATGAGAGAAGGTGGGACAAGAGAAAACCAGAAGCAGCCCCTTCTCTGACAGAGATCTTCTCTGTCGTGGGGAAGTGGTGAGTCGGTTCAGCAGGGCTCCACCAGTGGTGTCGTCGTGGTAGGTCGGCTCAGCTTCTCCCTCGTCGGATTCTCAGGTCCTGTGGCAAATTCTGAAGTTCCAGTCCCCAAAGCCCTGCTTTTTTGCAGCATACCCCCATTCACTCAGCCTAGCTGTCAATCAAACATGCTAAGTGGTGAGCCGGCCGGCTCACCACTTGGGCCAATCACACAAGAGTGCGACTTGAGTTACCAAGGAAACTCAGTCCAGGGTGCCTAAACCCCCTCCCACACCCCCTGTGGTACCCAGACAAAGTGGCACCACTTTTGGAGGCTTCTGTGGAGAAGCCCGCCAACAAGTGGAACAAAGGGCTCGACTTGGGTGGAGTCACAGAAGAGAACACAAACGCCATTTTAGAATCGAGTCATGGCAAAAAATACCAACCGGCTAATTAATATTAATTAAATAAACCTGCGGTATGTTCGAGGCTATGAGAATTAAATAATTAAAGTTGGTAGCCTCGAACAATGGGAAAATCCCATAGGGATATATTTGCGGTCGAATATAAAAAGTAGTATCCACTGCCACCAGCCAAAACTCGATCAATGGGGACAGAGACATGCCCCCTCGACTAACAGACCCCGGGGCAATCGAATTGCCCCGACCAATAGGTCCACAATATGATGGTTTGTACCGTTTCTGTTAATAATTTGGGACTAGTAAAGCCAATGGTGACTTTACATGCCCTGGGAGACAGTAGTCAGTCCCAGGGTATGGAGTCTATGGTGGAGTATCACTATGACACCCCTGTGTCACTGCACTGAGGATGCTGTGTAACACACATAGGGCCTCATTACGACCCAGGCGGTAAGGGGTTTACGGCAACGTAAACAGCGCCGACGCTTACCGCCTGATTCCGAGGTCCCTTAGCGCCATGGAGGATTTAACACCTGCTTTTAGCAGGTGTTAAAATCCATGGCGTTAAGGGACCTTGTTGTTAATTACGCCACCGTAATTTACGGTGGCGTAATTAACGCCTTCCCCATTCCCATTATGCCCTATGGGGCAAAAATGGGAATGGGGAAGGGTAAATGGGGCTTGGGGACTTACCGCCCCGCCAACCTCGGAATGGGGCGGTAAGTCCGCCAACCACCATGGCGTAAACGTAGTTTACGCCATGGTGGTAAAGGTACGACCCAGGCGGTAACTTACCGCCTGGGTCGTAATGAGGCCCATAGTAAACAACACATGAGACCCTATGGAGTAAAAGATCCCATAGCCCATAAAACACATTAACATTAAAAGGAATACCACAAATTATGTCCAAGAGTGTGAGGAAAAAGAATCTCTCTTGGCAGGAGAGAAAAAACAAACTCCAGAAATCCAGCAAAGCTGCTGGGAGACTCACTAGGTTAGGAAATTCAGCCTAAAGAGAGACTTCTCCCTAACACTCGCCCCCCCCCCCCCAGACTAAGGGACACGAGGATTTAATCCACTCCTGGATGAATCTCATACCTCTAGTTGATGACATACATCCTAGAGAGACCATCAGCATTTTGGTGGTGACACCCTGACCTGTGCTCAATGGTGAAATCAAACCCTTGCAGGAAGATTGACCATCTCAATAGTTTTGGGTTTTCCCCTTTCATTTGCATTAACCATCTCAAGGGTTGGTGGTCAGTCTGAATGACAAAAGTAGAACCATAAAAGTATGGCCTAAACTTCTTCAGAGCCCACACAATAGCAAAACACTCTTGTTCAATAGTTGCCCACCTTGTTTCAGGATCCTTCAGTTTTCTACTGATGAAGCAAATGGGGTGCTCCCTACTTTTCACATCCAGTTGACTGAGGACTGCACCTATTCCTACATTTGAAGCATCTGTTTGCACAATGAAAGTTTGGTAATGGTCAGGAGCTCTGAGTACTGGGGCTTGGCAAAGAGCCTTTTTCAGGGTTTCAAAGGCCTGATTGCATTCCCCATTCCACCTAACCTTTTTAGGGAATTTAGGAGAGGAGATGACATTCAGTGGAGAAGCTTTGGACCCATAGTTCTCAATGAAATTCCTGTAGTAACCAGTGAGACCTAAGAAGGCTCTCACCTGGGTCTGAGTAGTAGGTGTTGTCCAATTTTGCACAGATTCAATCTTACTGGGCAAAGGCCTGATTTCTCCACCTCCTACCTCATGTCCAAGGTAGACCACTTTACTCTGTCCAATCTGGCATTTACTTGCCTTTATGGTCAGATTGGCCTTTCCAAGAGCCTGCAAAACATATCTCAGGTGGTCCACATGTTCTTCCCAGGAATTGCTGAACACTGCTATGTCATCCAGGTATGCCATGCAGAAGTCCTCCATCCCATTCAGAACCTGGTTTACCATCCTTTGAAATGTAGCAGGTGCGTTTTTCAATCCAAAAGGCATAACCTTAAACTGGTATAAGCCAACTGGGGTAGAAAGTGCAGTTTTCTCCTTGGCATGGTCTGTCAGGGCTATTTGCCAATAGCCTGACGTCAAGTCAAATGTGCTGAGGAACTTGTCTGCACCAAGTCTCTCCACCAACTCATCTGTCCTTGGCAAAGGGTGGGAATCAGTCTTAGTGACTGCATTAAGAGCTCTGTAATCCACACAGAATCTAAGTTCTTTAGATCCTGCATTTGGTACTAACACAACTGGGCTAGACCATGGACTAGTAGAGGGCTCTATTACCCCGAGATCAAGCATCTTGTTGACCTCACCTTTGATGTGGGTTCTTACATTTTCTGACAATTGATATCCTCTGCTTTTGACTGGCAGACAGTCACCAGTGAGTATGTCGTGCTGCCCCCAAGGGGTCACGGCTGGTGAAAGTGAGAACGAGGAGGCAAACTGATTTAACATAGACTTGCACTCTTCCAGTTGCTCATGTGTCACATTTGAAGAGAGATTCACTCCTTCAATCTTTTCGTCTAAAGGTAAGCCTCTGAGGAGATCAGGAAGCGCTTCACTCTCTTCTTCTTCCTCTGATGATGCTAGAAGCAAAGCTCCTACATCAGGTCTGGAGACATACGCTTTTAGTCTGTTGACGTGGAAGACTGTTGGAGCCTCCTTGGGGTTGCCCAAATCCACCAGATAGTTGACCTCTCCAGGTTTACCCACAACTTTGAAGGGTCCCATCCATTTGTCTTGTTAGGCCCTCTGCCTTGTTGGAATCATAACGAGAACTAGCTGGTCCTGAGTAAACTCAACCATGTTAGCCTTTTGGTCATGCCAGTGCTTGACCAATGCTTGTCCAGCTTTCAAGTTATCACTTGCTTCTGCCATCATTTGTGACATTCTCCTTCGGAGGCCTATCACATAGTCAGTCACTCTGACTGGCTTGGGAGAAGGAGTACTCTCCAACCCCTCCTTGATCAGGGCCAATGGTACTCTGACCGGATTACCATAAAGAAGTTTGAAGGGAGAATAACCTACTCCTTCCTGAGGGACTTCCCTATAAGCAAAGAGAAGGCATGGCAGTAGAAGGTCCCACTTTCTTTTAAGGGGGTCCTCTAAAGCACCTATCATGCTCTTCATGGTTCTGTTGAACCTTTCAACCAGTCCATTTGTCTGAGGGTGGTATGCGGTTGAGAACTTGTAAGTAACTCCACAGGTTTTCCACATGGCTTTCATGTAGTGGGACATACAATTTGACCCCCTGTCAGAGATTACTTCCTTAGGAAACCCAACCCTGGTAAAAATATCAAGGAGGGCCTTAGCCACAGCCGGAGCTGTAACAGTCCTCATAGGAATTGCCTTAGGGTATCTAGTAGCATGGTCTACTACAACAAGTATAAACCTGTTGCCTGAGGAAGTTGGTGGATCAAGGGGACCAACAATGTCAATCCCTACTCTCTCAAATAGGACTCCCACTAAATGGAGAGGCACTAAAGGTGCCACATTCTTGGAGCCAACCTTACCAGAAGTCTGGCAGATGTGGCAGCTCCTGCAGTATTTGTCTACTTCAGCCCCCATCTTTGGCCAATAGAAGTAGAGTGAGAGCATTTCCTTAATCTTTTTGAAACACAAGTGACCAGCCAAAGGAATCTCATGGGCTAACTGGAAGAACTGTGGTCTGTTCTCTTGGGGTACCACAAGTCGTTTGTTGTCCCAGGTGCAGACTCGGTTGGTTCACTGTAGAAGAGGCCATCTTCCCAGTGTAACCTATATTTCCCAGGCTCTTGCCCTTCAGCCTGAGCATTTGCCTGGTGGCGAAGACCTTCCAGAGTTGGACATTCTCTCTGTCCCTTACTGAAGTTTGCCCTGTTGGGTGCACCTTCTGCCAGTGAAGACTGCAGCTCAGGATGGTCAACAGGATCCAGATCTCCAATGAGTTCCTGGCCTTCCACTAGCTCTTCTTCAGAGTCTAGTTCAACCACACAGGGTTGTACCTCCCTCTCAGCCTCAGCTGGAGGGGGAGTTACTGGTGTAACTTTGGTCAACCTAGCGGAAGTCCTTGTTGGCTGCACTGGAGTGCTGGCTGTGTGGTTCTTTTTAGAAGTTTTAGGTTTCCCTTTTTCTTCTAGTTTCTTAGAGACAGCAGCTGACATCTCCAGTGGCGCAGGAGTGATCTCTTTCTTCATCATCTCCTTGGGAGTACCTCTCATGGTTCTCTCCCTTGCAGGTCTGGTGAGCTCCTGTAACCTTTTACTAAGAGGTCTGGGGGTATGTGACACTACTCCAAGAGTTTTCAAGTCATTACCCAGCAGAACCCTTCCTGGCACCTCACTTTGTATGCTGACAGGTATCTTCACAGTCATGTCATTACACTGGATAAGAACTAGTAATTGGGGAAGCATCTGCACAGGCCCTCCAGCTAACTTGGTGAGGCGTTTGGGTGCCTTAGTAACATCCTCAGCCTGAAAAAACGATTTGTCCACCACAGTTATTCTGGCCCCAGTGTCCCTAATTGCAGGAGTCTCCTGACCATTCACCTGGACACTGCCCTTATAATACTCTTTAGTATTATCTGCGATAGAATTATAGACGTCTAAGTTCTGTTGTTCCCACAGACCCAGAGACACTAAAGAAACACTGGCTGAGACTCCAATGGGTTCATCAGCCAGTAATAGAAAATGTCCACTTGCCATTTGTACTTCCTCCTCTGGAGCGAAGGCTAAGGAGACAAGCTGGACCCCTGAAGGTTTGCCCTTACATCTGGGATTTCCTTTCACATGGTCAGTAGAGCCACAAACAAAGCATTTACCAAATGCTTTCTGGAATGGTGGCTTGTTCTTACCTCCTTCTGGTTTGGCACCAGGAGGTACACTAGCCTGATTTGGTTTCCCTTGTGGCTTACCCTTTTGGTTTTGTTTGGGGCCCTCTTTGGAATTGGAATTATTAGAATTCTCTTTGGAGTCCTTTTTTGGCTGTTTTCCCTCATCCTTTTTCTGAGTAGCCCCAGTATCCTTGTGAGTGGCCCTGTTGGCAACCCACAAGTCAGCAGCCTTAGCTAACTTCCTGGAATCTAATTCCTTTGAATCAGCCAAGTGCTGTCTGAGCTCAGGAGAGCAGGCATCATAAATTGACTCCAACATTACAAGATTCTTCATTCCTTCATAAGTGTTAACTCTGTAACCCTTAATCCATCCCTCTAAGTTTTTCAAACGTTCACTCACCCAGGTAGCCCAAGGGGTACCATCATGCTTTTTGAGGGTCCTAAACCTCTTAAGGTACTGGGAAGGGGTCTTCCCAAATCTAGCCATCAAAGCTAGCTTCACACATTCATAATCCTTCTTATCCACCTCCCCCAACTCCATTACCACATCAGTTGCAACAGGGGGAAGCCTAGAGAACAACCAGGGAAGTAACGCATTCCCTGTGATGTCCTGGAGCCCATGATTATACTCAAAAATGTTTAACCAATCCAACACATCCAACCTAGGTTCATACATACCCACTAATTCCTTAGGCATCCGGGGTCTTTTGGGACTGGAACTCCTAGAAGAACCAGAGGAGAGAGAAACATTTTCCACAGACAACTTTTTCATTTCTAGTTCATGATTAAGCTCTATTTCTCTGAGTCTTAACTCAGCTTGCTTCTGCCCAGCCTGGGCTTTCATTCTTCTGAACTCTAGCTCTTGGTTTCTTTCAGATTGAGCAATAAAACGTTTGTACTCTAATTCAAGCATCATTTTTTCAAGTTCAAAATAAGCAGGGTTACATGTGGGACCTGGTATAGGCCCAGTAGGTACAGTAGGTAAGGCAGACAGAGGCTCAGAGTGGCTAACTTCATTAGGTTCACTTTCCTCTTCTGACTCATTATCAAGACTTTGATTCAGATCAATACCATCACTGTTTTCTACATTTGCTGGGGGGTAGATTCCTCTCTACCACCCAGACTTTGGTTTTCTAACAATCTTTCTATAAGTTCCATTTTCTTGCCCTTCTCAGAGAGATTCTTATGTCTACACAATACTTTTAAGCAATCGGCAGTTTTGGCAGACGATGATTCTTGGGTATAACTCTCCATAGCAGACATAGGGCCTCATTCCGAGGCTGGAGGTAAGGGTTAACGGTCACCGTTAATGGCAACGGTGACCGTTATCACTTACCACCATATTCCGAGTTCCCTTTTGTGGGTTGGCATTTAACGCCTGCTTTTAGCAGGCGTTAAAAATCCAACCCGCAAAGGGACCTTGGAGTAAATTACGGCACCGTAATTTACGGTGCCGTAATTTACTCCTTCCCCATTCCCATTGAGCATATGGGGGCAGGAATGGGGATGGGGAACCGGTATGGTGAATGGGGAATTACCGGTCCCTCCAACCTTGGAATGGACCGGTAATTACTCCATTCACCATGCCGGATTTCCATGGAGTAAATAGCTCCATGGTTGCTTACCATGGTGCTATTTACTCCATGGATAGCGCCAGCCTCGGAATGAGGCCCAATGTCTCTGTAGCCCAAAGTCATTGGGCCTCATAATAAGTATTTTGCGGAATGGGTTTAACGGCGCCGCTAATGGTGCCGGCGCCATTAAACCCATTCCGCAATATTACGAGGTTCCCTCTCGGGACCCGCTCTGGACGTCTGGTTTTACCAGACGTCCTTTGCGGATCCCGCGAGGGAACCAGGGAGCTAACAACGGGCCCGCTTGTAATGGGCCCGTTGTTAGCTCCCTCCCCATTCCCATTGAGCCCTATGGGGGCTCAAATGGGATTGGGGAAGGACCGGGCCTGGGTTCCCTGAAGGAGGAAATACCGGGCCCTCCATACTCGGAATGGCCCGGTATTTCCCCATTCAGGGAACACGGACCCGGACACGGTTTTGGAGGCAGCCATGCCCATATTAAGGGCATGGCTGCCTCCAAAGTCGTAATGAGGCCCATTGATTTCTTGAATCATTTTTTTGTCGGGTCTTTGCTGAGTTTTTTGTAACTGCCAGGCTTGTTCAGGAGGTCCATGACCATAGTATATTGTTCTTTATTCATGACCACTACCCCTCCCCCTTTATCGGCAGGTTTGATGATGACTTGGTTATTATTGGTTAGCTTACGAACTGCTGTGCGCTCGGCGTTGGACAGATGGTACCTCACGGGTTGCTGTTTGTTTTGCATTAACCAAAGCTCTTTGAGTACACGTTTTTCAATAGTGAGCATTTCCCTAGGTGTTACATTGGGCCTCATTACGACCCAGGCGGAATGGGTTTAACGGCACCAGTAAAGGTGCCAGTGCCCTTAAACCCATTCCGCCCTATTACGAGGTTCCCTTGCCGCACCCTCTCTGGATGTCTGGTCAGACCAGACGTCTTTTGTGTGTCCCGCGAGGGGACCAGTGAGCTAACAACGGGCCTGGTTTGTTAGCTCCCTCCCCATTCCCATTGAGCCCTATGGGGGCTCGAAAGGGAATGGGGATGAGTACACTGAATGAGGAATTACCGGGTCCTCCATGGTTGGAATGACCCGGTAATTCCTCATTCAAGGAACACGGACCCGAGTTTGGAGGCAGCCATGCCCTTGTTAAGGGCATGGCTGCCTCCAAACTCGTAATGAGGCCCATTGTCTTGAGGTGTGAAACTGGATGGAATGTGTAGATCCATATCACTATCTATTTCAGGCACCTGTTGTTCTTTAAAGAAGGATTGAAGCCAAATGAATCTTAAAAAACTTCCCGACATCTGTCTCTATTAAGAACCAGTCTGTTGGAGTAGAAGGTATAAAAGGTAAACCTTTAGGACACTGATCTGAGCTGGTGTAAGAGTATATATAGCTAGATAAGTTAAAAAATAGGAAGTCTGACTAGTTCAATGTTCGCCTGTGAGACCTTCTCCTCTGCATTCCTACAAGGGTACAGCAGAGGAGTTTGCCCTCATTGAACATAGGAAGGAAGCTACGCTGCAAGTGGCAGGGGAAATACCACAGTACACCTAGGAGGACCCGGCTTCCAAAGAAAGGTCAGTGTCCTGGCGGGAAGGCTGTAGGGTTTATAACACAGAGGACCATGGCACTGTTAGGCAGAATCCTGTGCAGTTCCCTCTGGGACCACTGCAAAAGATTTAGGACTACAGGTGTTTGGCAGTAAATCCACTTGGTAGCAGTCTGTACCACACAGATTCACTTGGTAGCCATATATGCCAACCCTCCCGATTTAGGAAATAGCTGTAGCCCCAATGCATTCCTATGGGGAATTGTTGGTCTCCCGATTTCCCTTTGGAAATCTCCCTCCCAGCTGTGTCTGAATGTTGGCATGTATGGGTAGCTGTGACTGAGCAGTCAGACTTCCCTCAAGAAGAGTTAGGCAGTATACAGAGTATTCACAATAGGTCAAAAGAACATAGTAGAACAAGTAAACACTGACCAGGGTTTGGTGTAAAAGAGATATAATTATTTATTTAAAACCACATCTAGAAAAACACACAGGCACTAATAGTAAGCAATCCAAAAACACGGTCACTAAAAGATATACACTCCCTTCAAAGAATATTAGACAAGTCTTAAGTAAAGCCCCACTTATTTTCAGACAGCGGTGAGCACTTAACGTAGATGGCACTCCAATAATTCGTTTATAAAAAGGGAGAGAAAATCAGAGAATAAATTGGAACAGATCCCAACACTTTTTCACGAACACAAGAAGAGAGGAAGGCAAATAACACCGTGAGTTTAGAGTCAGTAGGCCGGATCCACTTTAAGAGGATCAAACGAATTGTGTCCAAGGTCACACAGTTGCAGTGCACAAGAGTCTTGTAAAGGTTCAAAAAGGAGTTGGACCAAAGAAAGGGACCAGTTAGAAGGTCAAGGCGGCCAGCCCAGTCCAGAAGGTTAAGGGGTTATTATTACCTTGTACCAATTTTTAGAAAGGGAGGCCTGGCGGACACGGTACCTTAAAGTGGTGAGAATACTCCAGCGGGGGCAGTTGTTCCTGGCAGTGGATGCAAGTCGGTGCTTCGTCCGGGGGAAGAGAGGATCTCGTCGTGGAGGAAGACAGGAGTTTGTTGCACTGCCAGGGAAGAAACCAGCCGCAGAGTTTCTCAGGTGAAAGGAGCGGTCCTTTAGTTCGCGGTCCAGTGGTAAGTGGCTATCCAGTTGTCGGGGTGCTTAACACGGGCAATTCGACCACTTAGCCGGTCGGGGGTGCAAAGAGAAGAAGGTAAACTGGTTGTGCCCACCAGTCAGGGGAAGAAGCCTCTCCAGCCGGGAGATCTTCTCTGTCATCGGGAAGTGGTGAGTCGGTTCCGCAGGGCTCCACCGGTGGTGTCTTCGTGGTAGGTCGGCTCAGCTTCTCACTCGTTGGATTCTCAGGTCCTGTGACGACTTCTGAAGTTCCAGTCCCCAAAGCCCTGCTTTTATGCAGCATAACCCCATTCACTCAGCCTATCTGTCAATCAAACATGCTAAGTGGTGAGCCGGCCGGCTCACCACTTGGGCCAATCACACAAGAGTGCGACTTGAGTTACCAAGGTAACTCAGTCCAGGGTGCCTAAACCCCCTCCCACACCCCCTGTGGTACCCAGACAGAGTGGCACCACTTTTGGAGGCTTCTGTGGAGAAGCCCGCCAAAAAGTGGAACAAAGGGCTCGACTTGGGTTGGAGTCACAGAAGAGAACACAAATGCCATTTTAGAATCGAGTCCTGGCAAAAAATACCAACCGGCGAATTAATATTAATTAAATAAACCGGCGGTATATTCGAGGCTATGAGAATTAAATAATTAAAGTTGGTAGCATCGAACAATGGGAAAATCCCATAGGAATATATTTGCGGTCGAAAATAAAAAGTAGTATCCACTGCCACCAGCCAAAACTCGATCAGGGGGGACGGAGACGTGCCCCCTCGACTAACAGACCCTGTGGCACTCGAATTGCCCTGACCAGTACGTCCACAATATGATGGTTTGCACTGGTGTCTGTTAATAATTTGGGACTAGTAAAGCCAATGGTGACTTTACATGCCCTGGGAGACAGTAGTCAGTCCCAGGGTATGGAGTCTATGGTGGGGGTCACTATGACAACCCTGTGTTACTGCACGGAGGGTGCTGTGTAACACACATAGGGCCTCATTACACGGTAGGCGGTGAGCCATGGCGCTATTAGCGCCATGGCTCATGCCGGTAAAATACCGGCACCGCCTTGGCGGAAAGGGGATTTACCGCCCCATTCCAAGGTTGGAGGGGCGGTAAATCCCCTTTCCGCCATTGCCCTTCCCCATTCCCATTTCTGCCCCATAGGGCTCTATGGAAATGGGGAAGGCGCTAATTACGGCACCGCAATTTTGCGGTGCCGTAATTAGCTCCGAGGTCCCGTAGCGGGTTGGATTTTAACGCCTGCAAGAAGCAGGCGTTAAATCCTCCAACCCGCAAAGGGACCTCGTAGTACGGCGGTAAGGGTTAACGGTCACCGTTGCCATTAACGGTGACCGTTAACCCTTACCGCCGTCCGTGTAATGAGGCCCATAGTAAAAAACACGAGACCCTATGGAGTAAATGACCCCATAGCCCATAAAACACATTAACAGGCAAAGGAACACCATAAATCACATCCAAGAGTGGGAGAAAAAGAGTCTCACTCTTGGCAGGAGAAAAAAACAAACTCCAGAAATCCAGCAAAGCTGCTGGGGGACTCAATAGGTTAGGAAATTCAGCCTAAAGAGAGAATTCTCTCTAACACTCGCCCCCCCCCCCCAGACTAAGGGACAGGAGGATTTAATCCACTCCTGGATGAATCTCATACCTCTATTCGATGATATACATCCTAGAGAGACCATCAGCATTTTGGGGGTGACACCCTGACCTGTGCTCAATGGTGAAATCAAACCCTTGCAGGCAGATTGACCATCTCAATAGTTTTGGGTTTTCCCCTTTCATTTGCATTAACCATCTCAAGGGTTGGTGGTCAGTCTGAATGACAAAAGTAGAACCATACAAGTATGGCCTAAACTTCTTCAGAGCCCACACAATAGCAAAACACTCTTGTTCAATGGTTGCCCACCTTGTTTCAGGATCTTTCAGTTTTCTAGTGATGAAGCAAATGGGGTGCTCCCTACCTTTCCCATCCAGTTGACTGAGGACTGCACCTATTCCTACATTTGAAGCATCTGTTTGCACAATGAAAGTTTGGTGATAGTCAGGAGCTCTGAGTACTGGGGCTTGGCAAAGAGCCTTTTTCAGGGTTTCAAAGGCCTGATTGCATTCCTCATTCCAGCTAACCTTTTTAGGGAATTTAGGAGAGGAGATGACATTCAGTGGAGAAGCTATGGACCCATAGTTTTCAATGAAATTCCTGTAATACCCAGTGAGGCCTAAGAAGGCTCTCACCTGAGTCTGAGTAGTAGGTGTTGTCCAATTTTGCACAGCTTCAATATTACTGGGCAAAGGCCTGATTTCTCCACCTCCTACCTCATGTCCAAGGTAGACCACTTTACTCTGTCCAATCTGGCATTTACTTGCCTTTATGGTCAGATTGGCCTTTCCAAGAGCCTGCAAAACATATCTCAGTTGGTCCACATGTTCTTCCCAGGAATTGCTGAACACTGCTATGTCATCCAAGTATGCCATGCAGAAGTCCTCCATCCCATTCAAAACCTGGTTTACCATCCTTTGAAAAGTAGCAGGTGCATTTTTCAATCCAAAAGGCATCATCTTAAACAGGTATAAGCCAACTGGAGTAGAAAATGCAGTTTTCTCCTTGGCATGGTCTATCAGGGCTATTTGGCAATAGCCTGACGTCAAGTCAAATGTGCTGAGGAACTTGGCTGTACCAAGTCTATCCACCAACTCATTTGTCCTTGGCAAATGGTGGGCATCAGTCTTTGTGACTGCATTAAGAGCTCTGTAATCCAAACAGAATCTAAGTTCTTTAGATCCTGCCTTGGGCACTAACACAACTGGGCTAGACAATGGACTAGTAAAGGGCTCTATTACCCCGAGATCAAACATCTTGTTGACCTCACCTTTGATGTGGGTTCTTCCATTTTCTGGCATTCGATATCCTCTGCTTTTGACTGGCAGACAGTCACCAGTGAGTATGTCATGCTGTCCCCAATGGGTCAAGCCTGGTGAAAGTGAGAACAGAGAAGCAAACTGATTTAACATAGACTTGCACTCTTCCTGTTGCTCAGGTGTCAGATTTGAAGAGAGATTTACTCCTTCAATCTTTTCGTTCAAAGGTAAGCCTCTGAGGAGATCAGGAAGAGCTTCACTCTCTTCTTCTTCCTCTGATGATGCTAGCAGCAAAGCTCCTACATCAGGTCTGGAGACATACGCTTTTAGTCTGTTGGTGTGGAAGACTGTTGGAGCCTCCTTGGGGTTGCCCAAATCCACCAGGTAGTTGACCTCTCCAAGTTTACCCACAACTTTTAAGGGTCCCATCCATTTGTCTTGCAAGGCCCTCTGCCTTGTTGAAATCATAACGAGAACTAGCTGGTCCTGAGTAAACTCAACCATGTTTGCCTTTTGGTCATGCCAGTGCTTGACCAATGCTTGTCCAGCTTTCAAGTTATCACTTGCTTCTGCAATCATTTGTGACATTCTCCTTGGGAGACCTATCACATAGTCAGTCACTCTGACTGGCTTGGGGGAAGGAGCACTCTCCAACCCCTCCTTGATCAGGGCCAATGGACCTCTGACCGGATGACCATAAAGAAGTTCAAAGGGAGAATAACCTACTCCCTCCTGAGGGACTTCTCCATAAGCAAAGAGAAGGCATGGCAGTAGAAGGTCCCACTTTCTTTTAAGGGGGTCCTCTAAATCACCTATCATGCTCTCCATGGTTCTGTTGAACCTTTCAACCAGTCCATTTGTCTGAGGGTGGTATGCGGTTGAGAACTTGTAAGTAACTCCGCAGGTTTTCCACATGGCTTTCATGTAGTGGGACATAAAATTCGACCCCCTGTCAGAGATTACTTCCTTAGGAAACCCAACCCTGGTAAAAATACCAAAGAGGGCCTTAGCCACAGCCAGAGCTGTAACAGTCCTCATAGGAATTGCCTCAGGGTACCTAGTAGCATGGTCTACTACAACAAGTATAAACCTGTTGCCTGAGGAAGTTGGAGGATCAAGGGGACCAACAATGTCAATCCCCACTCTCTCAAATGGGACTCCCACTACAGGGAGAGGCACTAAAGGTGCCACATTCTTGGAGCCAACATTACCAGAAGTCTGGCAGGTGTGGCAGCTCCTGCAGTATTTATCTACCTCAGCCCCCATCTTTGGCCAACAAAGGTAGAGTGAGAGCCTTTCTTTAGTCTTCTTGAAACTCAAGTGACCAGCCAAAGGAATCTCGTGGGCTAACTGCAAGAACTGTGGTCTGTTCTCTTGGGGTAATACAAGTCGTTTGTTGTCCCCAGGTGCAGACTCTGTTGGTTCACTGTAGAAGAGGCCATCTTCCCAGTGTAACATATATTTCCCAGGCTCTTGCCCTTCAACCTGAGCATCTGCCTGGTGGCGAAGATCTTCCAGAGTTGGACATTCTCTCTGTCCCTTACTGTAGTCTGCCCTGTTGGGTCCACCTTCTGCCAGTAAAGACTGCAGCTCAGGATGGTCAACAGGATCCAGATCTCCAATGAGTTCCTGGCCTTCTACTAGCTCTTCTTCAGAGTCTAGTTCAACCACACAGGGTTGTACCTCCCTCTCAGCCTCAGCTGGAGGGGGAGTTACTGGTGTAACTTTGGACAAACTAGGGGGAAGTCCGTGTTGGCTGCACTGGAGTGCTGGCTGTTAGGTTCTTTTTAGAAGTTTTAGGTTTCCCTTTTTCTTCTAGTTTCTTAGAGACAGCAGCTGACATCTCCAGTGGAGCAGGAGTGATTTCTTTCTTCATCATCTCCTTGGGAGTACCTCTCATGGTTCTCTCTTTTGCAGGTCTGGTGAGCTCCTGTAACCTTTTACTAGGAGGTCTGGAGGTATGGGACACTACTCCAAGAGTTTTCAAGTCATTACCCAGCAGAACCCTTCCTGGCACCTCACTTTGTATGCTGACAGGTATCTTCACAGTCATGTCATTACACTGGATGTGAACTGGTAATTGGGGAAGCATCTGCACAGGCCCTCCAGCTAACTTCGTGAGGCGTTTGGGTGCCTTAGCAACATCCTCAGCCTGAAAAAACGATTTGTCCACCACAGTTATGCTGGCCCCAGTGTCCCTAATGGTAGGAGTCTCCTGACCATTCACCTGGACACTGTCCTTATAATACTCTTTAGTATTATCTGGGAAAGAATTATAGACATCTAAGTTCTGTTGTTCCCATAGACCCAGAGACACTAAAGAAACGCTGGCTGAGACTCCAATGGGTTCATCAGCCAGTAATAGAAAGTTTGGACTTGCCATTTGTACTTCCTCCTCTGGAGGGAAGGCTAAGGAGACAAGCTGGACCCCTGAAGGTTTACCCTTACATCTGGGATCTCCTTTCACATAGTCAGTAGAGCCACAAACAAAGCATTTACCAAATGCTTTCTGGAATGGTGGCTTGTTCTGACCTCCTTCTGGTTTGGCACCAGGAGGTACACTAGCCTGATTTTGTTTCCCTGGTGGCTTACCCTTTTGGTTTTGTTTGGGGCCCTCTTTGGAATTAGAATTATTAGAATTCTCTTTGGAGTCCTTTTTTGGCTGTTTTCCCTCATCCTTTTTCTGAGTAGCCCCAGAATCCTTGTGAGTGGCCCTGTTGGCAACCCACAAGTCAGCAGCCTTAGCTAACTTCCTGGAATCTAATTCATTTGAATCAGCCAAGTGATGTCTGAGCTCAGGAGAGTAGGCATCATAAATTGACTCCAACATTACAAGATTCTTCATTCCTTCATAAGTGTTAACTCTGTAACCCTTAATCCATCTCTCTAAGTTTTTCAAACTTTCACTCACCCAGGTAGCCCAAGGGGTACCATCATGCATTTTGAGGGTCCTAAACCTCTTAAGGAACTGGGAAGGGGTCTTCCCAAATCTAGCTATCAAAGCTAGCTTCACACATTCATAATCCTTCTTATCCACCTCCCCCAACTCCATTACCACATCAGTTGCAACAGGGGGAAGCCTAGAGAACAACCAGGGAAGTAACTCATTCCCTGTGATGTCCTGGAGCCAATGATTATACTCAAACATCTTTAACCAATCCAACACATCCAACCTAGGTTCATACATACCCACTAATTCCTTAG
This sequence comes from Ambystoma mexicanum, assembly GCF_040938575.1. NCBI lineage: Eukaryota > Metazoa > Chordata > Amphibia > Caudata > Ambystomatidae > Ambystoma > Ambystoma mexicanum. Next base: position 1,553,484,807 of record NC_090922.1, on the reverse strand, counting down.
GCATCCGGGGTCTTTTGGGACTGGAACTCCTAGAGGAACCAGAGGAGAGAGAAGCATTTTCCACAGACAACTTTTTCATTTCTAGTTCATGATTAAGCTCTATTTCTCTGAGTCTTAACTCAGCTTGCTTCTGCTCAGCCTGGGTATTCATTCTTCTGAATTCTAGCTCTTGGTTTCTTTCATATTGAGCAATAAAACGTTTGTACTCTAATATAAGTTTCGTTTTTTCAAGTTCAAAATAAGCAGGGTTATAGGTAGGACCTGGTATAGGCCCAGTAGGTACAGTAGGTAAGGCAGACAGAGGCTCAGAGTGGCTAACTTCATTAGGTTCACTTTCCTCTTCTGACTCATTATCAAGACTTTGATTCAGATCAATACCATCACTGTTTTCTACATTTGCTGGGGGGGTAGATTCCTCTGTACCACCCAGACTTTGGTTTTCTAACAATCTTTCTATAAGTTCCATTTTCTTGCCCTTCTCAGAGAGATTCTTATGTCTACACAATACTTTTAAGCAATCAGCAGTTTTGGCAGACAATGATTCTAGGAAATAACTCTCCATAGCAGACATATTTAGAAAAGCAGCTCTTTAGTGCTAAGCTCTGTGGTTAGTTGTCCTAAAGTGTTCAAAAAGCACTCTAAAGTGTATACTCAATACAAATCCCACCGCTGTACACCAGTGTTAGGCAGAAACCTGTGCAGTTCCCTCTGGGACCACTGCAAAAGATGTAGGACTACAGGTGTTTGGCAGTAAACCCACTTGGTAGCAGGGCCGGACTGGGAACCAAAAGTGGCCCTGGAAAATGTTTTCAAAGTGGCCCCATATTTCGCCCAATCCTTCAAACAGGGGATTGCAAGTATCCCCCAAGAAAGTCTTGAATAAAATTAATCAAAATGAGTGCACTTAAAGCATGTTTTAAACATACACAGATTAAAAAGTAATGTTTTAAATAAGTTCATGATCTCCCAAAGTAGATCTTCAATGATAGAGGGACCTGGAACGTTCCATATTTTGCAGATGAGAAAAACGAATTCAGCCGTTTTTAAAGATGCCTAAACAACATGCATCCCTAATCCATTCCCTAATCTATTTCACCCTATCCCGTGCTGGGAAGGGCACACAGATAAAAACATTCAGAAACGAGCATTGGCAATGCCAAGAGTTTTGGCTTTTGTGTAGGCATGGGAAAGGCATTTTTCCAGGCACTGCCACAGTGGTATTAACTGTCCATTGATGGTAGCAGCTGCAAAGTGCAGTGCCTGCTGAATGCCTAATATTGATACACAAGCTTAAGCTGTTGGCTTTGCCAATGCTTGTTTTTAACAGGACTTCAGTGAGGGACAGACATAGCGCTTATACATGAAATGCCTCCTGTCCTTCCACTGGACTCTTTCGCAACCTCTGCCAATCTCTATCTCTTTCTATTCACCTCTCTGGCCCAACTCACTCTGCAAGGGCACACTTTGGAAGTTCTAATCTCTTCAGACCTTCCCCTTTCGATCCCTCTCACCACTCCTCTCTCCTGGAGCGATCACTTTCTCCTTTCCTCCCAGCTACCCCTCAGGCCAAGCCAACTCCAGCACTGCCACCTACCTTCACGGTTATCGGACCCATGAAGCATGTGTCAGTTGAGGCTTTTGCCACCCCCCCCTTGCCTGACACAGCCTTTTCCATGTTCCACTCTGCTATATCTGATACTCTCGATGTTCTTGCCCCTGTCATGAGGATCCGCTTGAAGCCCAAAGCCAAGTGCAACTCTTGGCACGACTCAGACCTCGCCACCCTCAAACGCAAGTGCAGGGTACCTGGCCTAGTAAGATCGTTGTCTCTGTCTTCCCTCTGTTTCCCCTCCCTTGCTTCGGCGCGCCTTGAAACACTTGTGTATAGGCGTGTTATAAATGCCATATCATATCAAACCTGGTTGACATTTTTATTTCAGGAGTAGCGCGTTTATAGTTCCATTTCAGTCATTAACTCTTAGAAGACTGCTTTGAGAAAAAACTGGCAGGCACTTAAAGCACACACTTTGATGCTAAGGCTTGATAAAGCTAACTCAAAAACATCCCAAGAGGACGTGTTTTGGGTGGAGAAGGGCAGAAAGCAGGTGGAAATGGCCATCGGGATTAACATGGCCATGGGCAGTCAATGGGTGGACAAATAACCAAACAACATGTACACGCTTTGTATCCCAAAAGACACCGTAGGGTCAGAAAGTGAATGGTAGGATTCGGGGAGTTGATGCTGGGAGGACGAGAAGATCTGCCAGACAAGATCTGTGAATATAATTTAGAGGCGAGTACAAAAAAAATATGAGAGATGCTGTGGTCCGTACACTGCACATCTGTATATGTATACAATGAGAACCACACAGTCCACAATGTAAATCTGAATAACAAATATCCATAGCATGACTCTCCCCGGGTCCCCTCCCTCCATGATCCAGCTGTGTCTGCACGGATGTTTGGCCCCATGCTTTGCTGGGAAGTCTACATTTGATGATGTACTATGCAATGTCCTGGCCAGCACCACCCATCCCTGCTTCATGGTGATGGGATTTTTCAAAATGGAGGTAGGCAAAGAAACAGTGACAAAATTACAAAATTTCAGGGGAAGAGAGACAAAACACATAAAGATGCAAAAAAAGAGGAGAACGTGTGAGAAAGGGGATGAAGGGAGGAGAGACAAATTCTAACAGAGAGGAGAAGTATAACAATAGAGAATGCTATATTGGAGAGATAAAATCAAAGAGAGCAGAGAAAAAGATTGTCAGGGAGAAGGAGGTGGATAAGAGATAAATGTTTAGAGAGAGGAGTGAGCATAAGAGGAGTGAGAGAATTCAAGAGAGAGGAAAGTGAGCAGGTGGAAGATAAAAACAATGTGGGAGAGAGAGAACAGGAAAGAGGAAAAGGGCTGACAATAAGGAGAATTGAAGCCTGCCTACTACACTAAGGAGGTTGTAGGTAGCCCAGAGAATTAAGCAATAAGGCGCGGGGTGGCCCCCAGCGTTCTACTTCTTGCAGGGATTGTTTGATGTGCTGCTGAATGTTCATTTCTCCTCCAGAGGCTCCTTTCTTCCTTCACAGCAACCTGCAGGCTAACCCACTGCTCCAGCTGCAGTGCCCTGGCAGCATGCCACTCTAAAAATGTGAGCAATAATATTTGCCCTTGACGTTAGTAATATATCCACATCATTTAAGTGTTGACGTAATGCATTTAAGTGACAGGGATCTATTCATTTGTTGCTAGCAGTTGACGAATGGTGAGTTGTATCAGCTTTTTTCAAGGGTATGGCATGTCCACAGCACAATCACAAACACCCAAAAGTGCTGCCATCAAATACTAGATGCAGCCTCATATGGCTAGGAACTGTCATCTTATGACAGGCTGAGCCTGGATTGCCTGGGTGCTGCCAAGAACACAGCACTGTATGCCAGGTATGTACATGAAACAGGGTGCAGCATCAGAGTACACCAATAAGTACACTGCCACTAGCGCTAAGAGAGATATTGGGGAAATTGCAGTAATAATGGGGAGGGAGAAAAGTAATGTGTAGAGAAAATAGTCTGTTGGACAGGTTTCAGCCTCTTAATGGATTAGCAAAACCCTTACAAGTTTACTGTTTTTGCAGCAGGGAGGTGGCTGGACAAATGTAGCTCGGAAGGTTGTTCCATAAGGCAGGGGCTGCCGCTGAGCACCCTATGCCTCCCCAGCACCCTATGCCTCCTCAGCACCCTATGCCTCCCCAGCACGGCTATCGGGAGAATTTAGGAACAGTGCAGCAGTCAGATGGTACCCTGTGCCTAGGTGTTGCACATGCATGACAGATCGATTGCTTGTGCTTTGACAAAATTCGTATGTGGCTTTTTCAGGCTGCCATGTGTTAATATACTGGGCGGGGCAATCAAGGCTATGCCAGGTGTTGCACTCCAGCTATTATGGCAAGTATTGAAACGCAGCCTTTATACCGGCTAAGGATCAAGTCCTGCATAACTGCACTCATAGGCAAACACTCCAGCTTCTGGGGGGCATCTAAAGTGCAGCTAGTGTGGCATAGGTGAACTTTAATAGGGGAACTAAATATATCCTATTACTTTGTATTATTATGATGAGCTGCCCGTTGCCTTCAGACCAGGTGTGTGAGTAGACCATCCGTGCAGAACTACAAGTCCCACAATGCAATGCTAACAACATACAGACCTGTGTGAACCATGTGCGTCTCATTGTGGTGCAGCACGGAGCAGTAAAAAAAGAAAAAAAGGACAGACACATGAACATTCCTGCTGAAAGACAGAGAATGCCGATTCTGCATAAGGATAGCTGTCATTATGCTGTGCAATTTCATACCATATGTACACATGACTGTGTGAAGGCGGATGAGCGTCACTCAGGCTTGTTGAGCACCCTCATGAGAGCCGCGCCAGCGTGCGCAGTCCTCTTCAAACACATGTGAGAGGCGCTGGCTTGGCCCCCTTTTCGCGCCGCTAATTCACCTCACCGTGAATGCTCTGGACAGAGAGCGGCCTTCCTTCATTCACACCAAGTGCCCAGGCCTGCTCCATCGGCAGGAGCCCATTGCTGGCAGGCAAACAGATACGGAGGTTTGCTGCTGCCTTATGTAGACCCCCGGATTACATGATGCAGCTGCATGATCCATGTTACATGTTAACTGTATCATGCAGCTGCATCATGTAGTACAGGTCTAAGGGCAGATATTCGTATTGGCACACATTTAAAGACGAATCGCACCTGAATTGTCAGCACCTGGACTCAGTTGTCGAGCACTCAGCAGCACTGAGGTGGACACTGGCAGCCCAGGGTGTGCAGCCTGCACTGTCTCCCACCACCAAGTCAGCTGCTCCCCCAGATATCTCGTTTTCACCTACCTTAGTGGTTGTGGCGTTGAGTCGTCGGAAGGCACAAGCAGCAGGCAGCTGCCTGGCTGTGGCCTGTGGCTGACTGGCTGGCTGCTGCCCTGCCAGTGCACTTTAGCTGCCCAGCTGCAATGTGTGTGTAGCAGCAGGCAGGGCACGTGCAGTTCCCAGGACCTCATCATCCTGCGCAGATACAAGCTGCTGGGGAAGAAAATAAATGTGGCAGCACCACGTGCCTCGGTCGGTGGTGGCAGTAGCCAATTCAATGTGAATCATCCAAGCGGATCACGCGATGCATGTGATCGTTGCTCCTCTAATGCGGTATCCTTCCGCACTTTGCCAAAGAGGCCCTATGCCCAGAGGCCCAGCGGGGGATGTCCCGGTGTCCCGGTGGGGCAGTCCAGCCTGGCTTGGTAGCAGTCTGTACCACACAGATTCACTTGGTAGCTGTGGCTGAGCAGTCAGACTTCCCTCAAGAAGAGTTAGGCAGTATACAGAGTATTCACAATAGGTCAAAAGAACATAGTAGAACAAGTAAACACTGACCAGGGCTTGGTGTAAAAGAGATATCATTATTTATTTAAAACCACATCTAGAAAAACACACAGGCACTAATAGTAAGCAATCCAAAAACACGGTCACTAAAGGATATACACTCCCTTCAAAGAATATTAGACAAGTCTTAAGTAAAGCCCCACTTATTTTCAGATAGCGGTGAGAGCTTAACGTAGATGGCACTCTAATAATTTGTTTTAAAAAAGGGAGACAAAAGCAGAGAATAAATTGGAACAGATCCCAACACCTTTTCACGAACACAACAAGAGAGGAAGGCAAGTAACACTGTGAGTTTAGAGTCAGTAGGCCGGATCCACTTTAAGAGGATCAAACAAATTGTGTCCAAGGTCACACAGTTGCAGTGCACAAGAGTCTTGTGAAGGTTCAAAAAGGAGTTGGACCAAAGAAAGGGACCAGTTAGAAGGTCAAGGCGGCCAGCCCAGTCCAGAAGGTTATGGGGTTATTATTACCTTGTAGCAATCTTTAGAAAGGGAGGCCTGGCGGACACGGTACCTTAAAGTGGCGAGAATACTCCAGCGGTACAGTTGTTTCTGGCAGTGGATGCAAGTCGGTGCTTCGTCCGGGGGAAGAGAGGATCTCGTCGAGGAGGAAGACAGGAGTCTGTTGCACTGCCAGGGAAGAAACCAGCCGCAGAGTTTCTCAGGTGAAAGGATCGGTCCTTTAGTTCGCAGTCCAGTGGTAAGTGGCTATCCGGTTGCCGGGGTGCTTAACACGGGCAATTCGACCACTTAGCTGGTCAGGGGTGCGAAGAGAAGAAGGTAAACTGGTTGTTCCCACCAGTCAGGGGAAGAAGCCTCTCCAGCCGGGAGATCTTCTCTGTCGTCGGAAAGTGGTGAGTTGGTTCCGCAGGGCTCCACTGGCGGTGTCGTCGTGGTAGGTCGGCTCAACTTCTCCCTCATCAGATTCTCAGGTCCTGTGGCGACTTCTGAAGTTCCAGTCCCCAAAGCCCTGCTTTTATGCAGCATACCCCCATTCACTAAGCCTAGCTGTCAATCAAACATGCTAAGTGGTGAGCCGGCCGGCTCACCACTTGGGCCAATCACACAAGAGTGCGACTTGAGTTACCAAGGTAACTCAGTCCAGGGTGCCTACCCCCCTCCCACACCCCCTGTGGTACCCTGTCACCACTTTTGGAGGGTTCTGTGGAGAAGCCCGCCAAAAAGTGGAACAAAGGGCTCGACTTGGGTTGGAGTCACAGAAGAGAACACAAACGCCATTTTAGAATCGAGTCCTGGCAAGAAATACCAACCGGCGAATTAATATTAATTAAATAAACCGGCGGTATGTTCGAGGCTATGAGAATTAAATAATTAAAGTTGGTAGCCTCGAACAATGGGAAAATCCCATAGGAATATATTCGCGGTCGAATATAAAAAGTAGTATCCACTGCCACCAGCCAAAACTCGATCAGGGGGGACGGAGACGTGCCCCCTCGACTAACAGACCCCGGGGCAATCCAATTGCCCCGACCAGTACGTCCACAATATGATGGTTTGTACTGGTGTCTGTTAATAATTTGGGACTAGTAAAGCCAATGGTGACTTTACATGCCCTGGGAGACAGTAGTCAGTCCCAGGGTATGGAGTCTATGGTGGGGGGTCACTATGACACCCCTGTGTTACTGCACAGAGGGTGCTGTGTAACACGCATAGTAAAAACACATGAGACCCTATGGAGTAAAGGACCCCATAGCCCATAAAACACATTAACAGTCAAAGGAACACCATAAATCACGTCCAAGAGTGGGAGAAAAAGAGTCTCACTCTTGGCAGGAGAAAAAAACAAACTCCAGAAATCCAGCAAAGCTGCTGGGGGATTTACTAGGTTAGGAAATTCATCCCAAAGAGAGAATTCTCCCTAACAGGCACATTCAAGCTCCTTGGTGAAATGACATGTCCGTTTGTGCAGTGGTACACAGACTCGATTTCAAAGATCACAATCTACTTCAACGGTACTGAGGAAGAAGAAGTGCCTCACAATGACATGCATCCCGACAAGATAGGACAAGTAGGAACCATAAAACAAAGGGGTGGCTGTGACACAGATATGCTTCATACCCATGGAAACCGTGGGTGGCTGTGACACAGATATGCTTCATACCCATGGAAACCGTGGGTGACTGTGACATAGATATACTTCATACCCATGGAAACTGTGGGTGACTGTGACACAGATATGCTTCATACCCATGGAAACCGTGGGTGGCTGTGACACATATATGCTTCATACCCACGGAAACCGTGGGTGGCTGTGACACGATATGCTTCATACCCATGGAAACCGTGGGTGGCTGTGACACAGATATGCTTCATACCCATGGAAACCGTGGGTGGCTGTGACACAGATATGCTTCATACCCATGGAAACCGTGGGTGGCTGTGACACAGATATGCTTCATACCCATGGAAACCGTGGGTGGCTGTGACACAGATATGCTTCATACCCATGGAAACCGTGGGTGGCTGTGACACAGATATGCTTCATACCCATGGAAACCGTGGGTGGCTGTGACACGATATGCTTCATACCCATGGAAACCGTGGGTGGCTGTGACACAGATATGCTTCATACCCATGGAAACCGTGGGTGGCTGTGACACAGATATGCTTCATACCCATGGAAACCGTGGGTGGCTGTGACACAGATATGCTTCATACCCATGGAAACCGTGGGTGGCTGTGACACAGATATGCTTCATACCCATGGAAACCGTGGGTGGCTGTGACACGATATGCTTCATACCCATGGAAACCGTGGGTGGCTGTGACACGATATGCTTCATACCCATGGAAACCGTGGGTGGCTGTGACACAGATATGCTTCATACCCATGGAAACCGTGGGTGGCTGTGACACGATATGCTTCATACCCATGGAAACCGTGGGTGGCTGTGACACAGATATGCTTCATACCCATGGAAACCGTGGGTGGCTGTGACACAGATATGCTTCATACCCATGGAAACCGTGGGTGGCTGTGACACAGATATGCTTCATACCCATGGAAACCGTGGGTGGCTGTGACACAGATATGCTTCATACCCATGGAAACCGTGGGTGGCTGTGACACAGATATGCTTCATACCCATGGAAACCGTGGGTGGCTGTGACACAGATATGCTTCATACCCATGGAAACCGTGGGTGGCTGTGACACAGATATGCTTCATACCCACGGAAACCGTGGGTGGCTGTGACACAGATATGCTTCATACCCACGGAAACCGTGGGTGGCTGTGACACAGATATGCTTCATACCCACGGAAACCGTGGGTGGCTGTGACACAGATATGCTTCATACCCATGGAAACCGTGGGTGGCTGTGACACAGATATGCTTCATACCCACGGAAACCGTGGGTGGCTGTGACACAGATATGCTTCATACCCACGGAAACCGTGGGTGGCTGTGACACAGATATGCTTCATACCCACGGAAACCGTGGGTGGCTGTGACACAGATATGCTTCATACCCACGGAAACCGTGGGTGGCTGTGACACAGATATGCTTCATACCCACGGAAACCGTGGGTGGCTGTGACACAGATATGCTTCATACCCATGGAAACCGTGGGTGGCTGTGACACAGATATGCTTCATACCCATGGAAACCGTGGGTGGCTGTGACACAGATATGCTTCATACCCATGGAAACCGTGGGTGGCTGTGACACAGATATGCTTCATACCCATGGAAACCGTGGGTGGCTTTGACACAGATGCTTCATACCGTGGAAACCGTGGGTGGCCGTGGCACATATATGATTCATACCCGTGGAAACCGTGGGTGGCTGTGACACAGATATGCTTCATACCCGATGGAAACCGTGGGTGACTGTGACACAGATATGCTTCATTCCCATGGAAACCGTGGGTGGCTGTGACACAGATATGCTTTATACCAATGGAAACCACTATAAATCACAGGAAGAGATCAATGGCAGAGGGGAATAATAAAACACCTTCCGACGTGAAGCCGCCTGCATTCACACAATATACCCCAAGCTGCAAAGGAGGACGGAGCAGAAAGAGCACAGTAAAGGGACTACCAGAGAGGTGGCCAAACAATAGCTGGACCAGGAGACGGTATAACAAACAGAAAGGAGAGATAATATCAAGGACAGCAAAGTGAAGGTAATGGAAGAGACGTCGCAAACGAAACATATATGTACTATGAACATCACAGACTACGTGGTCCAACAAAACGGGATGGGAAGAAAGGAGACGGAAGTCAAAGAAGCAGGTGGAAACCCAAAGATGGAGAAAGAAGGGGGTGAAGAGAGAATGCATGAGGCTGAAACAAAAAGGAATACCTCATCTCCAAGTACACGGAACAACGTGACACATGGAGGAGGGTCATGTGGCAACAGAGGAAAAGTCCCAGTGACAGAAGGACCAGGGCTTGCTGAAATACAGACAATAGCCGTGGAAGGACAAGTGAGACCCAATGCCCGGATGGAAAGAGCAGGAGTTGAGAATGTGCGGAAGCATCAGGGAACTGGAAGTAACAACAGAGAAATGAGGAAGTGGTAGAGCACAGGAACAGAGGTGCTAACCAAGAAACAGGTGAGGGGAAAAAGAGATCAGGCAATCCTCCTTTAAACAAGAGTACCATCAGCAACCCCAGACACGTGTTTCGGCCTAGTCAGGCCTCATCAGTGAGGTGGAGCTGTGCCTCTCTGAACACAGTGAGCAAAGAGGATTACCTACCATTTTGGTGCTGGAGTAGTCAAGTGGGCGGGACAGAGACTGATATGCAGATGGATATTCCTCCTTTATGAAAGGTAGAGTGAGATAAAATGCGGCCGCGGTCTTTCGAGTGGGTACCTTCCCATAGAACCGGTGTTCTGTAATATTTGGTATCCCATACCGATCCGGTATCCCCGTCTTCGGCTGTCTTCGTAGATCGCAGACCAAAGTAGGAGAGTTCCGAGCCTCGGTATGGGGTACCAAATGTTGCACAACACCGGCATAACGCCCGAGTTCCATATTGTCCAGTCAGGGGAGTATTCAGCATTGCCAGAGAGGCTGGAGGGACAGCCACAGTGAAACTCCTGCTACTTTGCCCTCAAATGCAGTGCACGCATTTCCAGGTTGTCTCATTCGCGCCCACAAACCACCCACCCCTGCCCCAATCAATTTTTTTGGTAACATTACTAGTGGCATCTCACATTTTAATCATAGCTCTCAACTCACACGCTTTTGGCGGGTGTCACCCGCCTTGTAAACAGTTGACTCACCCGCCAAGCCTCCTGCACACCCATTCGTTTCAATGGGCCTCTCACCCGCCAAAATTAAAATCGGGTGTTTTCACCCGCCTTTGTGACACACATGGTTGAGAGCTATGTTTTAATACAACAACAAAAAACGGCAGAATCATTACAGATGCAGGGAACTCATCTATTAGAGCTCTGTCCAGGCGCTCTGGGGCAAACTACATGCACATCAACTAATTTGCATGTGGAATGCACCAACAGAAATTACTTCACAGAAAGCACATTGCAAAGAGCATCATCAGTCTTTGATACTTGGAGGCAGAATGCAAGTGACTTTAGAATAAGTTGTCATAAGTAAGCCAAGTGGCAAATAATTTTGTGGTGCAAAATACCTAAATTGCACTGTTATATATGGAGCAAGTCAGGCTTTTTAAAAAAAATAACAGCATGATACATTAAAGCTTTGAAGTGAATCACTTACAGAGCTGCAGATAAGACACAGTCTGATTACATGGTCTGCCCAGGATCACACACTTTGGTTAATAGTGAAACCGGGATGGAGACAATTTAAGCAACTGAGCACATCTTCACAGTTTGTGTTTATTTTGATATTTATTAATGTTTCCCTTTGCATTTCATCTGCTTAAATACTACTTTATTTATATAAATGCCTTAGAAGCAAACCACATTACATAACAAACGTCCCTTTCATTATTAACTTTACACTATATATCATTATAGAAATATGTTGAGCAATACGAGGACGGATTTCGTTTTATTCTCCCCTCCCTGCATGCAAAGTCACAATAGAATCATGCAGATTAATGTGAGCCTAACAAATCCCCCCTGGGTAAAGCCATAGTCATTATTTCATAAAGCCTGCAGCATCATGCAACCTTCTAACAACCGTCACCATTAAGGCTGAAAGGGTGAGGCCACTGAAAGCAGAGGCCTTTTTCCTAAAGACTGAAACTCCTGCGAATCCGCGGGAGCTTCAGTATTTAAAAAGCAAGGCCTCTGCTTCCAGCGGCCTCACGTTTTCTCCATAATGGTGGCACCGGCCCACGTGCATCACTTGATTAAAGGGATGCCTCGCAGGTGGGGCGCCACCATTATGGCTGAAAGGCATTTTTTTTCTGAAGCCTGAAGCTCTCGCACACGAGCGAGAGCTGCAGGCTGTGGAAAAAAATGCCTTTTCGTGTAGTGGCCGGGGCTGCCAGGGGAGATTAGTGGGCCCCGGCAGGGCCCCGCCTCAAAACGAAATGCCCCGGCTCACTTAAAGCCCTGCTGAGCACGCATTATCCTGCCCGGGGGACACCTTTCTCATTGGGCACCCTCATTGAGGTGCCAAACGGGAAGGGTGGCCCACTGATGAAAGTCCTGGTCAGGCTCTAAAAAGAGCATGTGGGGTGGCAACGTGCCCCCCCCAACCCCTGGCTCTGTATGGCACTGTTACTTGATCAGTCAGCTGAACTGCATTGAGTTAAATGAAACTTAGTTGGTTATATGGTTATTTGTAGCTTAAAAAACTCACAGCTGCCAACACTTGGTGGATTATTTGGTTATTAGTAGCAAGCTGCCAACAGTGATGGAAATGGGCACACAAACTAGGCTTGGAAATTGAATAAATACTCCGAAATACTACCTCCTTAGGGAAATTGACCTGATAGATGGGTTCACTGAAGAGTGTGTTGTGTAGCGGTGCAGTCATCATGGCAGGCACGTAAAACACATACAAATAATATTTCATTTTACAGGGTTGACATGAAACGCAGATAAATCACACAATAAACGAGACTGACAATATATATATTACACATATCATAGCATAGTGGGAGTATTTGTGGTGTTTCTCTTTTAAGAACATGTATTGCCCCACTAAGGATGTCAAGAGAGGATTAGAGTCAAAACCTACCCTTGTTCTAGGCCTTTGACTCTAATCCTCTCTTGACATTCCTCTCTACACCCTCTAGAGTCAGGCCCCTCACAAAAAAGAGGGTCTCGCCCCATTTTCTCACACCCTCTAAGGATGTGTCATGACAGCCTCATACCTGACTGGAAGAAGGAGCCTCCACATGCACGTGCAATACCACGGTGGTAGACTAAATGTAATGGCACTCTGTCTCTGTGTCTCACTGTGTAGGGCCTGCAGGCCTACCCCGTGTGATCACAGGCCTGCGGCCCTGCTAGTCTGGGTGCGGTCTGGGTGCCCCAGATCAGCATGTGTAACGGGGTGCCTCCAGGCCACTGGCCCTCTGTGTGATCGCAGAACAGCTGCTTGTCCGGGAGTCCACGGCAGCTGCGGTCTTGTTGTGGTACCACGACGATCAGGGTGATCCCTGCCACATTAATTTTGTGTTGGTGCCCCGAGCACCTGTTGGGCTGGCCCAGAGTCAGAGTACACAGAAATTATGTACTCCACTCCCCAATTCAAGGGATAGCTCAAGCAGAGCGTTGTTAAATGTTACCCCTCAAAAACAAGGGGATACCAAATATTACAACCCTATATTAGCCATTATATTTGGTATCCCCTTCAAAAAAAGGATGAGATGGCTTCCAGAAGCTGTTACAGTGTAGGCTTATGATGTACTCGCCTCCCCAATGCAAGGGATAGTTCAAGCATTGCGTTGTTAAATGTTACCCCTCAAAATCAAGGGGATACCAAATATTACAGCACTATATTAGCCATTATATTTGGTATCCCCTTCAAAAAAAGGATGAGATGGCTTCCAGAAGCTGTCGCAGTGAAGGTTTATGATGTACTGCCCTCCCCAATGCAAGGGATAGTTGAAGCAGTACTTTGTTAAATGTTACCCCTCAACATCAAGGGGATACCAAATATTACAACCCTGTATTAGCCATTATATTTGGTATCCCCTTCAAAAAAAGGATGGGATGGCTTCCAGAAGCTGTCACAGTGAAGGCTTATGATGTGCTCCCCTTCCGAATGCAATGGATAGTTCAAGCAGTGCGTTGTTAAATGTTACACCTCAAAATCAAGGGGATACCAAATATTACAGCACTATATTAGCTGTAATACTTGGCATCCCATTCAAAAAAAGGATGAGATGGCTTCCAGAAGCTGTCACAGTGTAGGCTTATGATGTACTGCCCTCCCCAATGCAAGAGATAGTTCAAGCAGTGCTTTGTTAAATGTTGCCCCTCAACATCAAGGGGATACCAAATATTACAACCCTGTATTAGCCATTATATTTGGTATCCCCTTCAAAAAAAGGATGGGATGGCTTCCAGAAGCAGCTGTCACAGTGAAGGATTATGATGTACTCCCCTCCCCAATGCAATGGATAGTTCAAGCAGTGCGTTGTTAAATATTACTCCTCAAAATCCAAGGGGATACCAAATATTACAACACTATATTAGCTGTAATGTTTGGTATCCCCTTCAAAAAAAGAATGGGATGGCTTCCAGAAGCTGTCACAGTGAAGGCTTATGATGTGCTCCCCTTCCCAATGCAAGGGATAGTTCAAGCAGTGCGTTGTTAAATGTTACCCCTCAAAATCAAGGGGATACCAAATATTACAACACTATATTAGCTGTAATATTTGGTATCCCCTTCAAAAAAAGAATGGGATGGCTTCCAGAAGCTGTCACAGTGAAGGCTTATGATGTGCTCCCCTTCCGAATGCAAGGGATAGTTGAAGCAGTGTGTTGTTAAATGTTACCCCTCAAAATCAAGGGGATACCAAATATTACAACACTATATTAGCTCTAATATTTGGTATCCCCTTCAAAAAAAGGATGAGATGGCTTCCAGAAGCTGTCACAGTGTAGGCTTATGATGTACTCCCCTCCCCAATGCAAGGGATAGTTCAAGCAGTGCTTTGTTAAATGTTACCCCTCAAAATCAAGGGGATACCAAATATTACAGCACTATATTAGCTGTAATATTTGGTATCGCCTTCAAAAAAAGGATGAAATGGCTTCCAGAAGCTGTCGCAGTGTAGGCTTATGATGTACTGCTCTCCCCAATGCAAGGGATAGTTCAAGCAGTGCTTTGTTAAATGTTGCCCCTCAACATCAAGGGGATACCAAATATTACAACCCTATATTAGCCATTATATTTGGTATCCCCTTCAAAAAAAGAATGGGATGGCTTCCAGAAGCTGTCACAGTGAAGGCTTATGATGTGCTCCCCTTCCGAATGCAAGGGATAGTTCAAGCAGTGCGTTGTTAAATATTACTCCTCAAAATCCAAGGGGATACCAAATATTACAACCCTGTATTAGCCATTATATTTGGTATCCCCTTAAAAAAAAAGGATGTGATTTCTTCCAGAAGTCATTGCCTTCATTTGGCAGTGCTTCCATCTCCTGTTGTGGGAGCTCAGGTGGTGCTCTCTCTGGTCGTGGGCGACTCCTGTCGATGTCTTGCCTTTGATTCGGCCTCCAGTCACCCTCTAGGTTTCTTTCCACCCAGCTCCATGCTTCTCTGGGATCCGTGAAATGCACTGTCGTACCGTTGTGGTATATTTTCAGCTGTGCTGGGACTAGAAGTCCATATTTTATGTGAACAGCTTGAAGGCGTTTCTTGAGTGGGTCCAAGAACTGCCCCGCTTTCTGAGCCTCCCTGGTGAAGTCTGGGAAAAAGGCGATTCTGGAGCCATTAAATGTTATGGAGCCCTTAGTTCTGGCCATCTGCAGTATGGCGTCCCAACCCCTATAGTTCAGGAGATTTGCTATTACCGTGCGCGGGGGAGCTCTGGGTATTTGTCTGCCCGTTGGTGAGCACGTTCAACTGAGAAGAATTTTGATAGGATCTTGGGAGCGAATAGATCCACAAGCCATTGCTCTAGGAATAGCTCCATTCTCGGGCCTTCGGAGTTTTCAGGCAATCCAAGGATCCAGATGTTGTTCCGTCTTGCTCTGCCATCACCCTCTTCCACTCATTCTTCTAGTGCCTTGAGGCATGCCAACGCTCCGGTCATTTGGTGATTTACAGTCCTCAGGCTGTCCTCTGTTTCCGAAATGCGGCCCTCTGCTTCCCCGGTACGAGCCGTGAATTTTTGCAGCTCATGGCGCAATAGCGACACCTCAGTACTTATGCCATCCATCTTTTTTTCCATAGAAGTCCTTGAGTTGGTGATAGCATTCATGATGTCTTTAAGGGATATATTGTCATCCTTCGGTCCCAATGCATCACCAGAGTTGCCCTGCTCCTGCGGGGGATCTTGGGTAGTGATTGTGTACTGCTCCATTTTGCTCTGCGTTGTCACGTTCTTTGCCCTGTCTTTCCCCATGGTGGTCAAGCCAGTGTTGATTTGCAGTTGCTCCCTTCCCTCTCAGCCGATGTTTCTGCAGCTGTTTAGGTCAGTGGGGTGCTCGCTTCGGGCGCAACGATTCGGCAAGGCACCATCCAGTTGTTGCTGTTGGTTCCGCCTTCACAGGTGCACTGTCCAGCGTTTATTAACAAATGGTGCTGTCCGTGACCACCCGGCTGCGGTACTCCAAAGACGGCAGAGCCACAAGCCTTGGCTTCTAGCTCGCTAGGGAGAGGCCGTTGTAATCTCTAACACCTCTTCCTTCCTTTTGGTTTCTCTTACGGTTTTATATGCACTGTCCACTTTGTGGTTTTCTTCCCAGAAGTCTGCTGCGTTATCACCTATGCCCTCTCCCTCCTTTGTTTTGTGAGCCTGAGTGTTGGCTTGGTCGGCACCCTATCTTTCGGGAAGGAGGTGTTTCTATTAGTTTCAGTTTAAACGTGTATCTTAGACTCGTATAGAGCAGGATTAGGGGCCGTGTTGCCGCTTCACGCCACGGACAAGCAGGCCAGTGCTCCAGTTGCCTCCTTTCCTGGGAGATGTGCTCATTTCAGTTGTCCTCAGTAGTAGTCTTTGATCGGGCCGGTGATATCAGAATGTTGTTTTGCTCTCTCAAATCCTTGCAGCTTCTGAAGTGCGTGCTGCCACTCAAGTCGGCGCACCGGTTGTGTACAAGCTCGCCTCCCAGCAGGTGCTCGCTTTTGATAACGGTCTGGGCTCACAAGTGATTTTAAGTGTGTAAACCTTGTTTATTGCTGCATGTTATGGCGGCTAGGTGATGTATTCACAGGATATTAGTCTTATTGGGTTCACCAGGGACACTCAGCGCTCAGCCACATCACTACTTTATTGGGAGCTCGGAGCGTTGTAGATTCAGTGCGCAGTTCTCATTCACCTTATAACAGCCATGCCCTCAGCATAGGCAACTTACCTTCCATTCTCGGTTGCTTTGTGGCACGTGTGTTGCAAACCACGTGTCGCGTTCCACTTCAGGGCCCACTGTGAGCGGTTGGGGTCCAGGGATAATTCTGCTGCGTATCGTTGTTGGTAGGCAGTTTAGCTTCTTCGCACCGTCTCTGGGTAGGAGACGTGTTTGATTTGGTTGCCCCCGCTCACTCCTTGTCACAGGCGCTGCTCGCTTCGCTGTCGGCCTGGCTCTCCTGCAACCAGAGCTCCTTCAGGCAGCCTTCCTCGGTTTGCCTGCTAGCTCGGGTCGTGTCGTTCCCAGGGGCCCACAGCAGCTTCTCGCAGCCTCAGATGGGACCGCCCCATCGACCGCCGGGGCAGCAGGTAGGAGCCGAGCCGAGCTGGCACTTGGAGATCCCATCAGGGGGAGGACCCATAGCGTGGCTCACCTTGTCGCTGCAGTGATCAGGATCGTAACGTGGGCTGGTCCTCTCTGTCGTCCTCAAGCAGGGTTGCTCCACCTCATATCGTAGCAGGGGATGCCAGTGCCTGCCTGCTTTCATGGACGCGCTCGACTGCCTGCTCGCAGTGTTGTTTGGGGTCGGGATCAGTGTTTAGTCTTCCTGATTTCAGCCTCAGCGATGTGATGGTAGTTGCTGTTGCGGGGCGTTTGGTTCAGTGGAGCCTTTAACGTAATGCGCACCTTCCTCTTAGCTCGCAGTCTCAGTAGCCATCTTGTCTGGCATACGCAGTCAGCCGCTTCTGGATTCCACAGCGCGTATCTCCGGAACCACACGTCGGTTCAGTTCCATAGTGCAGCGACCCGTTGCAGAAGGGTTCTGCTGCTTTTGGAAGCTATTTTCGTGAGTTTAACAACATGAATTGTCAGGATAAAGGCAGGATCTAGCTGGCAGACTGGGAGCAGTGAGGAATCACGTCCTCATTGCCCGCTTGCTGGCCACACCCCCCTCCAAACTTGGTGATTATTGAAGGTAAGGTTACCCGTTTTATCGGGTGCTTTGCATCCGTTTACCGTGCGCAGCCCCTATTCGATGAGCCATAAACACATTTGGAGACCCTTTGCACACACCCGTCCATATTTCATTGTGGGCAAGGGGATGTTCAGTGACCAGTCCTCCAGCGGATCTAACAGATCCTTTGGCAGACCTACACCCATTTTGAGGTTAAAATCTCCGCCCCATATGCATTGCTCATTACGATTCCTCCTGTTTAGAAATAACTCATCAATAAACGCCTTGACTTTGGCTAACCTGTCTGCCTCAGCCTTATGGGGGCTGTTATAGAGATTCAAAATGATTAACAGGTCCCCCCTAGAGGGTAAAATACAGAGCACCTGTAGGTAGTCCATGTCAGTCTCCACTACTCTAAACCTACAGGTTAAGGAGGCTTGAATGAAAATCGCCAGACCCCCATAACATCTTACTGTAGCATTTTTTTCGCTGAGATCCGCTACGATGTGTAGGCATGTAACAGTGTGGTCTCCAAAGCCCAGGTCTCTTGCAGGAGAATGACATTGTGTTTTTTTTATTTTATTTATTTTTATAGGTTTTATGAAACAACAGAGAACCTTCGGAGCAAACATGAAAGAGACTTGTGTCCCTATAAACCTTATACAAAAAAAATTAGATAATTCCCTGGCGTATACATCCTCCTCTCCCTCCTCCCCTCACCCCCTTTCAAGGCACAGTCTCTGATCGCTGCTTTCACTTATACTGTTCAATCCGTTGTCGGCAGTCCCGACCGGGCACTAGATCGTCGGAAATGGGCCGAGTCCTCTAAATTAAAGTCTGTGTTTTCCAAGTTAACTATTTGGTGGGGCCGAGTCACTGTTCTCCGGGAATTTCAACCAGTACTTTCCATGTTACTAAAAGCACTAAAGAACCTGAGCCATTCAGTCTCTATCAGAACGCTGGATCCCTGTATAGCTTCTGTGATCTTTTCCATAAGATAAATATCACTGGCCACTGCCACCCACCCATTCTTTCTTCATGGGAGGCAGGTCCTTTTCCAAGTTCTAGCTGGACAGGCTCTGGCCGCTAAAAGTAAACAATGTGACAGGTGTGGAAGATTGTCCAACCGCTCATCCCTTCTTTCAAGTCCAAATAATACTAAGATTGGGTCTAGTGGGTGGGATCCTCCGTCCGCCTCTTTGATCCAGCTCAACACTTCTGTCCAATATGTGCGCACTTTGTGACATGTCCACCACATATGCCAATAATTGGCTTTTTCCCCGCATCCATGCCAGCAACGGGGAATCACCACTGGAAACATCTTGGAGAGTACTGCCCGGTCATATTTCCACCTGTGAAGCAGTTGTATGGCGTGCATCTTATATTGACACGAAATTGAGGTCTTAAATGCCATACTACAGAGTCGCACCCATAAACCATCCCCAATTTCACAGCCCAAGTCCCTCTCCCATCTCGACCCCTGATTGCTCCTATACGGCGGGACAAAAGCGCCGTATACAGGAGGGAGATGAGACCTTTCATATCTACATGCGTGTCCAAGACCTTCTCTACTGGGGTGAGTGGCCTCTGTAAATGCTGCTTCCATTTCCCTGCTATGAATACCCCCTTCAATCTTAGATAGAGGAGTGGGGACAGCCTGCCAATGCCCAATGCTTCCTCCAGTTCCTGGATGCTTATGAATGTATTTTCTTTCACCAACTGACCCAGCCTGCAAAGCCCCGCTTCAAACCAGGACTGATAATGTTTGTGGCCAGGGATCCCGTCCCTCACCGGTGGGGACCAAATGTGCCCACATTCACCTTCAATCCGGAAAAATGCCCGAACTCCTCTATCACCCGCAAGGCGGCTGGGACAGATTGGGCTGGCTGCCTCTCGTGGAGCATTATATCATCTGCATAGAGACAGAGTTTAAAGGTTCTGTCTCCCACATCTATACCCATCACATCAGGGGACCCCCTCAGATATTGTGCCGAAATCTCCATGGTCATTGCAAACAATAGGGGCGAGAGGGGGCAGCCCTGTCGGGTCCCTCACTGAAGATTAAATCTACATGATAGCCACCCATTTACAGTAACTCTGGCTGATGGTTCTGCGTACGTGATCGCTCGTCGGGCACCCTCTCCAAAACCAAATTTCTCTAGTACCCCATGTAGAAACTCCCAGTTGACTTGGTCAAAGGCCTTTTCGGCATCTATGGCCACCAAGACTGGGTTGCCCCCCCTGGGTACTGCCTCCCTCATAAGATGTAGAGTCTTCCTGAGGGTGTCTGCTCCCTGCCTCCCCTGTATGAAGCCCACCTTATCAGAATGGATGAGCCCCGGAAGGAGGCCCTCTAGTCTTGTTGCAATTATTCTGGTGAACAACTTTGCATCCACGTTCAGGGGGGAGATTGGTCTATAAGATTGGCAGTCTGCAGGGTCTTTTCCTTCTTTGGGGATGACCGTGATTAATGCTTTCCCAAATGACGGAGGGGCCCTCCCTGTGGACATAATATTCGTGAACAGATCTGCCAGGAATCCGTCAGTTGGCCTGCAAATGCCTTATAGAAGGCTGCCGTGAACCCGTCCTCTCCCGCGGTCTTCCCCAGCTTCAAACCTGATATTGCCCGGAGGACTTCCACATCTGTTATTGGGGCCTCTAGGGTGAAGACTTCTCCAGGTCTAAGGGTCGGGAGGGTCACTCCCTGCAAATAGGATTCTAATGTTTCCCCTCCTATAACTCCTTCCTTCTCGTACAATATCTCATAGAAACTGGAAAATTCTCCTGCTATCACCTCTGGGTCAGATCTTTCCCCCTTTTTCCCATTCTTGATCTTTGCCACCCATCTATCTGGCTGCTGGGCGCGGAGCTTCGCCACCAGCCTGGCACCCGCCTTATCCCCTTTTTCGTAATATTTCTGTCTCAGGTGTTGGAGGCCTGCTACAATTTTACCCATCTCCATTTCTCTAAGTTCCTGTCTCTTGGTTTTGGTGATCCCCACGTCTTTCTCCTTCTCTTCCTTTTCCTTCCCATCGACTCTCTCCAATAGGCGTATCTCAGATCTTAGTTTGTGGGCCAAGAGCGTTCTAGTTGGCTTCTTGGCCGCCCCTTCACTAATCAATCTACCCCGCCATGTAGCTTTAGCCGCCTCCCATACTGTCTCCAAGTGAACCTCACCAGTGTTATTTAACTCAAAGTACTCTCTAATTGCTGAAAACATCCTCTGCTCTCTAAAAACCGCATCCCTCAATAGGAGGTTGTTGCACCTCCACAACGATTCCCTCGTTTTAAACCAGATATAATAATGTCTGCCCAAACCAGGTCATGAACTGACCAGCTAACTCGGTGATGGTTACAAGCATCAGTTCTGCTCATATGCTAGTGTTCCAGAAATATATAATCAATCCTGGTTCTGGAGCCATGGACTGCGGAGTAAAATGTATAGCCTTTCATAATTGGGTGAGTCTCCCTCCAAAGAACTACCAACCTGTGGTTCCACATTATGTCCAAGAACCCTCTGTATGGATGTCCCCCCCCCTACTACCTGTGGGGATCAGCTTCCCACTATGATCCAATCCCCGGTCCGCCCACATGTTAAAATCGCTTCCCAAGAGGATGAGCCCCTCTGCCCTATCCAATACCTCCCCTCAGTACCTCCTTGATGAATTGCATCTGACCCATATTTGGACCATAAATGGCTGTTATGGTAATTCTGGAGTTTTCCAGGTTTCACGAGACCACCACCGCTCTTCCATCTGCTCTACCCCAAACTGACGACTTAGTCTAAGGTTTCTGCGGAGTAGGATCCCAACACCTCCCTTTTTGGTGGGGCCCGATGCCCAGAATATCTGGCCCACATGTGAACCTGGAATGTGCCTTTCTTCCCCTTTCACTGTTCTAGTTTCTTGTATTAGGAGTACACCCAGACCTGCATTCTTCATTTCCCTCCCCGCCCCCCCTCACAAAGCTCCCAGTCGACTGGGCTGGGCCGGTCAGCCGTACGTTAGTCCAGACCTTCAGAGGAGGTAAGGGCCTCATACCGATTAGCTAGCTCAACCCCAATAGTATGCGCCTCTCCCTTCTGTGGGGTCAATCTTTCTAAATTAGGGTTGGACCTCCAATCCAAGGGTAATCTGTGGCCAAGAGGTGGATACAAAGGCCCCTGTGCATGGGGTAACTCTGTGCTTCCCTCCTCCTAACATATTTGCTCAAGCGGTTCCCTGAATCAGCCACCCTCCCTGTACAACCGTAAAACAAATCCCGAGAGACCAGCCTACTATGGAGACTGTAGCTGTTTGGTTTTAGGCCTCTGGATGAATTAGAGTTGACCAAATAACAAACCATTGTTGCATCTGAGAAGGAAACCACAATGCTGTCCCCCTTCATACATTTGGGTTTTGGCCTACCCTTCCTACCCTTAATATAAGGCTTGGGTCAGTGCTCAGTCCAATCAGGTTGCCGTTGATCCAATAGGACATTTTATTCATTAGTGAAATAGTTAATTCAAATCCACACTTAGGGAGCCCCGGTACACCCATGATAATCCCCATAAGAGGGGCTGCTGCATGCAGTAAATTCAAAATGCTCTTCTACAGCCCTTCTATATGCATGTTAGCCCCAGTGTCCCCTATGAAAGTCCTAAAGCTTAAGTCGGACCTCCCAGTACCCGTAAAATTTGGGTTAACAGTTACTGAGCTTAACTGTGTGGTTACTGCATTATCCTTTGCCGGCATCACCAGCCCGCCAACCTCAGTGACCGGGATAGGACGCTCACCACTCAACCCCCCCCCCCCCCGATACTATTTTACCATTTGGTTTTGCCCCAACCGTACTTATTTCTGCCACTCTTTTTGTTAGAACTCAGAGTCATCCAGGATAGCCAGTGTATTCATTACCCCAGACTTAAACATCTGCAATGACTCTAGTATGGTCTAAAGGGGTTTGAGCTTTACATCTTGAAGTGATTCCAGCCAGAGTTTATGAGATCCTGTCTCAGTTCCCTCTCCGGGCTCCCACCCATATGGCTATTCACCAATTGATCCGTTACTACACCCCCTCACTGTTAAGACACATAATGATGGATCTACACTGTGCAAAGTTACAATTAACTCTTTATTGAGTTAGTAACAGCAACGACCCCCAGCCAGGGGAAATCTTCTCAACTGACCTAGTGGAATGTGGAGTCCCTCAGATGCTGGGACTCCACATTCCAGGAGGCGATGTCAGTGAACATATTATGACAACAGTAACCAAGTTGTGAATAAGATGTATTGCACACACAAGCCCATCAATACATAGATATTTAAATATAATAACTTCTAATATGATAAACTGTAACCTCTAACACTCACCATCCGGTCCCCCATCCCTAGTCTCACCCCCTCTCCTTCCACTTCTACTTCCTTATCTGCCTCCATACCAGGGTGCAGAGGATCCTGAGGCATACAGACCCCAAGCAACTGCTCCTGTAGAGCCATTACCTGAACCACTGTGCCCCCTAAGGCCCCCATCCCCTCAATACAACTATTTTTTTCAGTGGTGCTACCTTTGGGATTCCCTCCTGAACCTGAAATAGCATCCCATTTGGTTTTCCAGTAACAGTAATGCGATTCACTATTTTGCTGGCCATGTATTCCAAATATGAATCTAGGGAGTGTTGCAAAAGATGGGGCTTAACCTTGGCAAGCTCCTGGGCCGTTTTAATTTGTTTAGTTTTTTTTGCCCTTTCTGTCAGCGCCCCCGGTCTCCGATCATCCCTTGCTTATGGTGGAAATGCACCTAAGAACAGTAAAATTGAGCCATTATAAAATTGGTTAAAAAGAGTAAACAGACCACTAAAACGTCAATGTCTAAATGGTGACTATGCAGTGGGACCTTCTGGCATGCGCCAGAGCATAAGAAACAAATAGTAATGGGTTGTTGGCCACAGAGGACCACAACCATCTGCGGGACAAATGCAGCCACCCGCCACCCTGGATTGATAGCTTAGTAAGGACTGTTCGGCTCCAAAGGCAGCCACAACACCCATGGTCACAGATGGCCACCGGCAGCCAGTCCTCACGAAAAACCTCCAGAGACCCAGAGAGGGGGGACAGGGAACACCCGATGGCTCAAGGAGCAGCCTTAGTCTGTCTGTCTCCCCCTAATCCCACTGTCATAAACACAAAACTTGAAACAGTCAGAGGCATTGGAGAGCGATAGATTTCAGCGGCAAATCAATAGTCAACCAGTAGCACGGTGTCATTGTCAGGAATTGGAGGCTGTGGAAGCGCTGGAAGCTTTGATCACGCTCCAGTCCTCACCCAAGATGGCCGCCGGCCCTTTATAGGCAGGCTCCTCCCACAAGCCGACGCGTTGTATCTGTTTACCAACGCTCGGTTCGTGTGGAGATTCTCTCGTGAAATTCATCCGTTCCGGCTGCCTACTTTTCGCCTATTTTGATTCCTTACTGTGCTCTTCAGCCCTTCTTGTGTTTGCCTTGCACTCCCGTTTTTTTTTCTTTCTCGCCTTCTCCTTTGCCTGAATTCTACTGCACTGCACGCGGAACTCGGCTTGCTCTGTGCCGTGCCGTGCTTACTTTTTTCTTTGCCTTCTTAATACTTATTTCTGTTGGTATTTCTTTTGAGCACTACTGGTCTTTTCATTCCTTTTACTTTTAGGTACCGGGGGTATAATTGCAACCGGCGCCGTTACTCTGTTTTAGCGAGCGGAGCCTTGGCTCGCGCTACGACCTTAAGGAGCCTTTTCTTAACTGGTGAGTGGGTTTCTTTCACGGTACTTCTTCCTTTCTTCCTAACTGTCCACCTTCGCGGTCTGTTCTGATTGGGTTCTTTTATTCTTTACCTACTTACCATTCTTTTCTAGTACTTTCTCTCTGTTATTCTGTTTAGTCTGAACTGTCTGGCTCTAGTATCTTTCTTAGATATCTCCTGTTCTAAATATTCCACATCTCCTGGATACACTGAGCAGTTTGTATCATATTCATCAGCGGTGGAGTTTGTTCTCAAGTCTAACGGACTTCCTTGCCTGCTGCAAATGGAACTTTCATAACCGGAAGAGAGGAGATCTATTTGCCGCCCAACAGAACCCAATTGGGAACAGGGTTTTTTCTGCCTTAGTGCTTTTTCCCTGAATCTAGGACTGGCCCCCTGGGGATCCCCGCGGTCAGGGAATATCTCTGCCAAGGTGGCCTCCGGAGGGGACAGACCCTATCTGTACGATAAAAAGGCCCGAGCACCAAAGGACAAGACTCCCACAAGGAGGAAGGATCAGAAGAGATCAGAGGCTATTCTTACAGAACCCATTCCGGAAGAAACAGGTGAGCAGTTGGGGGAGGAAGCCTCGGTATCTGACAGTCATGCCTGCGCCATGGGCGCATACATTTACGATCAATATGGACCTTATTTCCCATTTGCGAGACTTTGGTGCTTTTCTATTTTTCCTAACAAACTACACTTACCACAATGCACTTGGCTATAACCATCTTTTCCTGGCCATTCCTATTCGCCATCTTCGGAACTACAATCCCCAGAAGCCCTAGGGATCTCCTCTGCTTCCACCAGCTCAGGAACAGAGAGGGAGGTGGCCGATTGTCTGCAGGTGTGCTTAGCCAGGTGCGACTAATTAGCCTGCCTCTGCTGGGAGGGGCGGTATAAAAGCTGCTGCCTGCAGGAGCTCAGTCTCTTGCATTAAGAGTCCTCCCTGCACCTTCTTGCTTCGAGCTACGGATCTTGTATGCGGTTCCTCAGTACTCCTGCTTTGGATCCATTGCCCTGCCGGGCTCTCTGCTTTGCAACCGATCACGCTCTGCTGTTTTCCAGCCTCCGCCCTTGCCCTGCCGGGCTCTCTGTTTTGCAGCCGATCACGCTCTGCTGCTACCTTCCGCCCTGGTCTTCCAGGCTCCAGCTCTGCAGCCTGCCTCACTCCGGCTGCCTACAGCCCTTGTCCTCTGGGCTCCCTGCTCTGCAGCCTGCCTCACTCTGGCTGCCTACAGCCCTTGTCCTCTGGGCTCCCTACCTTGCAGCTTACAGTCCTCTGCAGCCTTCTACAGTCAGCGGCCCTGCTCCTCTGGGCTTACTCCTTGCTGCCGGTCCTTCTGGCTCCTTGCCGTACAGCCCGCTTCTCTCCGCTGCCAACAGCCCTTGTCCTCGGGCCTTCCGACCTTGCAGCCGATCACGCTCCGCTGCTTGCTACCTACAGCCTTTGTCCGCTGGGTTCTCAGCCTAGCAGCCCTCTACAATCCTCCACAGCCTTCTACAGTCAGCGGCCCTGCTCCCGTGGGCTCACTCCTTGCTGCCTGGTCCTTCTGGGCTCCTTGCCATGCAGCCTGCTTTACTCCACTGCCTTAAGCCCTTTCCCTCTGGGCTCCCTACCTTTCAGCCCTGCTCCTGTGGGCTTGCTCATTGCTTTCCTGCTCTTCTGAGCTCTCAACCTTGTTTCATACTGTCCTCTGCTATCCAATCCTGTTATACAACTTTCCCTTCATTTCCTTCTGTTAGTTTGCTACTAACTTCCTTTTCCTGGATTTGTCTGTAAGTATCTTCTCTTGTACTGTTTGTAGACCCTTTTGTACAGAGCTTGTCTGTTGGTTTCCATCAGGCAACCTCTGCCCCTTCCCTTGTCTCGTTTCTACGTTACAGACACCCATAGCTGTTGTTCCAAGCCATGAGCAAACAGCGTGGGCCTCTGTTATAGCAAACTGTGCAGAAGGCTAGAGTTTTCCTAAGGTCCGTGGAATACTCTTTTCCTATATCTGCATGCACCCCTAGGGGGAATCCATTCTGTTGTACCTTATTCCTTGCTACACTTGCCTACTCTTCGTTCTCATTACTTTCAGCTGTGTGTGTACTTATCTGTCCACCGTATTTTGGCACAACCACCCAAAGCCCTTCCTGGGTGTCCTGTGCCTCTCTTTACAGGGTGTCATCCCATGACACACGGCTCACGGGAGGGATTCTAGCTTGGCACACTCCTCCTTATCCAAATGCTGGGCAAAAGTGGAGGGCAGTGCAAATATATTCACGTAGTTTTTCAACAGTCTAGCTTTCACTTTCCCACTTTCGGGTTACAGGTTTTCCGCACTCCACTATCATGCGGAAGTACCAAAGTGCAGAGGGGTGAGGAAACCTGGGTTACCAACCGAGGTCGGCCAATGACTGACTTGCAGACCTTGGTGACTGGAGTAACCCCCTCCATGCCGCTCCTCCACGAACCACCAATAACCACTTGTGCCTCCACTTCCCCTCTGTACAGCACTCCGCGCTCGTGTTAGGGTTAAATGCTCCTCCTCCTCCACCTCACATGAGCATAGGCAGCAAAAACAGACTGGAAAGGCTGTCAGTCCCCCACCAATAATCACTTGTGCCTTGACGTCACCTCCGCGCTACTCTCCGCGCTTGTATTAGGGTTCAATGCTCCTTCTCCTCCACCTCACGTGAGCATAGGCAGCAAAAACAGCAGTAAATGTGCTAATCATCTTCATACCCAGTTTATAAAGGCTGGAGATTTCAACACCATTTTAAGCACCTCCCTAGGTAGATCCAGCAGAGTTGCTAGAGCTCTTTCATTCTCTGCACAGGAAATTCACAAGGGCATGTATGATTTTGAGCTTTTAGACCTGGGGCGGACACTCCATCCAAGTGATAGGGGATATTCATATTACTCTTCGGTCCATGAAATGCAGTCACGGATTGAATGTATCTTAATCGGGACGGGACTGTTACATAGGTCTCGGGAGTGTATTTTGCTCCTCAGGACTCTATCAGAACACCCCCGCTTATTGTGGACATTTCTTCTTGAGGAGAATGTGATTGAGCAACTTCTCTGGCATTTTAAATTGCATACACTGTCGGATGTAGCATTTAAAAGTGACATCAACATGGTCATTAACACCTTTTTTTAAACTAATATCGGCTTGGTCCCCCTGAATATTTACTATCTGGGACACAGTCAAGGTTTATCTTCATGCTGCATAGGCATAGAGAATGGAGTCCACAAGGCCATTAGGAGGAGTTTGATGGAACTCGAGGTAGAGATCAGACAACTTGAGATTGAAATGGATCAGGTCCAGCAATAACATCCTGCTTCCATCCATAAAAGTTCAACTGGACCAATTCCGCTCTCTGGCAGACCAGGAGGTGAAATTAGTTTCTGCCCCGACACAGATCCGAAATATGGAGAGGACGGAAGACCTGCCACTTACTAGCCTTACTGTTGTGTTCTGAAAGAGCCATCACCTCTTTTGTTTTGCTGTAGTCAACCCGAGTGGGATGGGTATGCCCAGACATGGGTCCCGTGACTGCTGGGCCGAGAGACCCAAGCTACTCCTCACTGATGAGACCTAACAAGACCAAAACATGTTTGTGGATGCTTGTGGTCTCGTGCAGAAGGGATGTGACCTTTTAGTTCAGGCTAGACTGCCTCTTTTGGGGTGGGACCAAGCCTGATTTGCATATGGTCTTTCCCCTTTTGTAATGGCTTGGCAGGCAATGAACAATGGCCTGGAGGGTTGCCCAGAGCAATGCCAGTAGTTAAGATTAATTCTAAACCTTCCAGCCATCACCGCTTTTGTTTTGTTTGTTTATTTATTTGATAATGCGCACCAAGCCGTGGGCAGCTGGGCGCCGCAATACAAGAATACTCAAAACTTAGTTACAATGCCTGTCCAAAATATAGTATATACATGTGATTACAGAGTGAATTACAATACAACATACAGTGCAGTCAATTGTACAGTCAATTGGTATAATGTGGTTACAGAAGTGAGGTAGGGTAGTATTTACTGTTCATGCAGTATTAGGACTAGAAAGTAGTAGTAGGTAAGTGAGAACCTACGGTTACCGCAATGAGTAAGAGGATGGGTAAATCACAAGTTCTTCGATAGTAGTTATGAGCAAGTGAGGAGACTATGGATCAATCGAACTGAGCCATTTGAGAGCATTGACTCTGAATCTAACGTATGGCAAGGGACGTCTGAGGTCGATACGTAGTGTGTTCCATGCTTGAGCGGCTTTAACTGGGAAGCTGGTTCCTTCAACCGTGGTGAGTTTGAATCTAGGGATGTCAAGCAGGAAGGTATTGGCAGATCTAAGTGGTCGGGAGGTAAGTTTCCTAGTAATTATTTCCGAGAGGTAGGGAGGTGCTAGAGTGTTGAGGCATTTGGAAGTGAGGGATATGGTTTTGAGGAGGATTCTGTCCTTTATTTTGAGCCAGTGGGCTTCCTTCCTGAATTTAGAGATGTGCTCTCTGTGAGGGATGTTCAGAGCTGCTCTTAGAGCGTTATTTTGTAAGTTTGGAGTTTGTCAGTGACATACTTGTTGGCTCCTGAGTACAGGGTGTTGCAGTAGTCTAATCTAGACATGATGAGAGCATTGGCCAGGGTAATGCACCTAGCATTGGACAGGAATGGTCTGGCGGCTCGGATTAATTTACAGGTATAGGCGGTGGTAGAGGAGAGAGAGTTAACTTGTTTTTTTAGGTTGAGCGAGGAGTCCAGGTAAAATCCTAGAGTTTTTACCACCGGCATAACCTTGATGATGTTATTATGGATGTTAAAGGATGTGAGTTAGGGGTTCGTTTTTTTTAAGTTGGAGTCAGATCCGATGAGTCAGATCTCGGTTTTGTCATCGTTCAGGCAGAGGCCGTTGGATGCCATCCATGCCTGAATGAGGATGTATATTTTGTTCACCAGAGCCAGGTCCTCTTCATAGTTGCCCGAAATAGTGGCTTGGTGAAGATGTTATACATAGTGGGTGAAATACAGGATCCCTGTGGGACTCCACATGTTATTTGGATGGGTTCGGCGCAAGAGGAGGTAGAGAAATCTCTCATAGTCCGGTTGGCTAAGAAGGATTGAACCCAAGCGATGGCTTCTTCTGTGAAGTTGGCAGCGAATCTTAGGTGGCTACATAGGACTGCGTGGTCCACCAAGTGAAAGGCTTCTGACAAGTCTAGTAGTAGTAGCAGGGCGGTTTTGCCATTGTCCTTTAACTCCTCAATTTTAGTCTTAAGGTCTAACAGGGCTGTTTCGGTACCATGGAGCGGTCGGAATCCTGATTGTCGTGAGCCTAACAGATGATTTGCTTCTAAGTAGTCTTGGATTTGTAGATGAGCTACCCTATCTATGATTTTGAGTAAGAAGGGTACAGTGGTGATGGGTCTGTAGTTGGTAGGTATTGAAGGGTCGAGGGTTTGTTTTTTCAGTAAGGGGAGGACCCAAGATTCTTTCAGGTTGGTAGGTACCGTGTTGGTTTTGAAAGAGGAGTTGATTAGCTTTGAGATGAAAGGGGCTAAGTCTCTGGCCGCGCCCTTGATTATTTGAGCTGGGCAACTATCACCCTTACAGTTGGAGGGTTTCAAGGAAAGAATAACCTTTTCGGTATCAATGATTGAGATGGTCTTAAAGCTAAATGGTTGTTGGGGGCGTGTTTCGATGGGTGAGCCGAGTGAAATGTGCGGAAAATGCATTTTTTTCCCACATTTCGGACTTTGCAGGGGTGTCTGGGTAATACATTCTGGGGCGATGTGCGCAAATCATACCTCTGCGGATTCCCACGGGTGTCCTCTTTTCGGAAATGCATGGGGTTCCCTGTTTTCCTTGGTGGCTTGGACACCCGAGGCCCATATCTGTATGTTGTGCCGGTCGGCAGAGCGTCTGAAATTCCGGTCTGAAAACAGACTTGGGGTTACTTGTGTTTTAGGCTTTCTCCTTGGCGGCCAGGTAGGTGCACCCACACATGTGAGGTACCGTTTTCATCGGGACACCTGTGGGAATGCGGGACGGTAGGCCATGTATTGTGTTTGTGTGGTTTTCATAACGTTTTGACCTATTTGCTGGTGCCCTTTGTCTCACAACCCTTTCATTTCCCAAATGTGACCTATATTTAGTCGCTGCTTTAGGCACCATACTCTTTTGTAACCTGCACAAGTCACCTACCCTTGAAAAGGTCTGTCTGTGCTCTTTCAAGAAATGTATGCTTGCCATTCCTCACCACACTGGCTTTCCCGATTTACACATGCTAAGTGCGTCTGTTCAGGCTGTGAGCGTACAACACCTGTGTACCATGGCTCAGTGTTTGGCTTGTGGTATTGCTTGTTTTGTAAAACACTGCAAAAAATGTGTGCTCTCCTAACTGCAAGAGTCGGGGGAATGTAGCAGAGCATTGCTTTTCTCAAAATTCATAGAAGCCATTGCCGTACCAAGCCAACCATGTCCAAAAGTGCGGCTACAGTGGCATGTGCAAGCAGGTACAGTTGACCAGAGGGGTTCATCTACTTCAAAAATCACAGGTACGGCTAAATGGCATACGCAAGCAGGTACTTGCATTCTGAACGACGGGGGCCTACCAACATAGCGACCATATTGAATGATGAAGGGACACTTATGTCAGATCTGAGTGACTTAGAGTATATGTTTCATACTTCTAGCAAGACACTGTATGCTAGGAAGAATACACAATTCCCTATGGAACTCAAAGCAAACCTATGCGATATGCCAATGCGCAAGTTAAATCAGAGCACCCTATACTCTTAAATGCCCCAATCACGGAAAAGGATATAATGAATGCCATTGCAGCGCTACCCACCTCAAAAGTCCTGGTATCGGATGGTTTAACCGCGTTACTTTTTTAACAAATGTAGTCCTAAAGTGTCCATGTACTTGTTGAAAGTCTGGCAAGAAGCTTTCCAGCAAGGCTCCCTCCCTCCTTCTATGGGGAAGCCATGATTATGCTGATCCTGAAGCCCAGGAACGACCCCACTAATTGTGCCTCCTATAGACCCATAGCACTACGTGTGGTGGCATATATCTAGTTGGCAGATATGAACTCTTGTCAGGAAGTTCTGTGGATGAGGGGGCAGATAGAAAAAGGGGGAGGGCGGTGTAAGGAACTCATGGTGGCAACAGTAAAGACAGACACAAGTGATCACAGTTCAAGGGTGTGTATTAAACTGTATGCAGGTTGGAAAAACGCCTAATCTAAACCTAAATCTAAGATAGGAGCAAGCGTCGACCATCAAACGAAAATAAGGCAATCCTAGTGGCATTGTGTCAAATGAAAAAGGGCCTATACTAAGAAACCTATTGCCAAGCCTTCCAACTAATAGAAAAAGGGTGTGGGATAATTTTCAAAAAAAGAAAGAAGTGTTCACAAATAATATGTCAGGAAATGGTAGCCTGGGTCTTCCTTGCCCACGTTTTGAGCACGGGGTAAGGTGGGATCTTGGAGCGCAGCACAGTCTCGAGCTCTCCCAGCATGATACGACAGTTCTGTTTTAGCTTATCAGGAGCCTCGATGGCCAAGTCTCTTTTATCTTCAAAAAGTCTCTTGCCTTCTAGGGTGAGTAAAATAACAACCACAAAGTTCCTTTTCAGGTACCAATCGCTTTCCACAAATCATATATACAGTCCCCTTTCAGTGGGTCTTGGGTGATGACTTCCACCCCGGGAACCCCCTCTTCTGGGCTTGGATCCTAAAACAGTTCCTATCGATATCAAGGCCTTCAGTGGTTGAGTCTCCTGTTTCCGAGGGCCTGATAGGTTTACAAAAATGACTAACAAACGCAAAGTTCTGTTCTACGTATTCCTCAGGGGATTGTTAGGCAGAATCCTGTGCAGTGCCCTTAGGGACCACTACACACAATTAAGACTACAGTTGGTGATACAAGTTTTACCTTTGGTACAAGCCTGTACTACTATGTCATAGTGGTAGCAGTGGCGGAGCAGCCAAGCTTATCTCAAGAGTATATGAGCAGTAGCAGAGATTACACAAAGGGACCACAATTACTGTGACTCAAGCAAACACTGACTCAAGGTTTCAGGTAGAAAAATATAAGTACATTTATTTTTAAACCATTCGTTATAAACACAACACTTCTATGAAACTTCAATAAAAACCACACGTTAAATATACAACAACTAACCAATTCACTTTGTACAGTAAGTCTCAAGGTAAGTACCCTGTGTTGGAATGAACCGGTGTTAGGCACAAAACACGTTACCATGAATACGATTGCGATCACTTTTTGACAGTTTGGTCTACTAAACAAACGTGTATCCGTGACATGAAATGCTACCAGGGCAAAAACACACTTAGCACCTGAGATACCCAGAGGGAGTTGGAGGCAAAAATCACAGGCAATATTTTGGTTAGGAAGGCAGAATCAAGAAACACTCAGAGACAGAAGTTCAAAAGTCAAAGGGCCGGAGCCAGGGTCGAAAGACGCCGGGGCCAGTTGCCGAAGATCACACGGTCAGACAGTTCACGATTCAACGCAGCCAAAAGTACTTCGATATTGTCAATGTTCGGAATCAAAAGTTATAAGAAGGAGGGAAGACAAGGGCAAGCCTTGATCATGAAGAAAAGGGATTCACCCAGTTTCCTCAACAGAACACAGTACCTTGTTCCAATGGTGCAGCTGGTGCCCTGGCAGTTGTTCCTGTTGGTTTCCTGCAGACCCACGATTCCTGGAGCTTCGTCGAGAAGGAAGGACGTCTGAAGGGGGTCTGCACCACACAGGGATGAGGCCGGCAGCAGCGACACGGAATAAAAGGTGCGCTCCTTAAAAACAGGAGAGGCTCTTCAGGTGGCTATCCGGACCACTACAGCAGTGTGCAGCGATTTCGACCATGGAAGAGGATCCTCTGGCTGAAGAATATGAGCTGGTTATCCCTACCAAGCTCAAGGGAAGAAGACTCCGGACTGGATCTTCTCTGAGTCATTGAAGGGCAGATAGCTCAGGACTGCAGCAGGGCTTCACCAGGATGGGGTAGTTGCAGCAGCCATTGTTCTGTCTGCTTCCCTTCAGTTCCTTGTAGTTCCAGTGGCGACTCTCTGACTTCTAGCCCAAGAGACCTGCCTTTTATGCGAAAAAACCCCATTCACGCAGCCTGGCTGTCAATCACCCAGCAGGAGGGTTGTCCAGCCCGGACAACTACCCTGGCCAATCATGACAAAGTGCAACTTGGGTTTCCTAGGATACCCTGTGCAGGGGGTGACTACACCCCTCCCTCACATTCAGCCCACCTAGACACCCAGGCGCCTTGAGGAGGGCTTCTGAGCAGAAGCCCGCCAAAAGACAGTGAACAAAGAAGGCGAACCTGGTTTGCCGCGCAAAGTAAAACACAAGAAGGACTTTAACAAAAAAGAAATGGCGAATAAACCCAACTGGAGCAAAAAGAAAGACGATTTGGTCAAGCGGGTTTATGTTCGAGGCTAATATAATAGCCAAGAACAGTACCACGTTTATCTAATATAATCATGGTAGAAAAGTTAGGGTAGATACCACTGCCACCAGCCAAGTCCAAATGTTAAAAGAGAGAAACAATGCTCTAGGAGGTACAGATAAAAAGGCATATGAGTTAACCCTTTCCAGTACTCCATGGAAAATGGGGTGTACTGGATCTGTGGTAGATTGACTAAGTAAAGTTAATGGTAACTTTACCCTTTTCTGGGGGACAGTAGTCGCCTCAGAAATGGAGTCGAGGGAAGTCTCAAAGACAACCCTGTGCCACGGCACTGAAGGTGCTGTGTGACACACACAAAGAAGGGGGCTACCGAAGTGGTGTACTTCAGAGTCCACACTCACAAAAACAGATGGAAACACATAGCAAAACACAGGTAAGAGTGAGGGAAAAGCTCTCACTCTTACCAAGTGGAAACAAATAAACTCCAAAAGTCCAGCAAAGCTGCTGGAGGACTCACTGGGTGAGGGAAATTCACCATAATTGAGAATTCTCCCTTACAGGGATGGCTTCAGCCCTGGGTCCCCCTCTTCCGGGCGCAGACCCCTCGTTACTTTCCATCTCCCTCCACTGGGTTCACTATGGCTTATTTTTCGGGTGATGGCTTCACCCCTGGGTGCCGCTCTTCCGGGCGCAGACCCCTCTTTGCTTTCAGCCTCCCTCCACCAGGTTCAATATGGCTTTCTCTTGGTTACCAAATCGTAATGTCTTTTCTAACAGTTCATAGTGGACATCCCTCTACCAGGTTCACATTTGTCAAAACACTGTTTTTTGGGACTTTAGACTTTGTCCCCTCTTAGTCAGCATCACACTTCCGGGTTCACTCTGGCCAACTTCACATTCACATTTACTTTCAATGTTTGCAGGATTTCTCCAGCATGGGGTCTGGCATGGATTCACATGCTCATGAATATTCCCTGTCGTCAGGCTGGGAATCCTCAGTAAAGAAAAAATCAGTTTCAGTTTCGTTTCTGAACTGTCTTTCTACTAGTAACCAATCACTGGTCTCGGGGTCATTACTGCCCCCAACCAGTGACTGCCCTCTACCTAATCCCCTCCTCTGGCAGCCATCTTTAGATTTTTACTGCACGTTCAAGAGTCCTCGTGCTATAGCTCTCAAGCTTTTACTGCATTTTGCGATTTTTCAAAGAGTTTATTTCCGATCAACGGGGACCCATTTCGGAATTTTCTATGCCCCTCAAGGGCACATTTTCGCTGAGATTTCACTTCTCGGAGGATTCCGGAAGACCTTTGAGGCCTACACCGCGTGGTCATGGCCCAGGACAAGGGAAACACGACTCCAGGACCCAAGCTGTTCAGAAGCTGCCCTGGATGCGGACTACAGAATGTCTTCAAGGAAGATGAGCACTCCCAGTGCCTCTACTGCCTTCACAACGACAAATCGCACGTGGAGAAGGACTGTGCGTTTTGTAAGAACATGTCGGAATGGACAATGAGGGATCGTCGTACCCGACTTGCCAACTGGCTGGAGGGGAAAGCCCCGGTCGATCCCGACGGTGACAGCCGAGGGGGAGCGAGGCAGCGACCCTCCCCACAAGGTGAAGGCCTCAGGTGCGCCCAAAGTCGCAAAGGTCCAGATTCACCCGGCTAAGGCGTCGATCGAAGGAGTCGTGGCGGCCCTGGCAAAGCCTGTGGAGGTTAACCCAGTAGAGACGACATCCGGGCCTAGTTTCCCTGCCACCCCGGAGGGAGTCCTGTTTTTAGCCTATCAATAAGACCCCCGTGAAACCCCGGGTGGAGAAAGAGGGGGGGCACCATAGCCATAACAGACACAGATACCACCTCTGAAGATGAGCTGGCTGACGTTGCAAAGATACTGGACAAGAGGTTTGAGGAAGTCCGGTCCTACGGGAGGGATCCCAACGAGGCAGACGTAGAAAGAGACGGTGGAGCCGACAAGGAGCCGTGGACCATGGAGGAGACGGAGGACTCTACTCCCCAGCCGTTGCTCCCGTCGCAACTGGTGCCTATGCCACAGGACAACTCAGGAGCAATCTTGATGGCTATCCAGGCCCTGTGTATGGAGATAAGGACAAGATTGCCCTTAACCCCAGCGGATGATCCAGCAGCGCCTGGACCGTCGGGAAGCCCACTGATCAAGCAGAGGTGAATCCATCCTCCCCCCTCCTTTCCAGCCTTCACCTCCTTCCCCTCCACCGAGGGATTAGACTGGAATGGAGACAGTGACAACAGGGACGGACAACAGCAGTGGGACGGGACGGATCTCCCATCACCTCCTGCCCGGGCCTCCCCTCCCGACGAAATTGGCTCTTTCCACACCATGATCGCCAGGGCTTCGGAGCTCTTCCAACTTTGTACCGAAGAACAGAAGAAGGAGGGCTTCCTCTACCAGTGACGGGAGGCCAAGAAGAAGACCGTCCTCTCAGTACCGTTACTAGACGACATCTGGGACGAAGGACTGTCGCTACTCAAGAACCCGTCCACGGCTCCTGCGAAGAGGGACCGTTATGAGAAGAAGTACCAGGTCCCAGATTCCACCCGATGTGCCTCAGAGCTCAGCCATCCCCGGATTCGGTGGTCTGCGCAGCGGCCAAGAAGAAATCGGCAGGGGCGACAGGATCAGCTTCCACTTCCCCACCAGACGGCGAGGGGAAGAAGCTGGACGCCATGGGGCGACGAGTCATCTCATCGGCAGCGACGACCATCAAAGTGGCTAACGCCCTCGCGATCGTGGCGCGCTACGACAGGGAGCTGTGGTTCAAGATCGCTCCCCTCCTGGACTTCCTCCAAGACGACAAGAGGGCAGAAGCCCTTGAAATCCTGCAAAAAGGTGAGGTGGCTTCGGACCACGCCATCACGGTGGCCACGGACATCGCCGACACCGGCTTTCGCCAGATGGGCAACAGCGTTTGCCTTCGTCGGCGCGGTTGGCGTAAGGCCACCGATTTCCGTCAGGACGTGCAGACCAGGGTACTGGACATGCCCTTCGGCGGGAACAACCTGTTCGGCAAGGTAGTGGAGGAGTCACTGCAGGCCATCAAGGCGGACACCGAGACGGCCCGGGCCTTGGGTTCTCTCCAACAACGACGGTCGCCCTTTCGGACCTCCGGAGGCAAGTCTCAAGGTGTCTCCAAAGGATTTGGTGGCGGTTCCTCGTCGTACCGCGAAGCGGCCCATTCATCGTCGCAGGAGGCCTACAGAGGCCGCGGCAAGGCCGGAGGACATCGTCGTCGCCAGGGCGGTCAAGGCGCCAAGGCCTCGGCGAAGCAGGATTGAACCGGCCACGGCATCGGGCCCCCACCGCAGCACCACAGTGGGAGGCCGGCTGGTGAAATTCGTCAGCGTGTGGGAGTCCATCTCCACCGACTGTTGGGTGCTGGACGCGCTGGGCCGTGGGCACACTCTGGAATTCCAAAGAAAGTGTCCCCGTCTACCACCTGTGGCCAGGAAGGAAAACCACGTCCTACAGCTACTTCGGAGGTACGAGCAATGCTGAAAAAGGGTGTGATAGAACTCGTCCCGAAGAGGCTCCGGGGCTCCGGAGTGTACTCGCGGTACTTCCTCGTCCGAAAGAAGACCAGCGGTTGGTGACCCATCCTGGACCTTCGTCGTCTAAAAAAATACATCAAGTCCCAGAAATTCCAGATGGTCACCCTCCAGCACGTGCTGGTACAGAAGGAGGAAGGCGACTTCCTATCGTCGCTGGACTTGGAGGATGCCTACTTCCACATCCCCATTCTCAAAGGACATCGAAAGTTCCTACGATTCGTGGTCCAAGGACAACACTATCAGTTCAAGGCCCTTCCCTTCGGATTGAAGTCAGCACCCAGGGTCTTCACCAAGTGCCTGGCACCGGGGGTGGGGCGCGGCTGCGCATGCAGGGGATCCACGTTTACCCCTACCTGGACGATTGGCTCATCCGAAGCAAAGTCAAGGAAACTCGCCGTCGATCACACAGTGAAGACCATCCAACTGCTCACGGATCTGGGATTCTCGATCAACTTCACAAAACCCCACTTGGTACCGTCTCAAGACGCCCTGTTCCTGGGAGCCAGACTCGACACAGTGGCGCAATTGGCTTTGCGGTCCGAGGAAAGGACGAAGGCCATCTTGGGCAAGGTACAACGGGTGTTGACCATGGACGTGGCTAGGGTGAAGTCCATCAAGTCCCTAGTCAGCATGATGTCATTGTGCATTTACCGCGTGCGCCTATGCAGGTTGCGGATGCGACCACTGCAGGAATTCCTCGACGCCTGTTGGATGCAAACGGCGGGCAGCTTCAAAGACAGGATCTCACTCAGCGAGACTTTCCACCAAGCGATCTGGCAGTGGGGCACCCGCGCGAATCTATCGGCGGGCATGGACTTCCAGATCCCGGCACATCAGGAAACGGTGACAACGGACGCTTCCCTGGAAGGATGGGGAGCGTACACCGGAGATCTCCACGCAAGAGGCCTTTGGCTCCCGGAGGAGAGGTCACTAAAAATCAACATCCTGGAGCTCCGAGCCATGTTCTGGGCCCTCAGGTCATTCCTTCCGTCCCTCAAGGGCAAGGTGGTAAGGGTCTTCACCAACAACACCACCACAATGTTCTACATCAGAAAACAGGATCTCTGGCACTGGGCCGTTGCCCAAGGGATGTTCCTGGTACCTTTCCATCTGGCAGGAATAAAGAAAACCATTGCCAACTCACTCAGCAGGGAGCTGCGCTCGTGCCACGAGTGGGAGCTTTGGCAGGATCAAGTGGATCTCCTATTCCGACGATGGGGCAATCCCCAGATCGACCTATTTGCGACGGCGACGAATGCCAAGTGCTGGAGGTTCGCCAGCAGGTTTCCCCAGCCGGGGAGCATGGGCGATGCCTTCTCATTCCCGAGACGGCCTGTTCCTGTATGCCTTCCCTCTGTTGCCGTTGCTGCTGTGACTCAGTCAACTCAGACGGTCCCGGTGCAGGATGATCCTCATCGCACCAGCGTGGCTGAGGCAGATCTGGTTCCCGGATCTTCTGGACATGTCAGCATCCCCCTGGTCAAACTACCGACAGACGCGGATCTTCTCGCCAGGGAAGGAGGCGCCATCCTCCATCACGACCCAGGATCGCTAAACCTGCAGGCTTGGCTCCTGCAGCACTAGAGTTCGGAGGGTACAATAACCCGGCAAGGAGCAAGGAGGGGCTTGCTTGCAAAGGCCAGGGCGTCCTCGACTCTCAAGTGCTATGGACACAAATGGAAGAGGTTCACTGTCTGGTGCCGTGCACAGAAGATTAACCCTCTGCGGATTACGGCCCCTCAAGTGCTGCCGTACCTGCTATCGCTGGCCAAGGCGGGGCTTGCACATGCCTCTATCAAGATCCATCTGGTGGCTATCTCCTGCTACACCAGAACTCCGGGGCGGTCATCTCTGTGGTCTCATCGCCTGGTGAAGGAGTTCATGAAAGGACTGTTCCGGTCGTTCCTGCCGGTGAAGGCCCTGGCCCTGGCGTGGGAGCTCAACGTGGTGCTGACCAGGCTCATGGGGCCACCATTCGAGCCTCTGCATTTGGCACCGTTGAAGTTCCTGTCGTGGAAGGCAGTGTTTCTTATGACCATCACTTCTGCACGACAAGTGGGAGAGATCCAGGCCCTCTCCTGTAAATCTCCATACCTGACATTTCACGAGATGAGTGTAGTGCTGAGGATGCACCCCTCCTTCATGCCCAAGGTGCCGTCGGACTTCCATCTCAATGAGCCTTTGGTGTTACCTGCTTTCTTCCCGTTGCCTTCGTTGCCAGCTGAGAGGACTTTGCACTCGCTGGATGTGGCTAGAGCGCTGAAGTTCTACATGGACCGCACGAAGAGTCTTTGGAAGACATCACAGCTGTTTGTGAACTTTGGACCTGTGAACCAAGGGAAGGCCCTCTCGAAGGCTTCCATTTCCAGATGGCTTCCGGCTGCATCATCCACTGCATCATGCACTGTCACCGGTTGGCAGACCGACCGTTGCCCGGCCGTCCGAGAGCCCATTCAACCAGAGCGATTGCTGCTACCATGGCGTTCCTGTCTGGTGTTCCACTGCTGGACATCTGCAGGGCTGCTACGTGGAGGTCGACGCACACCTTCACGAGATTCTACTGCGTCGACCGGGATTCCAGGGAGGAGTCCAGAGTTGGCCAGGCAGTGCTGCGCAACCTGTTCGCCTGAAGGTGAGCCTGGTGAGGAGGTAAGAGATGCTTAATGTTGAGTTGTTGAAATGCTTAATGTTGAGCCTTGCCACCTCCCGTGGTTGTGCATGTGTGTACTGCTATGTATTCTTGTATTCATGAGCATGTGAATCCATGCCAGACCCCATGCTGGAGAAGGAACAAGTTACTTACCTGTAACTGTTGTTCTCCAGAATGGGTCTGGCATGGATTCACATGTGAACCCTCCCTCCTACCCCTCTGCTGCTCTTCTCTTGGTCCTACTGCCACTTTACGTGCTACCAAATCTGAAGATGGCTGCCAGAGGAGGGGTTTAGGTTGAGCGCAGTCATTGGTTGGGGGCAGTATGACCCAGAGACCAGGGATTGGTTACTAGTAGAAAGACAGTTCAGAAACGAAACTGAAACTGTTTTTTTCTTTACCGAGGATTCCCAGCCCGACGACGGGGCTTAATATTGAGCCTTGCCACCTTCCATGGTTGTGCATGTGTGTACTGCTATGTATTCTTGTATTCATGAGCATGTGAATCCATCCCAGACCCATGCTGGAGAGCAACAGTTACAGGTAAGTAACTTGTTCCTTACTTCCCTTGCTTTCTTATAGTTATTAGGTCAAAGGCTTTCGACTGTACAGGGATTTTGCTTGACCTCCTGTATGACCACTTTGAGCTATCGCGACGGCTCACCTACGTCCTTCTGGTATCTGTAGTTTCACTCAGGGATCAATCAGAGTCGACCAGAGTTTCTCGAAGCAGCACCCACGTGTTGCAGGTCCCCTTCTGCAGCTGGTCTCCCCTTTACAATTTTTCTTTGAACTTCTTTTACTTTGCCACTTAGCAACTTTCATTCCCCACAGCCCGGTTCTTATCAGTTTTCCCTTCGACTCACTGGCTGTGATCAACCACTTGGTTTTCTTCGCAACTGGAGTCAAGGCCGGTACCATG
This sequence comes from Ambystoma mexicanum, assembly GCF_040938575.1. Lineage (NCBI taxonomy): Eukaryota > Metazoa > Chordata > Amphibia > Caudata > Ambystomatidae > Ambystoma > Ambystoma mexicanum. The sequence goes on along the minus strand of NC_090922.1, from coordinate 1,553,443,648 downwards.
GTAGCAGGAGTCTCCCTCGATCCAGCTTATCAGCGTCAATACGCTCGGTGTACCTTTGACATCTGCTGCAGGACACTTGGGCTATTGTCCTCGGTCTTACGATTCCTTTTGCAGAGGTTTCACTGGGTTTTGTCAAGAAAGGCAAGGTCGTGTCTCTCCTCGTCTGCCTCTCGATGTTTGTCGCCTTTCTCCTCCTCTTGAACTGCCTGGTCTTGATAGCTGTCTCATTGTGCGGTCTGCCTCGCTCGTACTGTGCTCTCTATGCTCTCTTGCTCCCCTTTTTATCCCTCTGGGGAAGGGAAAGGGCGGTCAGGTGTGTGTGATTCTGATAAATTGCCTGACTTTTGCCTGACCCTGGTATTGGGACAAGTCAGGTAAACGGCTCTGGTGTTAGTCCATTGTCTTTCATGTTGTACGAAAGTGTTCGTGTTGGAAAAGGGGGGGGCAGTGTTTTTGAATGTCCTACGGAAGAGGATGGGGAAAAGGTGTTCAAGGAAGGGGGATACCACGTCTCACCCGTCAGTGTCCCACTCCCCGAGGACACCCCATCCAGGTGATCCTCCCTCACTAGTCCACCCACAGGATCCAATAGCGATGGCCATGTCCTGGCCACCTGGACGACAGATCTCCGGAATTTAGCCAGGGTGACACCTGCAGGTTTCTCACAGCGGTTAAACAGGCATAGGGTGCAAGCTTTAATCGGCCACTGAGTGACTACTGTATGTGTTTTATGTTGAAGGGAAAGTGTGAAAGGGAATTGTATCTGGGCAATCACAAACAATGGAGGCTCTGCCAAAACTAGGGTGAGTTGTCAGTTAGTTGACAAATTGTCCCTCTGAGCTTGATCATAACCCTGGGGAGTGGGTTCCTCTGAGGGTTTGACAACTGAGAACTAGGTCTGCCTCCCATCACAGTCTTCAGCTACAACCCAAACAGACTCGTTTTTGGGACACTGAGACTGCTAGGATCCCTCACTGATTGTTTCAATGTGTCCCTCCTCAGCACACGAGGGAAGCGGCTACATCCCCCATGCACAGCCACCACCCACTCACACAAATACTAGAGCAGCGTCTTCTGATTCTAGAATAGGTCTCTGAAGTACAGGCAAGTCCCAGCTCGGTCCAGAACCTTTCTACGACCCACCTCAGCAAGCTCTACCCCATGAGGCAGACGGGCGGCTGTAAGCCCGGTCTGCCTCAGGGCGTCCCTCTGTATCTGGTGGGAGATAGGGCACCGCTGCCACACTAGCTCAGGGAAGCCTTTCAGAAGTTACCCTGTACTGGTGTAGCAGCAACGTCCTATTTAAATGAAAAGCTCCAAGCTGCTGTGTACGAGCAGAGAGCTTATCACCTAACTAGTGCACCACTGCCACACCAGCATGGGCAGTCTTTCAAAGGCTGTCCCATTCTGGTGTAGCAGCAGTGCCCTATTGAAATGAAAAAAAGTCCTGCTCCCGTGCTGGAGCACCCAGAAGAAGAGACATTTGTTTTTATGAGAAGCAAATCGTAATATATTTTTCAGTTTTTCAGGTGTGGGCTGCAGGGGCCACAGCTCTTCCATTGTTTAGAATGGTAGGTATGTGCAGTGCATGTAAGAGACAAATCAGAGCAGGCATATTAACCCTTTGTGCAATCTAACTGGGAATGGGAAATTAGGACCTGTAGGATACAAGTATATCTCTGTAACAGAGACATTAACACCCCTGGCTATATTACAGGGACTCAACCTTACTTTTATCTCTTATTTGATTCATTTTTTATTTGACTTTTTATTTTAGTAGAATTATTTGAGTACTGATTACATTTGAATTTTTAAGTTTTGGCTCCATGAGGTGGTGGTTTAGTTCCCCTCTGCATGTGAGCCAAAATTAATGCCCTAAATGATGACTAGGAGATAAGGCGTCAGGTTCAGTCCTTACCTCTTTGCTTCTGGACTCCTTTGCTGGGAAGAGGTAAGGCCTGTCCTTTCAGGTAGCCACCATGCAATCCGATTACAGGATAACAGGTAAGCACTACGGCTACCCCGGGAGCCAGGTCCCAGGGGGGAAAAAACCTTTAGGGGGGAAAAAAACAAGGTGCTGAGAAGACGTTCCAGGTAAATTTGTTATTCTGGGAATTTGTCTTTACAGGAACCAGGAACAAGTAGAAAACACAAGTTTGCAAGGCAAACTAGCGTTCCACAATACAAAACTAATGCAATGCGAGAAGCCTTCTGAATTACCTCTATTTATTTCCGGGTATAAGATGTTGCTGAGCACGTGAACGCGATGATGTCACCGTGTGGCAAGAGCGTCTGGAAGTCATCTTGGATCGGGACGCAATTTGAAAGCGTTTCCAAAATGAAACCTGATCAGATAAGCGCCAAGTAGGCAAAAGCATGACATAAGGATTGGCAGAGGCAGATATAGAGTCTGGCTTTTGTTTGGCTGAACTGTCTTTTGTCTTGGTTATCTGCAGTTAAAAGGGTTTGCATTTGCATTATTCATATTACCAAACGTTTTTTAGGATCAGACAGCAGGCGACCATTGCTAAACACAGTTGGCTATTGCTGACTTTCGCCAGCGTCCAAACCAACCACAGTTGCCTATCCCCAAGTCAATCATTGCCAACCATGGCCCACCATCCCCAATCATAGCTAACCATTGCCAAGCATCGCCAATCATGGTTAAGTCTTGCCGATCTTGGACAGCGATTGTGGACCATGGCCGACTATAGCTATCTGTTGAGCCAGTAAGGTTGTTCTGTGGGTTGAGTCCCCACCACAGAGATCCGAGGAACACCTCTAGACTGCACCTTTTATACTTTCAGGGTCTATCAAAGACCTTGAAGTTATATGAGGTTAATGGTCAAGGTGTCTTATTGAAGTGGCAAGAGTGCATTTAGTTCATGGAGGGTGTTTTGTCAAAGATTGTGTGAGAGAGACAGGTAAAGAGAGATAAAGACAAACACTTACCATTCCAGCACCTAATATGGCATCCAGAAAATCATCATGGAAGGGATAAAAACGTTATAAATATAATCCCCACCTGTGGAACACCACCAATCACTGGGGCACCCTTGAACGGCATTAATAAGCATGCCAATTAATCTGTTTTTACATACTGCCTGCGCCTGCTGTATGCATCTCCTTCTTAACAAATGTATGATATACAAAGCCTATAAGACAGGTAGACTGGTAATATTGCTGTGGAGAGGATTAATACACTTGCTACCGTGATCTCCATGTGAGCAGGAGTAGGTACAATTTTTATTTTATTTATTTTAAATATTTTCATGGTGAAACATATTCTAATGAGGCCTCACAGCATTGACAGCATTGGTAGCTTCCACGGCCGCAAGGTTGATGAAATAGGAACAGTTCCACTTTCTAAGAGTATCATCTGGTATGGAAGACTTTGCTAAACCAGGGGATTACACCGAGAACTGCACTAGAAGCAGCGAACATGCTTTAACAAGCTTGTGGCAGTGGGGTTTGAAAGGGAAGGCTTTATCAATCCTACTCACTGACAAATAATCCGGCAGGGCTTCTGTATTGATCTGCACAAAAGAGGTATACATCAGTACAGTACTCCACTCATGCACATCTTCTGAACTAAGGACGTTAGACCAAAGGACATGCAGGAGAGAAGAGGTGGCACTTTGCAGCAGCACAACATCTCACTTATCTCCTGGCTCAGGGTCTGAGCCCATGCCATTGTAAAAGGGAGGCAGCATAATGCGTGCCTGCTGCAACCATGCACCAAAGCAGTATCCCACTTGTGTTCGGAATTGAGGGCTTCTTACCTGCAGATGCTGTAAGGGGTGAGAAGCACAACCATGTATGCCTACTGTGTTGATGTTTCTGCACAGCCTACTGTGTTGCCTGCATCGCTCTGCCCCACGCCACAAGGGCACGCTGTTCGTGGTCGAGGAGGCGTGTGAGGGTCTCGCAGGGCGCTGCACAGAAAAGCACAGAGCGGCAGGCAGAGAGGTTTCTCCCGTGGGGCTCTCCTGCTTGTGGAGTGAACTACACTATGCACACCAGCCGGGTGTGATAGCAGCATAGGTACTTTATGAAGAATAATACTGTATCTTGTTAACAATAACAAGACTATGGGCCTCATTACGGGTCTAGCGGTAACTCTGCCGGTAAAACTGGCGGGTTGCCGCCAGACCCGACAAAAATTACCAGCACCTGATTTCCCGGTAACACCAAGGTATTACAAACCCGGTGGCCGGGAAGTCAGGCGCCGGTAATTCTGTTCGTCCCCATTCCCATTGAGTCCAATAGGAACTCAAGTCCTATTGAGTTCCTTGAGTCCTATTGAGTCCAATAGGACTCAATGGGAATGGGGACCAAGGAAGCAACGTCACCGTTAATAACGGTTTTGGTGCTTCTGTGAAACTCTGCGGGCGGGACGGCACCTGCCGGCAGAGTCGTACTGTGCCGGTCTGCTAACAACAGTGCCGGTAGGCTTGCCGGCACCGCTGTTACCGGGCTGGCACAGTCGTAAGTCAACTTTATGTGTAGAAATGCTCATTTCTACACATATCTCTCAGGCATATTACCTCCATGTTCCTCTTCCTTGTCCCAGTACCTACTTTTGAGGTATCAGCCTCTTTGACAGAAACCCTTCAGGTGTCAGCATATGAGGAGGGTCACACAGCTTGCAGACTTAATTGCTGCTGTAAACACGCTACTGGTGTAATAAAAATGCTGAAGCCAGGTCTGCATTCAGCCACTTAATTTATAAGCACTCTGTGTTTATTTCATTGAAGTGCTGTTAAGCACAAGCATTGGCAAAGCCAACAGTTTTGGCTTGTGTATAATATTAGGAACTTGCCGGGCACTGCTTAGATGCCCAGGTACTGCCACCATTTTGCACCTGCAACTACTAATGGGCAGTTAATACCAATATGTCTGTGCCTGACAAGTGCCTTTGCCATGCCTACAAAAAAGCCCAAACTGTTCGCATTGCTAATGCTTGTTGTATCAGTGTGCTCCGTATTGTAGATGTTCCTGTTGCTGTCTGTCACAAACACACCTTGTACCCACCGACTTTCCTTATGTATTGCTGTTTGTGGTTGTTTTTATTAGTGCCTCTTTGATGGAAAATTGTATTTGAAAGGTTGCATTTTTTGATTTATGTAAGGAATCTGGTATATGATGAGTATGTATCACTTTGTTGAAATTACTGTTCACGCTCTTTCTTGAATATAACATTTTGACAAAAAAAGTGTAGAACCTAATGGAGGAAGTGTTATGTGGTGTTTTAAAGCCCTTCAATCAGGAGGATGGGTGAAATGCACAAGGGTGGTTCATGAACTCATAGATGTGGCACCAGGGACTGTAAAGCTTCATATCTTGATTGGCTGGAGAACACCTGGACACAGTGGCGTACCGAGCGGGGGATGGGGGAGGGCACACTGCCACCCCACATGCTCTTTTGAGAGACTGACTGGGACTTTCGTCTGTGGGCCACCTCTCCTGTTCGGCACCTCAATGAAGGTGCCCAAACGGGAAAGGTGTCCCCCTGGCAGGACAATGTGTGCTGAGTAATTCCTGCTCAGCACAGAAATTGTCCTGGCAGCAGGACACCTTACCCTTTCCGAAACCTCTGCCAGGACAATGTCCCAAGGAGCTCCAGGCAGCAGCAGAGGGGCTCGCAAGTTGCTCTGTGTCAACAGAGCATTTCAATGTGAGCCATTAGGCACTGATGGGACGGAGGGGGTACTATTAGCAGGGACTTTTGTCCCTTTAGAAATGTGCATGGGAGGGAGTGATCAGGTGTGAGACGGTTGCATAATGCTGCAGGCTTTATGAAATAATGAGTATTGCTTTACCCAACGGGGGGTTTGTTAGGCTCACATTAATGTGCATGATGCTATTGTGACTTTGCATGCAGGATGGGGACAATAAAACTAAATCCATCCTCTTATTCCTCAACATATTTCTATAATGGTGTATAGTTAAAGTTAATAATGAAAGGGTAGTTTCTTATGTAATGTGCTTTGCTTCCAAGGCATTGCTATAAATAAAGTATTATTTAAGCAGATGAAATGCAAAGGGAAACTTTAATAAATATCTATATAAACTAAAACTGTGAAGATGTGCTCAGTTGCTTAAATTGTCCACATCCCAGTTTCACCATTTAACCAAAGTGTGTGATCCTGGGCAGACCATGTAATCAGACTGCGTCTTATCTGCAGCTCTGTAAGTGATTCACTTCAAAGCTTTAATGTATCATGCTGTTATTAAAAAAAAAAAAGCCTGACTTGCTCCATATATAACAGTGCAATTTAGGTATTTTGCACCACAAAATTATTTGCCACTTGGCTTACTTATGACAACTTATTCTAAAGTCACTTGCATTCTGTCTCCAAGTATCAAAGACTGATGATGCTCCTTGCGATTTGCTTTCTGTGAAGTAATTTCTGTTGGTGCAATCCATATGCAAATTAGTTGCATATGCATAGCTCTCAACCATTTATGTCGCAAAAGCGGGTGAAAACACCCGATTTTACTTTTGGCGGGTGAGAGGCCCATTGAAATGAATGGGCGTGCCTGAGGTTTGGCGGGTGAGTCCGCTGTTTACAAGGCGGGTGACACCCGCCAAAAGCGTGTGAGTTGGGAGCTATGCATATGGATGTCTGTATTTTGCCCCAGAGCGCCTGGACAGATCTTTAATAGATGAGTTCCCTGCATCTGTAATGATTCTGCCGTTTTTTTTTGTTGTGTTAAAATGCGAGATGCCACTAGTAATGTTACTAAAAAAATAGATTGGGGCAGGGGTGGGTGGTTTGTGGGCGCGAATGAGACAACCTGGAAATGCGTGCACTGCATTTGAGCGGAAAGTAGTAGGTGTTTCACCGTGGCTGTCCCCCTCACCACATCTTGCAATGCTGAATACTCCACTTACAGGTTAATATAGGGAGGCTTTTCATAAGATGTAACTGTCTTGTTATTACCACAAAGCGCAGCTCGACATTTCATGAACTGTAACGAGTCATTAATGGCTTCAGTCGAAGCCTCGTATTTTAATGACAAGTTAAAGTTCATGTAATGCCGAGCTTCGTTCCGTTGTGGGTATAGATTAATCACTGTTTATTATTCTAAGAGAAAGATTTACATCAGCGGCTTCTTCAAAGACAGCCTCTCTTTTTAATGCAAAGCTTTCTCTCAGAATGAACAGTGTTTTATCTATTCAGCAACGGAGGCCGCTCGCGCGGTGCTCTGCTGCTTATGTCTGTGGCAGCTCGCAAGAGGGGCCGCGGCTCAGGCTTAATGCAGCCAATCAGCAATCAGCCAAAGACAGCCGAAAACCAGGGGATACCGGATCAGTATGGGATACCAAATATTACAGAACACCGGCCATTAGGCCGTGTTCGTTCTCGCAGAGGGGCGCCTGTACCTATTTTTCTCTGGATAAAGAGGTGACACCAGTGTTTAGTACCAGGACCCTTTCCAGGGGGCAGAAGAGCGTATGATTGAATAGCAGCCTTCAAAAGGTGGTCAGGAATCAACACAGAGGTCTCAGGGGAGAAGAGGAGGTGAAGAAGAACTACAGAAGGGAAGTCCCAGAAGAATACCCCAGAGATCCCCAGAAACCATCAAAAGGAAGATGAACCCCATCAAAAGGAAGATGAACCCCATGAAGGATGTTGGGGGATATGTGGCAAGTGGAAGCCAGAGGAAGACCTTAAGATCAGATAGAAGGGGGCAGCACAGGGAGAAGGGGGAAAGGGGAGGAGCTACTAGAGGAGGCAGTCTGCTGCAGAGGAAGATACAGGAAGGCTGCAGCCTCCCGGGGCTCCCTCTAGTTCCTGGGCCTGGGTCCAATACATGGCTCGTGGCCCGGGTAAAGCTTCTGCGCATGCTCTGAGGGGTGGAAAGGAGTGGGTCCTCACTGCGCATGCGCCTTCTCAGCTCTGCAGCACGTGGCGCAAGAGGAGCGGCTTCAGCAGCATGATCTCGGAATCCGTATCTAGACATTGCGGAAGCTCTAGGGATCTCTATCTCGGCACTACGCATGCTACAAGTTATCTCCGCACTGCGCATGCTCCCGGGATCAGTTTCTCAGCACTGCGCAAGCTTTTGGGATCCGTGACTCGGCACTGCGCATGCTCGTGAGATCGGTGTCTCGGCACTGCGCATGCTCGTGAGATCGGTGTCTCGGCACTGCGCGTGTCTGTTACTGGCTCTGCACCCCTGGCGACAGCTCAGCCCCCCTGCGAGGCTCTGCTGATGGAGGTCGCGCTCCTGCTGCCCCCCCTCATTTATACCCCAAAATGCTGAATATTGCAGTGGGAGGCGCTTCACAGGGGAGGAGGCAGTGATTATGGGATAATCCCCTGCAGGTGAGGGAGGTGAGGGGGAGGTGAGGGGGGGGAGGGAGGGGTGGGCACACTCTTTCCTTCTGCTTTAATTCAGACCCTTCCTATTGTGCATTAATCAACCACGTGATAACCTCTGCTCTCCCCAGACCCGGATACTTTTTGCTGTGTCCTCGTGTTCAGAAAAGTCAGGATCAGAGGCTGCAGAGGGTGAGTACCTCGTGTGCTTTGCTTCTGCCCCTCCCCCAGACCCCATGGTAAGTACCTGCTGTGACGTGTGTCTGCCCCCTCCCACACCTCCCCTCTTCCTCTCACCCCTCCTCTCTGCACAGGGTGCCCACCCTGCCCCTAGGATAAGTACCTGCTGTGCTTTGCTTCTGCCCGCCCCCCACTCTCCTCCCCCCCACAGAGAGCTTGGATGAGGGCACATTGATGCCTTTTATAGTACGTTTATCTGTAAAAGTCATTTAAAATAGGTCCTCAACATGTTTAGGGGCCCTGTGCAGACACACAAATGGAGGATTCCCTCGCTCTCTGTTACCCCTCCCCCTTCACACCTCTCACAACCCATTGCTTGATGAGTTGACTTGCCAGCAATCACCACCAGCTCCCTGGAAGTCCCCTGGACTCAGAATTACAACGACCAGCAACAAGGAACCAGGATAAGAAAATCAGATTGGGAGCTGTGGCTCCAACATTTAAAGTTAGTTAAGGCTCCATTGTTTCATGTAACATTAGTAGGAGGGGGTTGACACTAGTAGGCCACAGAGTCATCCTTTCACTTCATGCTGGGATTTCATCCGAGGTGAAGACCCCCTCCTCCTAACCTAGCCAAGATTAAACAGGAGGTGACAGCCCATCAGCCGCTCATCTGTTTCTCTTCAGGTGGTCAAGTTGCCTTACCTTAAAACAGAAAATGGTGATATGGTTGATTATAAAAGGAAAGATTTCACAATTTATTTACAAACAATAATATAACAGAATACAAAAAGGTAGCAGGCGCCCCTCTCTAGAAAGAACATGGCATGGCATGGCATTGCGCCTTGAAACACTTGTGTATGGCCGCGTTATAAATGTCATATCATATCATGATATCCTGTTGTCGTATGCTGCTTGTATTGGTGCACAGATGCAAGTATCGGAATGTTACCTAGTAGCATATGGAGTGTCTGAAGTACACTGGGTATAGGGAGAGTCTGGAGTACTCGGTGTAGCGAGTATATGGGGGTATAGGAAGTGTCTGGGGTACACTGGGTGTAGGGAGTGTATGGGGTTATAGGGAGTATATGGGAGTATAGGAAGTGTCTGGGGTACACTGGGTATAGGGAGTGTGTGGGAAACATTGGGTATAGGGAGTGTCTAGGGTGCAGTGGGTATATGGAGTGTCTGGGGTGCAGTGGGTCTAGGAACCTACACTACACCAAGGTTCCAGTGGAGTCAGTTAGGACACACAGGATGGGAGAGAGACCAGGGAAGATGTATATTCCTTATGCTCCTACCCTCTTCCTATAGCTTACCCGGTAACTGAATAAAGTAACTTCCTTTTATATATACCTGCCTCCTGTCTGGTCCCTACTTATATGAAGAACCCCAAAATGCTACAGTGGCAACGAGGATGCTTTTAAATGAGGGTCCAGATGGCAGAGAGATGGCAGATGATCCCCGAAGGGACGGCGCCTACAGAGAATGAGAGAGAAAGAAACCAAAATTGTGCCCAGTAAAATCCAGCTGGTTAGGGCAGTGGTGAAGTTGCCCCCTGATGCGACGTGGCATTAGTCCTGTTGGGGATGGGAAGACTTGTTCTCCCTTGCAGGCAGCCAGAGACGTGGTGATCTGAAAAATGCTCTTCTTTATAAGAGAAAAGGTACTGTAAATGTGCTGTGAAGTGGCTGGGTGGAGAATGCTGCTACTATTCTCAGTGAACAAATGGGAAATCAGTTGGAGCCGTGGTAAAAGGGAAAGTGTCCAGTGGGAGTATCTTCAGAAGAAAATTCTGCTCAATGTACTGTGAATATTCTGGGGGCACTGCTTCATGTGCGCAGATAACACTGATTGATGGCACCGTAATTATCGTGAGGCGTTGGTACAGAGCTTTAATGACCTTTCCCCAGTAATGACATTTTTTTTTATACGTGTGCTCGCCCAGTGAATGTGGGACTATTAGGGCACTGGAGCGGAGTTCAAGCGGAATGTTTTGTGTGGCCGTTGGGAACTGTCCCTGTATGGAGCTCTCACCGGTTCATCAGCGAAAGAAAAATGATGACGTGTTCGAATGTGATGGGAGTGTTGGAGGAACTCTGAACGCTGTTGTCTGAACGTTCCCAAACACAGTGGGCCTCATCACGACTTTGGCGGTAACCCTTAAATCCGGCGGTCGCGCTATTACCGCTGGATTTAAGGGTCCCCCAAATCAGGGCTTGCGGATTTCCCCCCAGCTCTAAGCTGGGGGGAAATCCGCTGCAAATTTGCGCTATTACCGCCGGCGGGAAATCTGCCTGCGGTAAGAGCGCGAAAATTCCCCATTGAGCCCCATGGGGAATGGGGCATTCCCGAATGGGCTCAATGGGCAATGGGGATTAACATTACAGCCGAACTCGTGATCCGGCACTATTAGCGCCAGGGAGATCGGCGGTAGGGCTAATACCGCCGGCGGTAATACCGCCGGTGTTAACGCCCAAGTCGTGATGAGGCCCAGTGTTGCTTCCCCGTATGTAATAAAAAGAAAATATGTGAGGAAAGGCAATGCGAATGTGACTTCAATGCAATGATGTATACAGAAGTATCAGAAAAGGGAAAATCAAAGTTCCGACACAGGCTCCATTTGGAGAGCGTGGAGTCAATGCGGTTACGTTGGTTGTTTTAGGTCTTCCTGTGCGGCAATGGAAAAGACGCGTTTATGATTTTAAACATGTTCTGGCCAATAGGAGCTGTATCAACATTATAATGGCAGCGTTTGGAAAAGCGGATGAGTGAAATATGTGAAGTCACCTCTCAGGTACCCATACATTTGAAATGCGCGGCTGTGTTGTTTCCATGGAACTTGTTTAGTCATTTTTGAAATGGGTGTGTTCTGTCAAGGCGCTGAGCAATTTATGGACATTTTGCTAATTATATGTAATTTGAGGAGCAGTGCAATTCGGTTATCCGATGCCCCCCTCCTCCCCCCTCGGCTGACTCCCACCCTGACACAGCCCTCGCCATGCTCTATTCCTCTATATCTGATACTCTCGATATCCTTGCCCCCGTCATGAGAATCCGCCTGAAGCTCTGAGTGGGCTGATCTCTCCTCCTCACTCCTGTCCTCAACCACCCAACTCCTCTTTCTCGGTGACTTCAACATCCACCTCGATGCCTCCTGTCCCCCCACTGGTCTCTTTCGCGAACTCTGCAACTCTCTCTCACTCTCTATTCTCCCTTCTGGTCCTACCCACTCTGCAGGGCACACTCTTGATGCTCTGATCTCTTCTGACCTTCCCCTCTCCCTCCCTCTCTCCACTCCTCTCTCCTGGAGCGATCACTTTCTCCTATCCTCCCACCTCTCCCTCCCTACCCCACAGGCAAAGCCACTCTCTTCACTGCCACCCACCTTCTCGGTCATCCGACCCATGAAGCGCGTGTCAGTTGAGGCTTTCGCTGCTACCTTCTCGCCCCCTCCTCCCCCCTCGGCTGACTCCCACCCTGACACAGCCCTCGCCATGCTCTATTCCTCTATATCTGATACTCTCGATATCCTTGCCCCCGTCATGAGAATCCGCCTGAAGCCCAAAGCCAAATGTAACTCCTGGTATGACTCGGATCTCGTCACCCTAAAACGCAAGTGCAGGGTGGCAGAGAGGAAATGGCGTGCTTCATGTTCATCCTCTGACAAACTGGCCTGCCGCCTGCTCCAAAGGCAATACCGGCTCTCCGTTCTCACTAAGAAGAGAGCCCTTATCCAAGCCCGCATCTCTGAGGCATCTAACAACTCGGCCGAACTCTTTAAAATCTGCAAGGAGCTGGCCAACCCTGCTGCAGTCTCTACCTCTCCTGTCCCCTCCCAGGCCCTCTGCACTGCACTGGCCTCGCACTTCATCTCTAAAACTCAGGACATCCTGTCCTCACTCTCCTCCTCTCTCCTCCCTCCCTCTCTTCCCGGCTCTTCCTCTTGCTCTCTTGCAGCCGCCCCTCCGCCCTCCTTCTCTGCATTTCCACCTTTTTCTGCTGATGAGGTTTCCAGACAAGTCCGATCTATGAAAGCCTCGTCTAAACAGGTTCACCCCTGTTCCTCCAAAACCATCAAGGACCACATTGTCTCCCTGGCTCCTGCCCTGGCTGACTTCTGCAACCACTCATTCGCCTCTGGAGTCTTCCCATCCCCCCTCAAGCACTCCCTTGTGCACCCCCTCCTCAAGAAACCCTCTTCCGACCCCTCCTGCCCGGCCAACTATCGCCCAATCTCCATTACTCCCTTCCTGGGCAAGCTCCTGGAGAAACTGGCCATCTCCCAGCTTAACCTCCATGCTGAATCTGTTGGTAATCTTCATGACCATCAATCCGGCTTCAGAGCGGCCAGAAGCACGGAAACTGCTCTCCTGAACATCCGTGAGGACCTTCTCCTGAACCTCGATTCCAACACTCCCTGTGTTCTCATTCTGCTCGATCTCTCCTCTGCCTTTGACACTGTCAACCATGCCATCCTGGTTCACAGTCTCCGTGATAACCTGGGTATCACTGGTCAGGCTCTGGCATGGCTGACCTCTTTCCTCTCCGGTCGACCCTCCCAGGTCCAAATGGGCTCCTTCCTCTCTGACATCTTTTTCTCCACCTGCGGTGTCCCCCAGGGATCCAACCTCTCTCCCTGGCTTTTCAACCAGTATCTGGCACTCCTTGCCCACCGCATCGCCGCTCTCTGCCCCCACTTCCAGTGCTATGCGGACGATACCCAGCTCATTTTCAGGCTACCCTCGGCCTCCTCCTCTCCTTCCCTCATCTCCGACTGTCTGTCTGCTATCCAGGAATGGTGTGCCGCCAATGACCTCTGCCTTAACGCCAGTAAGACGGAGATTCTACTCATCGGCACACCCACTCCCCCCTTCCCTGCAGCTCTCTGGCCGGCCTCCCTTGGCCCCCTTCCTGCCCCTACCTGCAAGGCTAAAAACCTTGGGGTCATCTTCGACTCCACACTCTCCTTCTCTCCTCATATATCTGATGTCTCTAAGAAATCACACTACCAGCTGCACCTCCTCAGAGGTATTCTTCCCTTCCTCTCCTTCCCCCAGAAGCTCACTGTCTCCCGAGCCCTGGTTCTCTCAAGGCTGGACTACTGTAACAGCCTCTATCTTAATCTCCCTGCCTCCACTCTCCGCCCTCTGCAACTTATCCAGAACAGAACTGCGAGACTTGTCCTTGGCCTCAAGCCCAGGGACCGTATCTCTCCAGGACTGAAATCTCTTCACTGGCTCCCAGTGGCTGCGAGGATTAAGTTCAAAACCCTCTGCATTGTCCACAAGGCCTTCTGGGGCCTGGGGCCTAAATACCTTCAACTCTCTCTCCCTAAATATCTTCCTTCACGAGCCCTTCGCTCATCCGTCTCCAACTCCCTCATGGTCAGCCGCTTTCCAAAAAACGAGCTGGGGGTAGATCTCTCTCCGCAGCAGGGGCCTCCCTCTGGAACAGCCTGCCTGCCTCCCTGAAACATGAGGAGAACCATCTCCGGTTCCGGAAGCACCTCAAAACCTTCCTCTTCGCTTCTGCCTTCTCTCTCCCTCTCCCCTGCTAAACCTGCTTAACTCCCCACTGAATTCTGCACCTAACCTGCATCTGGGCCACTCTCAGCGACCTCGGTTCAGGGCCCAGCCACTCTCCACTTGCACTGCCTCCCTGGCTCCCCCTGCACTGTGGGACTGTCACTGTATCCCTACAGCCCCCTTCCCAGCACTTGCTCTGCACTTACCTCGCACTTGCCACCAGCTGGCCCTTTTTATTTATTTATTATTTATTATTTTATTTCGCCACTTACCTTTTACTGCACTTACCCCCCCACCTCCTCCCCCTGCACTTTCTCCTTTTTCCCCTTACCTCTGCACTTGCGCGATCTGAATGACACCTGGCCTAGTAGGATCGTTTGTCTGTCTTCCCCTTGTTTCCTCCCTCCCTGCCTCGCCGCGCCTTGAAACACTTGTGTATAGGCGCGTTACAAATACCATATCATATCATATCATATCATATCATTATGCCAGTAATGGAGTGACGCATATTCAGTGTGCTGCAGCCAAATGAAATGTTGGCTCGTTTGTGTAAATGTAGGGACATTGTGGATGAATACTCTGTTAATGAAAGGGCAACATGTTTATTAAGTATTTCGGATGCATCATTGCACTGTGTGCCTGGCTGGGAAGGCACAGAGAGAATGCTGTAGGTTGGAATGAGATAACATGATGCATGATGTTGTGTAGTGTTGTGTTTTGTGGATATGTAGTTCTAACCTGTTTGAGGATTTTCAGGGAGAAAGGTGCAAGTCACGTGTGGACTTTTAGGTATATTTATGCTTTTATACACTGGTGCAATAGTTATTGACAGGCCGATTCATGGAATAATTAGCGCGGCGCAAGTGGGCAAAAATGTGCGAATCGCAGTGGAATAGCGAAAATCGCAGTGCAAGTGCGAAAATCGCACGAAAAGCAGCGCACGTCGATTCATGGAAGGCCGTGCGCGAGAAAACCAGCGGATGTGCGATAAAAAAGTGCGCGGCGCACGTTGGTGCACAGGCCATCTAACAGCGTGCACCAGGTCACAGCGAAAATCGCACAGGCCACAGCGAAATTCGCACATAGCGCGGCGCACGCAACAAAAGTAGGCGGAACACGGGCGTAACACTCGGAATGGGGAACAACTTGCCAAAACGTGGGCCTCACGGGGGAAGTACAGGGCACAAGTGCGCGGAACGCCCACACGCTCGCCTACAACACGTATTCATGGAATAGAATAGGGGAAAAAAGCGCACGCTCAAACCAGCGCACAGGCACAAACACGACCGCCACAAGAAAGCAGGCGGTAGCGTCTCTGCGGCTGTAAGAAATGTGCGCCAAAAGGTGCGCCAACAAATAGCACCTATATACTGCCATGATGAATGTCCCATACTGTGGCCCTCCAGGAAAAATGACGTGCAAAGGGGTACCCACAAACACAGACACCCGCTGACAAAAAATACGTGTGCGTGTATACCGGGGTGCACGGGAAGTCTCACACGCGATTTCAGCAGGGTACGTGCATCACAGGGGTTCGCGTGAAGTCATTCACGCGATCGGGCCTGGGGGAGCGGGCTACGTGTATTTCAGGGGTTCGCGTGAAGTTTCTCACGCGATCTGGCCTGGGGGAGCGTGCTACGTGTATTTCAGGGGTTCGCGTGAAGTTTCACACGCGATCGGGCCTGGGGGAGCGGGATACGTGTATTACAGGGGTTCGCGTGAAGTTCCTCACGCGATCGGGCCTGGGGGAGCGGGCTAAGTGTATTACAGGGGTGCGTGAGAAGTTCCACACGCGAATAGCCTGGGCGCGTGTATTTCAGGGGTGCGCGGGAAGTTCCACACGCGAATAGCCTGGGCGCCTGTATTTGAGGGGTGCGCGGGAAGTTCCACACGCAAATAGCCTGGGCGCGTGTATTTGAGGGGTGCGCGGGAAGTTCCACACGCGAATAGCCTGGGCGCGTGTATTTCAGGGGTGCGCGTGAAGTCATTCACGCGATCGGGCCTGGGGGAGCGGGCTACGTGTATTACAGGGGTTCGCGTGAAGTTCCTCACGCGATGGGCCTGGGGGAGCGGGCTACGTGTATTCCAGGGGTGCGTGAGAAGTTCCACACGCGAATAGCCTGGGCGCGTGTATTTCAGGGGTGCGCGGGAAGTTCCACACGCGAATAGCCTGGGCGCCTGTATTTCAGGGGTGCGCGGGAAGTTCCACACGCGAATAGCCTGTGCGCGTGTATTTCAGGGGTGCGCGTGAAGTTTTACACGCGATTTCTGTATTTCAGGGGTGTATTTCAGGGGTGCCGGGGAGTCCCACATGTGATTTGACAGTGTGGGTCCTCCCAGGTGTACCCTGTACACCCTCCACGGCCCCTGCAGGCAGCCCACACCACAGGGGACTACCCTGCATCCCTGGTCATGTCCCGCAGGCAGCCCACCCAACATGGGCATGCCCCCCAGCAAAGGCACATGTCTCCTTGAACTAATGAACACCAACTCATGTCCCCTTGCACCCCCACCCCCCAGCACTGTGGGGCACCTGCCAGCAGGCCCCCACCCATGTCCAACTCATGTCCCCCACCACCCCCACCCCCCAGCACTGTGGGGCACCTGCCAGCAGGCCCCCACCCATGTCTCCCACCACCCCCACCCCCCAGCCACCAGGGTCACCCTCCACCAGGCCCCCACTCATGTCACCCACCACCCCCACCCCCCAGCCACCAGGGTCACCCTCCACCAGGCCCCCACTCATGTCTCCCACCACCCCCACACCCCAGCAGTGCAGGGGCAGCCTCCACCAGGCCCCCACTCATGTCTCCCACCACCCCCACACCCCAGCAGTGCAGGGGCAGCCTCCACCAGGCCCCCACTCATGTCTCCCACCACCCCCACACCCCAGCAGTGCAGGGGCAGCCTCCACCAGGCCCCCACTCATGTCTCCCACCCCCCCACCCCCCAGCCACCAGGGTCACCCTCCACCAGGCCCCCACTCATGTCACCCACCACCCCCACCCCCCAGCCACCAGGGTCACCCTCCACCAGGCCCCCACCCATGTCTCCCACCACCCCCACCCCCCAGCCACCAGGGTCACCCTCCACCAGGCCCCCACTCATGTCACCCACCACCCCCACCCCCCAGCCACCAGGGTCACCCTCCACCAGGCCCCCACTCATGTCTCCCACCACCCCCACACCCCAGCAGTGCAGGGGCAGCCTCCACCAGGCCCCCACTCATGTCTCCCACCACCCCCACACCCCAGCAGTGCAGGGGCAGCCTCCACCAGGCCCCCACTCATGTCTCCCACCACCCCCACACCCCAGCAGTGCAGGGGCAGCCTCCACCAGGCCCCCACTCATGTCTCCCACCACCCCCACACCCCAGCAGTGCAGGGGCAGCCTCCACCAGGCCCACACTCATGTCTCCCACCACCCCCACACCCAAGCAGTGCAGGGGCAGCCTCCACCAGGCCCCCACTCATGTCTCCCACCACCCCCACACCCCAGCAGTGCAGGGGCAGCCTCCACCAGGCCCCCACTCATGTCTCCCACCACCCCCACACCCCAGCAGTGCAGGGGCAGCCTCCACCAGGCCCCCACTCATGTCTCCCACCAACCCCCACCCCCCAGCCACCAGGGCCACCCTCCACTAGGCCCCCACTCATGTCACCCACCACCCCCACCCCCCAGCCACCAGGGTCACCCTCCACCAGGCCCCCACCCATGTCTCCCACCATCCCCCAGCCACCAGGGTCACCCTCCACCAGGCCCCCACTCATGTCACCCACCACCCCCACCCCCCAGCCACCAGGGTCACCCTCCACCAGGCCCCCACTCATGTCTCCCACCACCCCCACACCCCAGCAGTGCAGGGGCAGCCTCCACCAGGCCCCCACTCATGTCTCCCACCACCCCCACACCCCAGCAGTGCAGGGGCAGCCTCCACCAGGCCCCCACTCATGTCTCCCACCACCCCCACACCCCAGCAGTGCAGGGGCAGCCTCCACCAGGCCCCCACTCATGTCTCCCACCACCCCCACACCCCAGCAGTGCAGGGGCAGCCTCCACCAGGCCCCCACTCATGTCACCCACCACCCCCACCCCCCAGCCACCAGGGTCACCCTCCACCAGGCCCCCACCCATGTCTCCCACCACCCCCACCCCCCAGCCACCAGGGTCACCCTCCACCAGGCCCCCACTCATGTCACCCACCACCCCCACCCCCCAGCCACCAGGGTCACCCTCCACCAGGCCCCCACTCATGTCTCCCACCACCCCCACACCCCAGCAGTGCAGGGGCAGCCTCCACCAGGCCCCCACTCATGTCTCCCACCACCCCCACACCCCAGCAGTGCAGGGGCAGCCTCCACCAGGCCCCCACTCATGTCTCCCACCACCCCCACACCCCAGCAGTGCAGGGGCAGCCTCCACCAGGCCCACACTCATGTCTCCCACCACCCCCACACCCCAGCAGTGCAGGGGCAGCCTCCACCAGGCCCCCACTCATGTCACCCACCACCCCCACACCCCAGCAGTGCAGGGGCAGCCTCCACCAGGCCCCCACCCATGTCTCCCACCACCCCCACCCCCCAGCCACCAGGGTCACCCTCCACCAGGCCCCCACTCATGTCACCCACCACCCCCACCCCCCAGCCACCAGGGTCACCCTCCACCAGGCCCCCACCCATGTCTCCCACCACCCCCACCCCCCAGCCACCAGGGTCACCCTCCACCAGGTCCCCACTCATGTCACCCACCACCCCACCCCCCAGCCACCAGGGTCACCCTCCACCAGGCCCCCATTCATGTCTCCCACCACCCCCACACCCCAGCAGTGCAGGGGCAGCCTCCACCAGGCCCCCACTCATGTCTCCCACCACCCCCACACCCCAGCAGTGCAGGGGCAGCCTCCACCAGGCCCCCACTCATGTCTCCCACCACCCCCACACCCCAGCAGTGCAGGGCAGCCTCCACCAGGCCCCCACTCATGTCTCCACCACCCACACACCCCAGCAGTGCAGGGGCAGCCTCCACCAGGCCCCCACTCATGTCACCCACCACCCCCACACCCCAGCAGTGCAGGGGCAGCCTCCACCAGGCCACCACCCATGTCTCCCACCACCCCCACCCCCCAGCCACCAGGGTCACCCTCCACCAGGCCCCCACTCATGTCACCCACCCCCCAGCCACCAGGGTCACCCTCCACCAGGCCCCCACCCATGTCTCCCACCACCCCCACCCCCCAGCCACCAGGGTCACCCTCCACCAGGCCCCCACTCATGTCACCCACCACCCCACCCCCAAGCCACCAGGGTCACCCTCCACCAGGCCCCCACTCATGTCTCCCACCACCCCCACACCCCAGCAGTGCAGGGGCAGCCTCCACCAGGCCCCCACTCATGTCTCCCACCATCCCCACACCCCAGCAGTGCAGGGGCAGCCTCCACCAGGCCCCCACTCATGTCTCCCACCACCCACACACCCCAGCAGTGCAGGGGCAGCCTCCACCAGGCCCCCACTCATGTCACCCACCACCACCCCCACACCCCAGCAGTGCAGGGGCAGCCTCCACCAGGCCCCCACCCATGTCTCCCACCACCCCCACCCCCCAGCCACCAGGGTCACCCTCCACCAGGCCCCCACTCATGTCACCCACCACCCCCACCCCCCAGCCACCAGGGTCACCCTCCACCAGGCCCCCACCCATGTCTCCCACCACCCCCACCCCCCAGCCACCAGGGTCACCCTCCACCAGGCCCCCACTCATGTCACCCACCACCCCCACCCCCCAGCCACCAGGGTCACCCTCCACCAGGCCCCCACTCATGTCTCCCACCACCCCCACACCCCAGCAGTGCAGGGGCAGCCTCCACCAGGCCCCCACTCATGTCTCCCACCACACCCCAGCAGTGCAGGGGCAGCCTCCACCAGGCCCCCACTCATGTCACCCACCACCCCCACCCCCCAGCCACCAGGGTCACCCTCCACCAGGCCCCCACTCATGTCACCCACCACCCCCACCCCCCAGCCACCAGGGTCACCCTCCACCAGGCCCCCACCCATGTCTCCCACCACCCCCACCCCCCAGCCACCAGGGTCACCCTCCACCAGGCCCCCACTCATGTCACCCACCACCCCCACCCCCACCCCTCAGCCACCAGGGTCACCCTCCACCAGGCCCCCACTCATGTCTCCCACCACCCCCACACCCCAGCAGTGCAGGGGCACCCTCCACCAGGCCCCCACTCATGTCTCCCACCACCCCCACACCCCAGCAGTGCAGGGGCAGCCTCCACCAGGCCCCCACTCATGTCTCCCACCACCCCCACACCCCAGCAGTGCAGGGGCAGCCTCCACCAGGCCCCCACTCATGTCTCCCACCACCCCCACCCCCCAGCCACCAGGGTCACCCTCCACCAGGCCCCCACTCATGTCACCCACCACCCCCACCCCCAGCCACCAGGGTCACCCTCCACCAGGCCCCCACCCATGTCTCCCACCACCCCCACCCCCCAGCCACCAGGGTCACCCTCCACCAGGCCCCCACTCATGTCACCCACCACCCCCTCCCCCCAGCCACCAGGGTCACCCTCCACCAGGCCCCCACTCATGTCTCCCACCACCCCCACACCCCAGCAGTGCAGGGGCAGCCTCCACCAGGCCCCCACTCATGTCTCCCACCACCCCCACACCCCAGCAGTGCAGGGGCAGCCTCCACCAGGCCCCCACTCATGTCTCCCACCACCCCCACACCCCAGCAGTGCAGGGGCAGCCTCCACCAGGCCCCCACTCATGTCTCCCACCACCCCCACACCCCAGCAGTGCAGGGGCAGCCTCCACCAGGCCCCCACCCATGTCTCCCCCCACCCCCCAGCCGCCAGGGTCACCCTCCACCAGGCCCCCACTCATGTCACCCACCACCCCACCCCCCAGCCACCAGGGTCACCCTCCACCAGGCCCCCACTCATGTCTCCCACCACCCCCACACCCCAGCAGTGCAGGGGCAGCCTCCACCAGGCCCCCACTCATGTCTCCCACCACCCCCACACCCCAGCAGTGCAGGGGCAGCCTCCACCAGGCCCCCACTCATGTCACCCACCACCCCCACCCCCCAGCCACCAGGGTCACCCTCCACCAGGCCCCCACTCATGTCACCCACCACCCCCACCCCCCAGCAGTGCAGGGGCATCCTCCACCAGGCACCCACACATGTCCCCCTGCCCCCAGGTCCTGACGATACTCAATCGTGGCAGTAATGGCCAGCATACCCAGCACAAACACCCAGGCAAGGATTGCATCCACCCACATAGTGAATGCAATTACATGATACAACCCCAATGGCAAGTCTGTAAATGAACACATGTCCGTCACACACACATACACAATGGGTGCAAGTGAATATCAAAACCCAAATGATGACATGTATGAAACCAATGAGAAAATACCACAAGTGAAAGTTAAAAAAACATGTATTAAAGATGAAAAATAAGTAAAAAAATCAAACATACAACAATGGGGATAACAAAATAAATGGTCCATGTCCGAGAACAAATGTAAAAATAAAAAAAACAAAGTAATCCAAAAACAAATGTTGTCCAAAGCAAAATCATGTGGAAGTAAAATAATGAAAAACCATTTCCTCATGGTGAACACAATAATTAATAAAAAAAATGTTTCTTCAAAAAGCAAACTATATACACGAAAATTCCAGGGTCCATGAGCCCAACACCATAAATGAAACCTACTACTACCTAATGAAAATAATATATACAAAAAAGTGGCCATTGTCCGAGCGGTCCAAAAATACAAAAATTAATAAAGGAAACCTAACACTAACGAACTAAATAACTATATACAAAGGCAGCGGGCAAGTCCTGCGGCTCACTCGGTGATGTTGCTGGCCAGGGCATCATCGAACTCCATGTCGATGTCCTGGAGGCAGGACTCTGTCCTGGCCCCGAGGTCTCGCAGGGATAACCTCATGTCCAGCTCAAACTCCCTGCGAGCCTCCTCGAGGCACTCAGCCCGCCTCAACGCCCGACGCATGGAGAACTCCGCCCTGACCATGGTTAGCCGCTCCTCTTCCGCCCGCTGCCGCTCCGCACCTATCCGCTGGACCAACTGCTCCCACACGGAAGACACCACCATCCCAGGGTTGCCCTGCCCTCCGGCCGATGCCTGCCCCTCTGATCTTGAAGGCCCCGAGCCATGATGCCTCCCACGTCGAGCCTGCTGCTGCCTCTGACGCCACTGCCTCTGCCAGCACGACGGCATCCAGGCTGATGGAAACCACCGACGCCGTCGTGCACGTGCCCTGCCCGATGATGCTGTCACATCTTCCATCTGCTGGGGTCCAGTTGCTGTGTTGTCCACCCCTGCGGGACCTCCGACTCCCAACTGTGGCAGGGATGGGATCCCCACCGAGCTGGCTGCATTGGTCGGGGCAGGTCCACAGGGGGCCCTGGTGGCATCTGGGCCGGAAGACGGCAAGGAGAACGACTGGTGTATAGCCTGCACAGAGGAGGAGAGGGCCGCCAGATTGGACAACACATGCAGGAAACCCCCGAACATGGCCGATCCCAATTGGGCCACGTCGGCACGGTGCACTTCGTGATGACGTGCGTCCTCCTCCCGGGAAGCACGCACGGCATCACGAATCACAGCCGTGCGCATCGCGACCCCAATCAGGACCTTCTCCACACGGCCAGGGGTTCCCACGTCCGCAGGTGGAGGGGAGTCAGGTGACATGGACATCCCCTCTACCTGCGGACGGGCCTGGGACGGGGCATCCCTGCTGGTGCATGGTGGTGCACTCACAGGGTCAGGGACAGCGACATGCACAGGCCCCTCCACGGTGACCTGTGCTGCCTCCTGCCCCTGGCCCTGGACTGCACCACTTGCACCAGCAGGGATGCCCTGTCATGATCTCTGCTTCCAAAAGGTCAGGGTTTTCCCAACTCCCTTGGAAGCAGATCCATAACCCAGGTTCCGAGTGCCAACCAGTCCCAATTGGGACCTTTTGGACCCAGTGCTGGCGCCAGTGACACCAGGCTCATAAATATGCCCAGTCCCAGCGCTGGAAGCGCCGGGCTCATAATGCTTGGGTGGACTTACCTTCAGCAGACCATGCTGCTTACTTGCCTGCCAGTTGAGCCTCTGATCCTCTTCTGTTTGGAACTACTTTTCCTGTTGGGTGGGGCTGGAGCCACTCCCTAGATTCAGAACACTGGAACTCTTCTGGAAGGCAGGAACTCTTTTCTTACCAGGAACTCTTTTCTTACTTAGGCGTGGCTGTGGAAGGTTTACCTAAGCACTACAGGAGGCTATTTAAACCACACCCGGTGGATGAATCTTGCTTTGCGTTATTCTGCAACCTCTGCAGCAGAACGCTCATCGTGTCTTCTGCATCCGGTCCTGGGCCTAAGGAAAAAGGCTTACCATCCTGAATCCAGTCTTCAGCAACACCTATAAAGACAAGAAAGAACAGGTTAGCATTCCGGCATCTGAAAGGCAAAGGCTTACCATCCTGAATCCAGTCTTCAGCAACACCTATAAAGACAAGAAAGAACAGGTTAGCATTCCGGCATCTGAAAGGCAAAGGCTTACCTACTCTTCGTGCGCTCCGGAGGTCTTCACACTGCATTCCGGCATCTGAAAGACAAAAGTTTACCAACTCTTCGCACGCTCCGGAGGCCTTCGGCGCTGCATCCCGCATCTGAAAGACAAAACAAGGTGCGTTTAAAGACATTGGGGAACTTTAATACTCACGTGCCATTACTCCTTTCCACATCTAATCCAGTGGGTATTCCGGCACCCTGCAGCCGCTCCGAACTCGTACCTGCAAAATAAAAAGACAGTTAGAGCGCATAGTGAAGCAGGCAACAAGCGCTTACTTACGTGCTTCCAGGCGCTTCTATTCATCACACGGGCTCCATCTTCAACTCACTTCAGCCCGTCATCCGCCAACGCCGGAACCCTGCAAAACAAGAGACATCATTACTAAAGACTTTAAAGACATTTGAATGACTCGAAACTTACCGTTCGTGCAGTAAACGACGGACAGCAGTCCTCTGAAGTCAAGAGGCCTGCGCTAACTATCCAGTGAAGAAACTGGTTACAGCACCCTGCCCCGAGGCAGATGGAGAGCTCGGCATTCACTTACCTAAGGTGAGAGCATTAACCTTTGGGGGTCTACAGGAGAGGAGAAGAGGAAAGAGATAGGGACACCCCAATAACCCCAGTTCATTAACCCCATATTTTCTATCTGCAGACATCTTACTCTACACGTCAGGTATACAGTGCACAGAGGTCCAGCCCAAAGAGCCAACCGGGTGCTACACATCACCTTTGAAGATACGGTAGTCGCCCAGTCAAGACCGGCGCCTCTGTGCGAGAATCAGGTGAGCGTTACAGAACGCAAAGCCTACCGCAAAACTCTCGCCCAGGCGCTATGGAAACCTCGGATACTGACCCCCTAGCCCGGTTACTTGGGGAACTAAGGGCAGAAGTGCATGCAGCTCGTCAGGAAACGAATGCTCTAAGAAGGGAACTAATTATTTCCAAGGAGAGAACAGACAATCTTGCTAGACAAGTGCTACAGTCACAAGCCGGACAGACCCCGTTACCCGCATCAGGGGCAAATCTTCCTTCAACATCCTCTATGAATCCAGTGCAGATCAACCTACCTGGGAATGTACCTCTGGCTCCGCCCGAACGATTTTCTGGTGACCCAAAGA
This sequence comes from Ambystoma mexicanum, assembly GCF_040938575.1. NCBI lineage: Eukaryota > Metazoa > Chordata > Amphibia > Caudata > Ambystomatidae > Ambystoma > Ambystoma mexicanum. The sequence goes on along the minus strand of NC_090922.1, from coordinate 1,553,418,883 downwards.
GGTTTGCAGTATTTATTAACCAGTGCCGGTTGCACTTCTTATGCCGGCCAGCAGCCTTTCCAACTGATCAAGCAAAAGTAGCTTTTGTACTTTCGTACCTTAGTGGCAATGCGGCAGACTGGTCGATCCCTCTAGTTAATCAAGATGATCCGGTTCTCCATGATTTTCAAGCCTTTCAGCTTAGTATGGAAAAACTGTTCGCAAGACATTCACAGGGGCAGGCCTTGGACAATGAGCTTCTTTCGTTGCGACAGGGTAATCAAGACCTTTTGGCTTATATTGCATCTTTCAATAGACTAATAGTGGAAACTCAATGGCCTGAGGACAAAAGGATTACGCTGTTTTATAGAGGTCTACGTGGAGAGCTCAAAGACGTTTTAGCCCAAGTAGTGAATCCCCCACAAGACTGTTCGGATTATATAGACTTGGTCGTTCAAATAGATCACAGGCTGCAGAACAGGAAGGCCGATCATTCCAAGTTTGATGCTCGAGTATTTTCCAAACCGCCAACTCCTTCCAAAGGAGTAGACTCCGGGGAACCCATGCAAATAGGGGGTCTGAAAGGTCCTCTAACACAAAGGGAGCGGGAAAGGAGGAAACAGTTGCAATTATGCCTATATTGCGGAAACTCAGGGCACTTTCTTCGAGACTGTCCGGTGAAACCTGCCAAGAAGGCAGTAGGAGCTGCAGTTACCAAAGTTACAAACTCTGAGCAGGGAAACGACCTCGCCCGACAAGAATAGAGGTCCTCTTGCCGAGCGTGAAAACCAGTTCCGTGACCTCGCATTTCGTGATACCTATGGTCCTCATTAGCCCTGATAATCCGGATCGATTACATGCAATTGAAGCTTACGTCGACAGCGGTGCCATCGGCAATTATGTGGATCCTGAAATGGTTTTGAGGATGAATCTAACTCTTTGTCCCAAGGCTGTAAAGGACGTCATTACTACGGTGGATGGTACGGAGATAGCCTCCGGGCCAGTAACGCATACCACTCAAGAGGTGACGCTAGTAAGTCAAGATGGACACCATGAGAAGATCGTGTTCGATGTGATCAAGGCCCCTCAGTTTCAGATTATTCTAGGAATACCTTGGTTAGAGAAACACAATCCTCTGATCGATTGGCGAGCAAGAACGGTCCAGTTTCCAGAATGTGTCTCTACTTGTCACCCTCCACCTGGTGTTGCACTGGCCGCAATTTCTTCAGAGACTCCCCAGTTACCTCCCGAATACCTAGAATACCAAGATGTTTTCCGGAAGGATCAGGCTAACTCTCTACCTCCTCATAGGTCTTATGACTGCCAGATAGACCTGATACCTGGATCTACTCCTCCTTGTAGTAGAATTTATGCCCTCACCGAGCCTGAGAACCTTCACCTTCGACAATACCTGGATCAATACCTGGCAAATGGGTTTATTCGTCCTTCCAAGTCCCCTGCTTCTTCAGCTTTGTTCTTCGTTCCAAAAAAGGAAGGAGACCTTAGAACTTGTATCGATTATCGCTCCCTGAACCAGATCACCGTTAAGAATAGATATCCGTTACCTTTGATCCCTGAACTCCTGGACCAAGTCAGAAAATCATGCATATATACAAAGCTGGATCTTAGAGGAGCTTACCACTTGGTACGAGTAAAAGAGGGCGATGAATGGAAGACGGCCTTCCGCACCAAGTATGGGCTATTTGAATATCAGGTCATGCCCTTCGGACTTTGCAATGCCCCGGCCGCCTTTCAATATTTTATGAACGATGTCCTCAGAGAGCTCATAGATGTATGTGTTGTTGTTTACATTGACGACATCCTCGTTTATTCTTCATCGGAATCTGAACATCGGAAACACGTGAAAATGGTCCTCGAAAGATTGCGTCAACACCAACTTTTCGCTAAGTTGGAAAAATGTGTTTTCAACGTGACTGAAGTTGAATTCTTGGGATTCATATTATCACCTGGCGGAGTGCGTATGGATTCAAAGAAGGTCGATGCAGTTCTCAAATGGCCATCACCATCCTCCGTAAAAGGTGTGCAAAGCATGTCAGGCTTCGCTAACTTTTACCGCAGGTTTATCCCCGAATTCTCTCGAATAGTCCAGCCCATCACTGCCTTGTTAAAGAAAAACAAACGTTTTGAATGGTCTACCGAGGCGGAACAAGCTTTCAATGATTTGAAGACTAAATTTATCTCTGCACCAATCTTAAAACACCCTCGCCCCGAACTCCCCTACATCGTGGAAACTGATGCTTCAAGCCTTGCCATGGGGGCAGTTCTATCACAAAAGGACCCGGTAACCAATCAGTTGCATCCCGTGGCATTTTGGTCCCGCAAATTCTCGCCTCCTGAAATCAATTACACGATTACTGACAAGGAACTTCTGGCTATCAAGTCTGCCTTTAAGGCTTGGCGGCATTATCTGCTGGGGGCCCGACACACCGTTACTGTGATTACGGATCACCGAAACCTGCAATATTTGAAGACCGCAAAAGCCCAATCCTCTAGACAACTCCGTTGGGCATTATTCTTTGCCGAGTTTGACTTCATAATTACCTATCGACCTGGTACAAAGAACGGTAAAGCCGATGCCCTTTCTCGGATGGGAGTGGAAGAACACTTGGTCAACCCTAAACCTGTACCAATCATTCCCGAACAAAGAATTCTGGGTGTAATCGCCACAGAATCCATAGAGGAAGTTAAGGATAAAGCCAGGCAACTTGTAACTCCAGCAGACATACAGAATTGGCATCTGCAGGGAAAGGACTTTGCAGTAAAGGACAACTTATTGTATTTCCAAGAACGATTATACCTACCCAGCACAGATTTACAGAAAAAAGTAATCTCTTGTTATCACGACTCTTTAATGGAAGGTCATCCCGGTATAGCCAAGACCTCAGAAAAGATCAAGCGCTACTTCTGGTGGCCGTCTTGGAAAAAAAGATATCAGAGACTTTATAATGTCCTGTGGAGTATGCGCCCAAAACAAGAGTCAAAAGGAAAGACCAGCAGGCCTCTTACGCCCTATTGACATCCCACCTCGCCCTTGGCATACGCTTTCTATGGACTTCATCACCGATCTACCTCCATGCTCCGGATACAATACGATTCTAGTAATCGTGGACTTATTCTCCAAGATGGCGCATTTCATTCCGCTCAAAGGCTTGCCAACAGCAGCAACTCTGGCCCGAGAATTTCTCGAAAACATCGTCCGACTGCACGGTTTTCCTTCGGTTCTAATTTCGGATCGAGGTAGTCAATTTATTTCTCATTTTTGGCGAAGTTGCTGTCGGTCGGCTCAAATTGATGTGAGACTATCGACCAGTCACCACCCTCAGACCGACGGACAAACCGAGAGGACCAATCAAACTCTGGAACAGTATTTACGCTGCATGCTGCAACAAACTGAAAAAACTTGGAAAGATATCCTTTGGATAGCCGAGTATGCCTACAATAACTCTGTCCATTCGGGAACTGGGAAAACCCCGTTTTTTCTTTTGTACGGCAGTCACCCTCGAACCTCGGAGTTGGATCCCCTCCAAGATCTTGAAACACCAGCAGTAGACTACCTGCATTCTACAATCACCCAAGCCTTTAAGGAAGCTGTTTCTCACCTTCAAAGGGCTAAAGAACAATACAAGAAAGGAGCAGATCAACATCGGAAGGAAGCCCCTCACTATCAAGTAGGGGATCAAGTCTGGTTATCCACCAAATATCTATCTCTAAAAGGGCCACGCACATTCAACCCAAGATACCTTGGTCCCTATTCCATCACTACCATAGTACACCCAGTAGCGGTCAAGTTGGACTTGCCCCCGCACATGAAGATACATCCGGTCTTCCAAGTCTCACTATTAAAACCCGTGCAACCTCAAACCCGACTAACCAAATCTCCAAAACCTATCCTAGTGGATGGAGAACTCGAGTTTGAAGTCAAAAGCATTCTGGACTCCAAGATCTCCAAATCTAAACTATTCTACCTAATTGACTGGAAAGGCTACGGCCCCCAAGAGAGATCCTGGGAACCTGCTGAATATGTCCACGCTCCTCGCCTAATCAAAAGATTTCACCGAACATTTCCTGACAAGCCAAAACCCCCGGAGAAGCCCGGTTTGGGAGGGGCCTTGAGGGGGGGTACTGTCATGATCTCTGCTTCCAAAAGGTCAGGGTTTTCCCAACTCCCTTGGAAGCAGATCCATAACCCAGGTTCCGAGTGCCAACCAGTCCCAATTGGGACCTTTTGGACCCAGTCCTGGCGCCAGTGGCACCAGGCTCATAAATATGCCCAGTCCCAGCGCTGGAAGCGCCGGGCTCATAATGCTTGGGTGGACTTACCTTCAGCAGACCATGCTGCTTACTTGCCTGCCAGTTGAGCCTCTGATCCTCTTCTGTTTGGAACTACTTTTCCTGTTGGGTGGGGCTGGAGCCACTCCCTAGATTCAGAACACTGGAACTCTTCTGGAAGGCAGGAACTCTTTTCTTACCAGGAACTCTTTTCTTACTTAGGCGTGGCTGTGGAAGGAGACACCTAAGCACTACAGGAGGCTATTTAAACCACACCCGGTGGATGAATCTTGCTTTGCGTTATTCTGCAACCTCTGCAGCAGAACGCTCATCGTGTCTTCTGCATCCGGTCCTGGGCCTAAGGAAAAAGGCTTACCATCCTGAATCCAGTCTTCAGCAACACCTATAAAGACAAGAAAGAACAGGTTAGCATTCCGGCATCTGAAAGGCAAAGGCTTACCATCCTGAATCCAGTCTTCAGCAACACCTATAAAGACAAGAAAGAACAGGTTAGCATTCCAGCATCTGAAAGGCAAAGGCTTACCTACTCTTCGTGCGCTCCGGAGGTCTTCACACTGCATTCCGGCATCTGAAAGACAAAAGTTTACCAACTCTTCGCACGCTCCGGAGGCCTTCGGCGCTGCATCCCGCATCTGAAAGACAAAACAAGGTGCGTTTAAAGACATTGGGGAACTTTAATACTCACGTGCCATTACTTCTTTCCACATCTAATCCAGTGGGTATTCCGGCACCCTGCAGCCGCTCCGAACTCGTACCTGCAAAATAAAAAGACAGTTAGAGCGCATAGTGAAGCAGGCAACAAGCGCTTACTTACGTGCTTCCAGGCGCTTCTATTCATCACACGGGCTCCATCTTCAACTCACTTCAGCCCGTCATCCGCCAACGCCGGAACCCTGCAAAACAAGAGACATCATTACTAAAGACTTTAAAGACATTTGAATGACTCGAAACTTACCGTTCGTGCAGTAAACGACGGACAGCAGTCCTCTGAAGTCAAGAGGCCTGCGCTACCTATCCAGTGAAGAAACTGGTTACAGCACCCTGCCCCGAGGCAGATGGAGAGCTCGGCATTCACTTACCTAAGGTGAGAGCGTTAACCTTTGGGGGTCTACAGGAGAGGAGAAGAGGAAAGAGATAGGGACACCCCAATAACCCCAGTTCATTAACCCCATATTTTCTATCTGCAGACATCTTACTCTACACGTCAGGCATACAGTGCACAGAGGTCCAGCCCAAAGAGCCAACCGGGTGCTACACATCACCTTTGAAGATACGGTAGTCGCCCAGTCAAGACCGGCGCCTCTGCGAGAATCAGGTGAGCGTTACATGCCCCCACCAGGCCCCATGTGTGTCCCAGTGGCGGCCTCCTCCTCCTCTGTGCAAACCACCAACCTGGATGGCTCCTCACCGTCTCCCACCATAGCAGGCCCCTGTGGGGGCTCACCCACCCCTTCCGCTGCAGCCGTGGGGGCATCCCCGCCGCCTTGCTCCACAGCGCCGTCTCCGCCCTCTTCTTCACTAGCCGCTGCGTAGAGGGAGACAAAGAACACAAGCACCAGGGCACTGTACAATGGTCCCCTAGACAGGAAGCAATAGCAGATGAGCACCACTGTCAAAGTACACTTCCATCATGTCCCTCCACAACACATGGGTCAGTCCAGGCAAAACACACACAGTAACAGGCATGGTGCATGCCATGGACATTTCCATGCATGTCCAATGGACTCTTGAAACATTCAATGATATGTAACTCACATGCATCATGGCTCATGCCTATCACATGCACACACTTCACCTCAGTCACATCCATCTGGCCCCAAACACACCAAACACAGCGGATACAAGGGTAATTTGGCTGCTTCACTGAATCTGTGCATTGACACACACATGTGTCATGCATCCATGGCGTGCACAAGTCAGACACGCAGGTCAGGCACACAGACATGGCTACCATATATGTACCTGGCATCAGCACCCATTCCTCACCCCCACCCATGTCCAGGTACAGAGACTGGCATGCTCTCATGTTCAAAATCTGCATAGGGCTCCCCATGCGGCATTTGAACACATGCAACAACCATGTGGGTCACACATCACTGGTCGCACATGCATTACCATGATGTCCCTGCACACATACATGCATACATGGCCTATGGCACACATACAGGCAAGTATCATAGAACCAGCACACCGCAACATGCCCTGTCTCACACAGTAATGCTTGGACACTTACCGCTCAACTCCAGACGGGCCTCCCTCTCAAGGATCTGGGCGTGGAGCGCTGGGCGTACGCATTCCAGGACCCTCATCTGGATGGAACTCATGCGGCCCCGGCCCCCCTCCACGAGGCGCCGGGCCTTCACAAGGGTCCTGGACCTCAAGTCCTCCCAGCGCTTCTTGATCTTCAGGACGTTGCGGGTTGCCACCCCCTCCGCGTTGATGGCAACCACACAGTCGGCCCAGATCCTCTCCCGTCCTTCCTTGCTGGCGCGGGACGATCCAAAGAGGGCATCATACTGCCCCAGGACATGCTCCACCAGGACACCAACTTCGTTGTCAGTGAAGCTGGTGCCCCTCTGCCCCTCTGGCCTGGGGTTGCCACTGGTGCCAGATGTGGAAGTGCCCGACATGGCAACCCCAGAGGCAGGTGTGGGTGGGCAACTGGGTCCTGGGGCTGGGCTGTGGAGCGATGTAATCCCAGTCGGGAGTCTTCAGTTCCAGCAGGGGTGGACACAGCAACTGGACCCCTGCAGATGGATGATGTGCAGGCACCAAATGGCAGGGCACGGTGGCAGCAGGCAGGCAGGCAGGCAGGCAGCAGCAGATGGCACGTGGGAGGCTGCTCGGGGCACTGGGGGGCAGTAACTCGGCCTTCTGGGCAGGAGCGTGGTCTTCCGTGTGTTTTCGCGTGGCCAGCTTGATACGGAGTGATTTGGCACGTGAAAATCCTGCACGTCAGCGTGAAATCCGAGGAAAGGCCCTTAGCGCGTAAGCGCGTCAGCACGCATACGCGATTCTATTGGACCAGAGACCCTCAGCGCGTAAGCGCGTCTGTGACGTGACCCGCACGGGTGTTCCCCACTCAGCACGTGATGACGGAGCACACGTGGAAATACTGCACGTCAGAGTGTCATCGCGTGTAATTGGACAAAAGTGCGCGTACACGCGATTGGCCTATGTACGTGTATTTCATGGGTGCGCGGGCACTTACACACGCAAGTACGTCAGCGAACCTGTATCCCGTGGTGCGTGTGAATTTCCACACGCTATTGGACTGGGAACTGGATTCCAGGGGTGCGCGGGTCACACACTCGCCTAGAACACGCGCAAAGCATAAATTTGCGCACTTTAACAATAACAAGCTCAGACGCCAGGATGAACATACCGTTCCTAGCAGCAGTGGCAGTGGGCTACCAAAGGAGGAGGAGGAGGATAGTCAGGGCCAGAATATTCACACCCAGAACCAGCCTTTTCGGGATGCCTGATGACCAGGTGTATGGGAGGTACAGGTTTCCACCACACATTATACTGGACCTGGTGAGTGAGTGGGAGGATGACCTCACATCACCCACCCTGTGCTCCCAAGCACTCAGCCCCCTGGAGAAGGTCCTCAATGTACTGCACTTCTTAGCCACTGGATCATTTCAGCGGACAAGTGCCATAGTGGGTGGGGTGTCACAGGCCACCCAGTCACGCTGCCTACACCAGGTCTTGAACATCATCACTGCACGCCCATCAGTCCGCAGGCACATATACCTGCCCAGAACACCTGCAGAAAGGCATGCTGCCGCCCTGGATTTTTACGCTGTGGTACGATTCCCCAAAGTGCTAGGTGCCATCGACTGCACCCATGTGGCTCTACGTCCCCCCAGGGCATCTGAGCACATCTATAGGAACCGCAAGCACTGGCATTCCATCAACGTGCAGGTAGCATGTAATGCCAAGGGAATCATCACCTCAGTATATGCCAACTATCCCGGCTCCACCCACGACAGCTTCATTTACCGAATGTCCACCCTAAGCCGGGACCTAGAAGCTGGGCGGCATGGCGATACATGGCTGCTTGGTGAGTATGTATGCCACTGCACATGCATGCATGTTGGATACTGAGCAAGGTCACAACCCCACCAATGATACCAATCACCACCTCCACAGGGGACAGTGCCTACCCTCTCAGCCCCCACATGATGACGCCAATTCGGAACCCCACCACGCCACCCGAGGTAAGATATAACACAGCCCACATTACAACCAGGGGCATAGTGGAGCGCACATTCGGAGTGCTAAAGTCACGCTTTCGCTCCCTTGACCGTTCTGGCGGGCAGCTGTTATACGCTCCCCCAGTAGTGTGCAGGATCATAGTGGCAGCATGTGTCCTGCACAACGTTGCAACACGCCGAGGCCTGGCCGTGGACATGGTGGTGGCCCAACATCCCCAATCACATGCACAGCCGCTGCGCATGGGAGGGGAAAGGGCACGGGGGGAGGCAGCCCGTACACAGCTAGTGGCTAATTACTTCACATAGAAATCACACCGCTGTGGAGTGCACACTGCCCTGGCACATTCCATCTGACAATCAATGATGACTCAACCTGACACTGATCCTGAATGTCTGGAGAATGAACCGTGAATACCATATCAGCCTGAGATTGTTCACCTGGAAGTGTCACAATGTGTGCATCCCTACCCACACAGACACCACCAATGCAGTTTTGTGAAGTTACACATTGAAGCAGCTAAAATGAATACCCACTTGCAAAATGCAACAAGAGGACAGTGCCATGTCAGCCAACCCAACCCCAGCACCGCCACACGACACACCGTGCCATGTCATGCTAATTGCAGGTAAACAAAGTAATCCCCACAACATGACACTAGTCTCACTATGTACAGTGTCCCTATTAGAAACCTGCAACACCTGAAATGCTAACAGCAATGCCGGACCAACAACATACTTGAGCACGTACTACCATTAACATGACATCACAAATGTTACATATTAGTAGTCTCACCACCTGGAAATGCCTGCACTCCCACCACTACCAACTGTGCAGTGTTGGCGCCATGTAGAGTTGTAGGTGCACTGCTGCCAACATGGACCCCATCTCCAGACTAGAGGTCCTTGTGTAGACATGAGGAAGGGACCTGCAAATTGGGAGGTAGACACAGAAGAAGAGTTACACATCAATGCAACATGCAGTGTACAACACAACAGCAATATGCACTAGGAATGTATACACAGTATTGACTACAGACTGCCCACACAGCTCATGGGAGTCCAACGTCACTGTGTAATTCACTGTCACTTGGGCACACCCTTTGCAAGCCCATGGAAACGGGAAGCAGGAGGGGTGTGTGTGACTGAAACCCAAGCATCTGAACCAAATACATTACAAGCCTGCATGTGCCCAGCCACAATGCAGCGTATGCCCACAGGAACCACGGAAGCCAACAAATCGTCCCAAAAAAATTGGGAATAAAAGAAATAAAAATAAAAATAAGAAACAATCAAAAATGGCCATTGATGGGCCCGGGGGGGGGTTGGGGAGGCCACCCAGGAGGTCCGAGGACAGGATGCACACCAGAACCCACCTGCGTGGATCCTGGGAAGATAAAACACCTCCATGGGCTCATGGCCCACACGGCTACCCTATTGTGGGAGTATCACTGCTGTCGCTATTATCACCCTGTGCAGCTGCATCCGGAGGTGGTTGCACTATGGGAGGCAGCCCACGCAAGGCCCTAGTCTGCTCCTCCATGGCTGTAAGCATGCGGGTGTGGTAGGTCTGGTTCTGGAGGATGAGTGTGCGGAGGTCCCCATGCAACAACTCACGGGATGCCCGGACCTCCGCCCTCGTTGCCTGCATCTCAGCTGAGAGCGTACGGGTGAGACGCTCCAGCTGCTGTTCTGTCCTTTGGTGTGTTGAAGCCTCAAGCTCAACAAGAGTCGTCCTGAGGTGAAGGAGCTCCTGCCTCAGGGCTTCCCTGTGGCCCTGGGACTCAATGGAGATGGCCTCCTGCAGAGTCGCCAGTGCCGCCCGCCTGTCCCTGTTGGACCCCAACATGTCCTCCCTGTGTGACTGGCAGATGGAGTCGGTTGCCTGCTCTAGTCGCTCCATCAGCCTTTCTGGGGGGACAATGGAAGTGGCCACCCTATCCATACCCCTCCTGGGTCTGCACCATCTCCACAACCCCAGCAGTATCAGGTGCGTCTTCCCCTGCAAAGACATGAAAACAAAGAAATGGAAACAGGCATTAGCACCATGGCACACAATGAGGGCTGAGAAGCAAGAGAACCAGTACTTGATTGACACATGTCCCACATGACTAAAACCCTCCCATGCATGCACCCTCACTGCGTATGAAGTGCAGGCAAATGGCACACACTGATGACACCAAGATGGAAGATGAACACATTTTCTGCATGCTGCCTGGCAGTGGCATCACACATTGGCCTGTGATTGCCAGGTGAAACACACATGCCATCACACAGATGGCATGTACCATTGCTATTGAGTGAAGATGGAGAGGAGGGCAGCACCTATTCATTCAGTCCAGTTCCCGCATGTAATCGCTTTTCTAATTCTAACAGGTCAGATTTTTCACCTGGAGCTGCCAGTCTGAAATGGTCCAATTGCACAGGGACATGTGTGTACAAATGATATCCAGGTAACAAAGTCACTCCACTTTACCATAGCCATGTCAGACATGTGACTAGTGGACAGCGACATGCCTAGTGAAAGTGGTGGAATGCAAACAAACTGACTGAATGAACAGTGAAAAATAAGCAACTATGTTGTGGCAAGGTGACACTTCAAGGGCAACTGGCGTGCAGTTGGGCTAGATGTCTACTGTTGGCAGAAGGGATACTGCTATGGCCAAATGCAGCTGCGCAGGAAGTATTGCATGAAGCACATGGCTGACCCATACGACTCAGGCGCACACACTCTCACCTGGCACACAAACAGAAGCCCTCACACACACACACCATGCACATGGATGACACACACATGCATGTGCACTCACCGGACAATGCCTCGTAATCAGCCAGATCTCCCACGCCTTGGATCTGTTCCTCCGTGACGTAGGTCCCAGCGACTGACTCATGTGGAGTGAGTTCCATGTCTACTACTGGAGACCCACCTCCAGTCACTAGAGTTGCGGCATGACTTGAGGCCAGCTTACTCTTTGCCCTGCGCTTTAGGTCATTCCAGCGCTTATAGCAATCATTGGCTGTGCGCCTCACGATTCCAAGGGCACTTACGATGTCCGCAACGGTCTGCCAGTGTGCCTGGCGTTGTGCAGGTGTGGTCTTGGATCCTGCAACAATGACCATCTCGTTGTCATGTCCGGACACATACTCGACAAGTGCATTCAGTTCGTCATCCGTGAAGGTGGGCTTCCTGGATGGGCCGGACTGTGTAGCCGTGTCTGGGGCATCAGCCAGTGCCGGACGAGCACTCTTCCTCTTCCGCTTGGAAGGTGGTGGTGATCCTGAGTGTCCTGCGCCGCTCTGGACACTAGGGGCAGGAGCCCTGGTGGACTCTGTATCAGGAGTGTGGGATTGCACACTCAGCATGGGAGTTGGTGCAGGCATTGGCTCTAGTGTGATGGTGTCAGGGGGAATGTCAGCAGCATGGACTAGGACCGACACTGTCCTGGCTGGGTGTGTGAGGGCTGGGGTGGATGGAGCCGCAGCTGCCCCTGCAGCCTCTCCGCCCTGCCTCCTTGGTGCAGCAGATGACCTTGCTGGCCCAGATGCACGTGGCATGGTGACATCAACGTGCACCAGCGCACGTGTCATAGGCCTGCTGACCTGGAAGTCAGCCATGGAGTCAGCCAGATCTGGTGCCACAATGGGCTGGTCCAACAAGGGCTGAGCATGGATGGTGTCAGCCACATCAGCCTCAACGGGAGGGGGGGGGATTATGGGTGCCCTTGACTGGTCCTCCACACATGGGGGGACAGGCTCACCCTGCAAGTAACGACCACGTCCCCTACCGGATCCACCACGGCCACCACTTGTGGCTGTTCCACCTTTGCCACCCTTACGGAATCCTCGCCTCCCAGCCATGGCACTGATGTAAATGTGCGTATGGGAGTGGCTGGAAACTATTGTCCTGGGCAATAGGGGGTCAAAGGGGTTGGGTACCAGATGGTAATTGTACCCTAGTGCTCTTGCAAGGCTGATTGTAACCCCTGGGGAAAGATGACGGGTCACGTTACGCACAGGAGCCCCAAAAAAGGGAGATGACGTGCACGCAACCCCTCCTAGACCACGTGTGCAGAAAGAAAAACCTGCACTACGCTGTGGCACCCAGTAACACAAGAATGAACGTATGCGTGTCACACGCAGCCTAGAATGACCTCTGAAGGGGTAGGCTACACACGGGGCAAGCACAGATGTTAGATACGTGCGTGACTCACCGTCTGCCTGGTAAACGAGCGTGTAAAAGGAGCACGTTTGGTTGGCAACACCCCCGTCAAAAGAAGATTTGTATGCTGTCTGAGGAGACAGGACAACAGTAGAAGGGAACACTGTTTGAGGGAACAGGCCCAGGTAAACCAGTAAAAGCGAAAAAAGAGAAAAAGCTGTCAGAGGTAACAGGGAATACGAACTTGAAACGCCGTGAAGTAAATCGCGTGTGAAACGACAAGAAGTACAAAATTCACCCACTCGCTCTCCACGAAAAGCACGTACAAGGAAAACGTGTTCTACACATACCTTTTATACAGGGCCACACGTCCAGCGTCACTTACGCGGCGTGTACGCGCTAGGGCCATTTCCACCAATTACACGCTTTGTCACTTCTGCGTGTAGGGACATTTCCACCAATTACACGCTTTGTCACTTCTGCGTGTAGGGACATTTCCACCAATTACACGCTTTGTCACTTCTGCGTGTAGGGCCATTTCCACCAATTACACGCTTTGTCACTTCTGCGTGTAGGGCCATTTCCACCAATCACACGCGATGAGACTCTGACGTGCAGTCTTTCCACGTGTGCTCTGTCATCACGTGCTGTGTGGGAAACACCCGTGCGGGTCACGTCACAGACGCGCTTACGCGCTGAGGGCCTTTGGTCCAATAGAATCGCGTATGCGTGCTGACGCGCTTACGCGCTAAGGGCCTTTCCTCGATTTTCACGCTGACGTGCAGGATTTTCACGTGCCAAATAACTCCGTACCAAGCTGGCCACGCGTAAGCACACGGAAGACCACGCTCCTGCCCAGAAGGCCGAACTACTGCCCCCCAGAGCCCCGAGCACGCTCCCACCTACCATCTGCTGCTGCCTGACTGCCTGCTGCCCACGTGCACTGCCATTTGCTGCCTGCACATCAGCCAGGGGTGCTGTTGCTGTGACCACCCCTGCTGGAACCGAAGACTCCCGACTGGAATTCCATCGCTCCACAGCCCAGCCCCAGGACCCAGTTGCCCACCCACTCCTGCCTCTGGGGTTGTCATGTCGGGGCAAACTCCATCTGTGACCACTGACAACCCCCGGCCAGAGAGGCAGAGGGGCACCAGCTTCAGTGCCACCGAAGTTGGTGTCCTGGTGGAGCAAGTCCTGGGGCAGTATGATGCCCTCTTCGGAAGTTCCCGCGCCGACAAGGAAGGACGGACTCGGATCTGGACTGACATCGTGACTGCCATCAACGCGGAGGGGGTGGCAGTCCGGGACTTACAACATGTCAGGAAGCGCTGGGAGGACTTCAGGTCCAGGACCCTGAACAAGGCCCGGCGCCTCTTGAAGGCAGCGGATGCCAAGGGGCGCCGGGGCCACTTGTCGGAAGAACAGATGGGGGTCCTGGAACGCATATCCCCAGCGCTCCACGTCCAGGTCCTGGAGAAGCAGACCCGTCTGGAGTCGAGCGGTGAGTGTACATGCATCCTGATTGTGAGCAGTGCGTGTGGTGATTATTCGGTATTGTGCAGGTTGCACATCTGTTTGTATGGGGTCGAGTATGGGTGGGGGTGTTCATGGCCGTGGGGCTGACACATGCGAGGGCTGTAATGTGTGAGACATGGATGGTGCTTGTGTGTGTAGGCTTGCATGGCAAATGCAGTTGTGCGTGCACACATGTATGTATGTGTATGTAAGTAGACATGTCCGTGATGTCACGCATGCATGTTGTTTTGGGCTGCATGTATGAGCACTGTGTACATGTGCATGTGTGTGTATTTGACAAGGGTGCAACAGTGATGCAACATGGATGCATGTGACTGCGGTATGTGTAAGCCTGATTGGCAGATGTGACATGGATGCCCGTCTGAACAGTGCGACACTTGGCAGAGGTGTACACATGCATGCAAGTGTGGTGGTGTGTGTACATGTGTGGTGCACTTCCTGTGTTGCATGTGATGTCTGGGTCACCTTTGGCTGCTCATGCTGTTGTATGTGTATGGATGGTGGTGGCAGTTGCGATATGGCTGTGGTATGGCTCATGTGTGCGAGTTGCAATGACATGTGTGTTGGGGATTGTGATGACATGTCTGAGGTTTGCCAATGCCACTCATGTGCAACTGTCATGTGTGTATGTGTCCATTGTACAGTGCCCTGATGCCTGTGTTTTGTTTCTCCCTGTCTGCAGCGTCAACTGATGAAGAGGGCGGAGAAGGTGCTGTGGAGCACAGCGGCGGGGATCCAACCGCCAGCCGGAGACGCAAGGCCCGGCTCCCCTCCCGTGTTGTCATCTCGTCGGGGAGTGAGGAGTCCGGTGCCGCGTCCCAGGCCGCAGCTGCCGGGGGGAGGTCCAAGAGGCGGAGGTTGGAGTTGGACTCCTCGGCAGCAGAAGGGGCAGCTGGGACCCCACAGGGCCCAACAGGGGAAGATGGCACGGAGTCATCCAGGTTGGTGGGGGGTCTGGTGGAGGAGGAGGCCGTGCAAGCACCAGAGACGGGGTCTGGAGGTGGGGATCCCACTGGTGCTAGTGGTGCAGTCCAGGACCAGGGACAGGAGGCAGCACAGGCCGCCGCGGAGGTGCCTGTGTGCAATCCTGTCCCCGATCCTGTCCCTGCATCATCTTGCACCAGCAGGGATGCCTACGTCCAGACCCGTTTCCAGGCAGGGGATGAGCTTACGTCAACTGGCCTTCCTCTGCCTGCGGACGTGGCTATCCAGGTCCGGGTTGAGCCTGTCCTGGCTGGTGTGGCGTTGCGTCAACGGGCCATGCGAGGTGACCTGCAGTCTTTTCATGGAGAGACTGCACGTCATCTCGAATGGCTCGTTGACCACGTCAGCCTGCTGGGACAGGTCACCCAGACCGGATTCCTCCGTCTGATGGGGCTTGTTCCGACCCCCTTCTCAACTGGACCCCCAACGCGCCAGTCGTCCTCTGTGCCATCTTCCCACCCATCAGTCACCTGGGTGCCCTGTGGAGCTGCCTCTGACAGTGCGGCCAGGCTGGTGGAGGAGGCATCCCTGCCACAGTCGGGAGTCGGAGGTCCAGCAGGGGTGGCCACATCAACAACTGCACCCCAGCCGGCGGAGGATGTGCAGGCAGCAGGAGGCAGTGCACGGGCAGAGGCAGAGCAGCAGCAGCAACATGGTGGGAGCCATGAAGGCTCGGGGCCTTCGACATCGGAGGGGCAGGCATCGGCCGGAGGGCAGGAGGACCCAGGACAGAGAGTGTCTTCCGTGTGGCAGCGGTTGGGCCACGCCATAGGTGCGGAGCGGCGGCGGGCGGAAGAGGCGCGGCTCACAATGGTCAGGGCGGAGAACTCCATGCGGAGGGCCCTGAGGCGGGCCGAGTGCCTCGAGGCAATCCGCAGGGGGTTGGAGGAGGACACGGCGTCGTCCCTGCGGACCCTCGGGGCCATGGAACTGGACCGCCTCCGGGACATCGAACAGGAGTTCGATGATGCCCTGGCCCGGAACACCACGGAGTGAGCCGCTGGACTTGCCCGCCGCCTTTGTATATAGTTCTTTAGTTTTAGGTTTCCTTTGTTTTTTCTTATGATTTGGAGTCGACGGACACTGCTCCACTTTTTGTATATAGTTGCTTTTTAGTTAGGTGTTTTTTTAGGTTTCCTTTGTTCAGTTGGGCTCATGGACCCTTTCGAGTTTTTTACATAGTTCTTGATTTGATGGATAATTTTTTTACATTTGACTTTGGAGGAAATTTTTTTGGATCATGATTTGCAGTTCTTTATTTTTATGCGGACATGCAGCTTGATTTTTTTTACTTCCCATTGTAGTTTGTTTCATTTCTTTAGCATTCTTTCTTTTTTTCAATACAATTTTGTTTTCATGCTTCACTGTGTGGTATCATCTCATTGGTTTCATGCATGTCATGTTGGGTGTTTTCCCATTCAATTGCAAACATTGTGTGTGATGGACATGGGTTCATTAGCATGAACATTGGGGGTGTGACATGTAATTTCCATTTCCATGTGGGTGAATGGGTTACTTGGTAGGGCTTTTTGGCTGTGAAGGCTGACCATAACGCACATGATTGGGGATTGTGAGGACCTGGTGGAGGGTGCCCCTGGTGGCTGGGGGGTGGTGGGAGACATGAGTGGGGGCCTGGTGGAGGCTGCCCCTGCACTGCTGGGGGGTGGGGGTGGTGGGAGACATGAGTGGGGCCTGGTGGAGGGTGCCCCTGGTGGCTGGGGGGTGGGGGTGGTGGGAGACATGAGTGGGGGCCTGGTGGTGCTGCCCCTGCACTGCTGGGTGGTGGGGGTGGTGGGAGACATGAGTGGGGGCCTGGTGGAGGCTGCCCCTAGTGGCTGGGGGGTGGGGGTGGTGGGAGACATGAGTGGGGGCCTGGTGGAGGGTGCCCCTGGTGGCTGGGTGGTGGGAGTGGTGGGAGACATGAGTGGGGGCCTGGTGGAGGCTGCCCCTAGTGGCTGGGGGGTGGGGGTGGTGGGAGACATGAGTGGGGGCCTGGTGGAGGGTGCCCCTGGTGGCTGGGTGGTGGGAGTGGTGGGAGACATGAGTGGGGGCCTTGTGGGGGCTGCCCCTGGATGCTGGGGGGTGGGGGTGGTGGGAGACATGAGTGGGGGCCTGGTGGAGGGTGCCCCTGGTGGCTGGGTGGTGGGGGTGGTGGGAGACATGAGTGGGGGCCTGGTGGAGGGTGCCCATGCACTGCTGGGGGGTGGGGGTGGTGGGAGACATGAGTGGGGGCCTGGTGGAGGCTGCCCCTGGTGGCTGGGGGGTGGGGGCGGTGGGAGACATGAGTGGGGGTCTGGTGGAGGGTGCCCATGCACTGCTGGGGGGTGGGGGTGGTGGGAGACATGAGTGGGGCCTGGTGGAGGGTGCCCCTGGTGGCTGGGTGGTGGGAGTGGTGGGAGACATGAGTGGGGGCCTGGTGGAGGGTGCCCATGCACTGCTGGGGGGTGGGGGTGGTGGAGGGTGCCCCTGGATGGTGGGGGGTGGGGGTGGTGGGAGACATGAGTGGGGGCCTGGTGGAGGGTGCCCCTGGTGGCTGGGGGGTGGGGGTGGTGGGAGACATGCATTGTTGATCAGTAGTGCAAGGTGACATGTGGGTTGGCTGGGGGGCATGCCCATGGTGGATGGGCTGCCTGCGGGACATGAGCAGGGGTGCAGGGTAGTCCCCCGTGGTGTGGGCTGCCTGCAGGGGCCGTGGAGGTTGTGGAGCGTACACCTTGGAGGACCCACACGGCCAATTTACGTGTAGTACTCCCCAGAACCCCTGAAATACACATACACTGCTGTAATCGCGTGTGGAACTTCCTGCGCACCCCTGAAATACACGTACCCTGCTGAAATCGCGTGTGGGACTTCCCGCGCACCCCTGAAATACACGTACCCTGCTCGCACTGGGCCAATCGCGTGTGGAACTTCCCGCGCACCCCTGAAATACACGTACCCTGCTGAAATCGCGTGTGGAACTTCCCGCGCACCCCTGAAATACACGTACCCTGCTGAAATCGCGTGTGGAACTTCCCGCGCACCCCTGAAATACACGTACCCTGCTCGCACTGGGCCAATCGCGTGTGGAACTTCCCGCGCACCCCTGAAATACACGTACCCTGCTGAAATCGCGTGTGGAACTTCCCGCGCACCCCTGAAATACACGTACCCTGCTGAAATCGCGTGTGGAACTTCCCGCGCACCCCTGAAATACACGTACCCTGCTCGCACTGGGCCAATCGCGTGTGGAACTTCCCGCACACCCCTGAAATCCACGTACCCTGCTGAAATCACGTGTGGAACTTCCCGCGCACCCCTGGAATTCACATACCCTGCTGAAATCGCGTGTGGAACTTCCCGCGCACCCCTGAAATACACGTACCCTGCTGTAATCGCGTGTGGGACTTTCTGCGCACCCATGGAATACACGTACCCTGCTCGCACTGGGACAATC
Organism: Ambystoma mexicanum; assembly: GCF_040938575.1. Taxonomy (NCBI): domain Eukaryota; kingdom Metazoa; phylum Chordata; class Amphibia; order Caudata; family Ambystomatidae; genus Ambystoma; species Ambystoma mexicanum. The sequence goes on along the minus strand of NC_090922.1, from coordinate 1,553,400,261 downwards.
GCGTGTGGAACTTCCCGCGCACCCCTGAAATACACGTACCCTGCTTGCACGGGGCCAATCGCGTGTGGAACTTCCCGCGCACCCCTGAAATACACGTTCCCCGCTTGGCGTTTGCTGTTTGCCAGCCCGGTGAACTGGTCCAGGGTTAGCGCAGCCCTTTGCGATGATTTAGCGATTTTGATGGCTTTTCCTTGCGCGAGGGCGTTCTTGGGGGCGTTACTGGCGCTGCTGCAGAGTCACTGCGATTCTCTAAGCCACGGCTGGTTTGGGAGCCTTTAATCCATGAATATGCTGTGCGCGGAAATCGGTTTTAGCGCACGTGCCTGGCGCAGACAATCGCACGCGGACACTCTGCGCCAGCCGCTTGCGACACTTTTCTGCGAAATTCTATGAATTACCCTGCGAATCTGTACAATATATGTATAATATGATAATGAGTTGTTAGATGTTTTAGTGAAATACATTATGTAGGAGTATATTTAAGGTTTTATGAGCAAATGTGACAGCGTTTTAAAGAAATGTATGAAGTATTAAGGGCATTAAGTAGGTGATGAAGCGTATGCATGAGTATTCTGGAATCTGGCGTGTCAGGCATGTGTTGGTGTAAGCCCTGTTTAGATGAAGTGTACGAGAGTATGGCATAGTACATTGTGGTGTATCAATATGAGTTATTCGAGTTTTAGTGAAATGCATATGGAAATGTGGCTTGGGAGGTCATGAAAAGCTAGGGTCTGAAGTGGAGACAGCGCAACATGAAAAAACACTTGCATTCTTGGACCTCCTTCCTTTTGGACCGTCCCTCCCAGGTCATCCTGGGCTCTTTCTCCTCTCCTACCTCTCTCCACTTGTGGCATTCTCCAGGGATCTAACCTCTCACCCTGCTCTTCAAAGTCTGTCTCGCTCCACTTGCTCACCTTATCTCCACTTTCTCCCTTCACTTCCAGTGTTATGCAGATGACACCCAACTCTTCTTCAAACTTCCCTCTGATGCTCCTCTTTCTTCCTGTACCATTCCCGACAACCTATCTGCTACTGAGTCCTGGTGTGCCTCCAATGATCTCTGCCTCAATACCAGCAAGACTGAGACCCTTCCTTTTGAGACTCCCACCCCTCTTTCCTCCCTTCACTCTGGCCACCCTCTACGAGCTCTCTCCCTTCTTCTGCATCTGAAGCCAGAAACCTTGGAGTCATCTTCGACTCCTCTCTCTCTTTCCTCCCTCACATCTTGGACCTTGCCAAGAAGGCCCATTTTCAACTCGACCTCCTCAGAGGTATCCTTCCTTTCCTCACTTTTCCCCAGAAGTTCAACGTCTGTAGAGCTCTAGTACTTTGTAGGCCCAACTGCTGCAACAGCCTCTTCCTTAATCTAACCTCTTCCTCTCTCCGCCCCCTCTATCTTTTCCAGAATAGGGCAGCAAGACTTATCTTTGCATCAAGCCCAGGGACTGTATCTCTCCAGCCCTATAATCCCTACACTGGCTCCCGGTTGTTGCAAGGATCAAATGTAAATCCCTCTGCATCATCCATAAGACTGTTTGGGGTCGAGGACCACTCTATCTAAAACTTGTTCTTGCCAAATACTGTCCTTCCAGACCCTTACGCTCCTCCAGCTCCAACTCTCTGCGTGTCAGGCCCTTTTCTAAACAGCAAGCTGGTGGCAGATCTCTCTCCTCGACTGGCTCCCTCCTCTGGAACAACCTCCCCCCTCTTCTGTCTTGAGCCGGACCTCCTCAAATTATGGAAGCTCCTCAAGACTTTCTTCTTCAGCTCCTCCTTCCCCCTCTCACTCCCATGCTAATACCCCACAGTCGCTGAGATTGATGGCCTGGCACCTTATGTGTCCTTCTGGGACCCGGCCTTCTGCCCAACCGTCTTCAGCCTTCTGCACCATCCCAGCATTTTCCTTCTGGCACCCACTGGCTTGTCTTTCACAGGCCTGCACTTACTAATGGCAGGTGATCACTCTGCACCTAGCAATCTCTGCCAGTCACTGTTGCACATATCTGACTTCTTGGCACTTCCATCTGTGGAACTCATAGAACTTGCCCTCTTCCCCGTCCCTCTTCTCTCCCTGAACGTACCTGTTCTGAATGCACACAAGGCCTAGGACTGCTCCTTCTCCCTTGATAATCTTTTAATTATTTTGCTTTTGTTCCCATGATCCCTCCCCTTTGCCCTGTGGGTGCTTTGAAACACAATTTCTTGATGTATAAGCGCCTTACAAATGCACAATGAATAAATAAATACATTCCAAAAATACGTGTCTCCAAGGCCCCTTCAGTCTCAAATAACAGAACCTGGAGGATTAGATTAGTGTATTTAATTCTTGTAATGCGCAACGCGCCTCAGGCTTCTGTGCATGTCGGAAGGATGATTATGCACAGCTTTGTACCAGAAGTCCATCATTTCCTCTCTTGGGATAATGTTAAGGCAACATCTCAAAAAGTTTCTAAATTGTGTATTAGGGAAGTTTATTAAGTAATTGGGTAACACTCTGCATTTTTTCTCAATGGATGCCAGGTGTCTATACATAATGTATAGGCACACATGTTCAGTGTCGACCCAATCTACTTCCCCCCCACACCCCCCCAGTCTGGTTTTAATAAAGGTAGGTTTAGTTATGAAGATCTCACTGGTAACGGCTAGATGACGTAGTATGTCTTTGTATACATCACAGACGCTGTTGAGTTCCTCCTGATTACCATTCTGGATCATATCGTTTAGGTCTTCCAAGCTGCACCTCCTCAGAGGTATTCTTCCCTTCCTCTCCTTCCCCCAGAAGCTCACTGTCTCCCGAGCCCTGGTTCTCTCAAGGCTGGACTACTGTAACAGCCTCTATCTTAATCTGCCTGCCTCCACTCTCCGCCCTCTGCAACTTATCCAGAACAGAACTGCAAGACTTGTCCTTGGCCTCAAGCCCAGGGACCGTATCTCTCCAGGACTGAAATCCCTTCACTGGCTCCCAGTGGCTGCGAGGATTAAGTTCAAAACCCTCTGCATTGTCCACAAGGCCTTCTGGGGCCAGGGACCTAAATACCTTCAACTCTCTCTTCCTAAATATCTTCCTTCACGAGCCCTTCGCTCATCCGTCTCCAACTCCCTCATGGTCAGCCGCTTCTCGAAGCAACGAGCTGGGGGTAGATCTCTCTCCGCAGCAGGGGCCTCCCTCTGGAACAGCCTTCCTGCCTCCCTGAAACTTGAGGAGAACCATCTCCGGTTCCGGAAGCACCTCAAAACCTTCCTCTTCGCTTCTGCCTTCTCTCTCCCTCTCCCCTGCTAAACCTGCTTAACCCCCCCACTTAATTCAGCACTAAACCTGCATCTGGGCCACTCTCAGCAACCTCGGTCCAGGGCCCAGCCACTCTCCACTTGCACTGCCTCCCTGGCCCCCCTTGCACTGTGGGACTGTCACTGTACCCTACAGCCCCCTTCCCAGCACTTGCTCTGCACTTACCTCGCACTTGCCACCAGCTGGCCCTTTTTATTTATTAATTATTATTTCTTACGCTACTTACCTTGTACTGCACTTTCCCCCCCACCTCCTCCCCCTGCACTTCCTCCTTTTCCCCTTACCTCTGCACTTGCGCGATCTGAATGACACCTGGCCTAGTAGGATCGTTTGTCTGTCTTCCCCTTGTTTCCCTCCCTCCCTGCCTCGTCGCGCCTTGAAACACTTGTGTATAGGCGCGTTACAAATACCATATCATATCATATTATATCAAGCTAGACAGTCCTGGCGGCACCAATATTTTATGGTGCACGAGCAATAGGTTCCTCGGGACACAAGCATTTAGGGAGGTCAATACAAACACGTACCTTATTGCGGGAATGTATACGCTATTAGGCAGGGACAGCGCTTTGCACCAAAGTAAACCTTCAAGCGTACTCCATTTACACAAATTCCTAAGGTTGGATATTTCGCGGCTGTAATATATGGCGGGAACTACCGTACCAAAGTAGTATTTACTAGAGGGCTCATTTAGAACTGGCAGTATTTGGTGTTGATCCTTTTCATTTCAGCTGCGTAAAGTAGAGCGTATAGCCACGTTAAACTCAGTCTGCCAGAAAATTGGAAACCCAAATAAGTCAGATGTTCTGCCGCTACTGACTCGTTATTCCTGATAATTCACTTATACTTCGGCAAATGCAGAAGCTTAGAAAATCTAATGATTTATCTTTTTATTACATTAATTGACAGTTTGTAGCCGAAGTATAGGTAGAGAATCCATTTAGCAAGCTCTGCAATCCGCCAGGAGTCTGGTATAAAAGCAGGATGTTGTTCGTGCTGCCAACCAATGTATATTGAGCTTTCCAAGCCTTGTTGGAAAACTGTGTATACTATCAATCACAGTGCCTAAATCGGAGATCTAGAGATGAATACGGCAGGGGGCTAAAACGCAACTCTGCCTTAGTCCTCTGTGTGTTTAGATCGTGTTTGTTAAGGCACCCTTAGGATTAAGTATAACTTTTATGACTGTGTCACTGTGGAGGCCAACTTCCTCCACAAGTTAGACCGGTTGACACGATCGAAAGATGAGGTTAAGTCGATGCTAGTTATATAAATAGCCTGGTGTTTCCCACAAATGGTTTTATTTTTCAGGCAAAAGAAATCTGTTCAAGGTACTATGACCTCTGCATCTGAAACGTGTTTGAAAGCGTGGGAGTCTGTTATTTGCGCTAGCCCATGCTTAGGGATCTTTAAGGATAATGGAAGGGTTTTCTTGATCCTCCTTTTTAAAACTGGGCACTATATAGTCTGTGTATCAAGAATGGGGTAATAGTTTCCTCTTGATTACTTCTTGAAACAGCGCAGTTAAGATTTGTGACCATATGAGAGGAAGCTCTTTCATGAGGCCAGCAGGTAACCCGTCCGGGCCGGGGGCTCTGGAATTTCCTGCTTCCAAGATTAATAACTAATGTTCTCACTCGATTAGGAGAACTCAGTTTGTTTTTAACCCCAATGGACCTAGAATTACAATCTGAAATTAACCAGATACAAAGAATAAGGAGCGACGTAGTGAGCCAACATATCAGTGTTCAGGTCTTTCACTGTAGATTCCAAACAAAGGTTAATTTTATCAATACTCTTGTTATGCCGATGAACCTGATTCCCTTGTGCTGAAATCAACAAGGGAACAGAGGGCATAACATTGTTTGGGCCTCATTACACGGTAGGCGGTGAGCCATGGCGCTATTAGCGCCATGGCTCATGCCGGTAAAATACCGGCACCGCCTTGGCGGAAAGGGGATTTACCGCCCCATTCCAAGGTTGGAGGGGCGGTAAATCCCCCTTCCGCCATTGCCCTTCCCCATTCCCATTTCTGCCCCATAGGGCTCTATGGGAATGGGGAAGGCAGTAATTACGGCACCGCAATTTTGCGGTGCCGTAATTAGCTCCGAGGTCCCTTAGCAGGTTGGATTTTACGCCTGCAAAAAGCAGGCGTTAAATCCCCCAGCCCGCAAAGGGACCTCGTAGTAAGGCGGTAAGGATTTACCGGTACCGGTATTTTACCGGTACCGGTAAATCCTTACTGCCATCCGTGTAATGAGGCCCTTTGTCTCCAAAGCCAAATCAAAACCAGTCTGAAGCCAGTTGTGATAATTGGCAGTCGCTGGAATAACTTCAAAACAATAGTCGAACAGACACTGGGAGGCAAAAATATAATCTATGTAGGAGTAACTATGTCCTCGATGCCAGGTCGGAATTAACTCCAGATCATGCACTAAATGGCTCAACCGATTAAGTAGCTTCCAAGAGTTTAAAGTTGTCATGATGGGATCCTTTGGTTATTAAATATTTCAAATATTCTACATTGAGGATCAGAAGCTGGGCAATATGTGCTGAAGTCGCCCTCTAGTAAGATGAAATTCGAATTGTATTCCTGGTACCATTTAATTTAAATACCTGCCAAGTGATCCACAAACTCAGATAGACCAGTTTTGACCCGATTCCTGTATATGTTGATAAATAATACTTTGTTTCAAATGAATGGAGTGCTTTAGTAACAACCTTTACAGCTAGGAGACCCATGCAAAGTTTGGACCAAGTAAAGGCCCTCCTACCCAGTTCCTGTTTTTAATAGCAACAAGTAGACCTCCTGAGTGTTGTGAAGGCATCATGAAGTAAGACACAGACAACAGATTCAATTATCTAAATAAAAGGTTTTATTTTTCTTAAATGTCAGGATAAGATGTGTGTTCTATTAAGAACAATGTTTGATCCATTCACGAATAAGCATTTGAGTCCCAGCTTCAAGGGGGGTATTTTTATATTAGAGGGCTCAGCAAGAGAGTGTTGAATCAAAGTGCTGTTGCTCCCGAGCAGCAAGGACCCCGTTTTCCTTATTGGTTTGGTGATGGCTTTGGATGTAAGATCTCCCTGGGTCTCGTTTAATGTGCATTGGGAGCCGGACACAGTTAGCTTGGCTTCAGGAAGTGGCTCTCGATCTTAAGCAATAATAAAAGTAATCCAAATAAGTCAATAAAGAGCACGCGAGCCAGAAAAATAAAAATGTATTACATGCAACTGCGATCAGGAATAATTGAAAAAATCATTCAACAAACAATACAAAATGTGATGTTTTATAGTAGAAAGTAGAGTCACATCGCAAAACATTGGGCCCCATTACACGGAAGGCGGTGAGCCATGGCGCTATTAGTGCCATGGCTCATGCCGGTAAAATACCGGCAACGCCTTGGCGGAAAGGGGATTTACCGCCCCATTCCAAGGTTGGTGGGGCGGTAAATCCCCCTTCCGCCATTGCCCTTCCCCATTCCCATTTCTGCCCCATAGGGCTCTATGGGAATGGAGAAGGCGCTAATTACGGCACCGCAATTTTGCGGTGCCGTAATTAGCTCCGAGGTCCCTTAGCGGGTTGGTTTTTAACGCCTGCAAAAAGCAGGCGTTAAAGCACCAACCCGCTAAGGGACCTCGTAGTAAGGCGATAATGGTTAACGGTCACCGTTACCATTAACGGTGGCCGTTAACCATTACCGCCTTCCGTGTAATGAGGCCCATTGTTTTAGAATACTTTGAGAATAATGTTCGCTGATTGGCCAATCAAAGTTGCTCTATAGGGGAATCTCTAGAAGGCCTGGCCCTATTGGCCTATCCCATTCCCTCGTGAGCGTTCTGTTATTTTTTATTTTATTTATTTATTGCTTTTATTATACGCCTAAACCCGTGGTTGTCACGGCGTAGTTACAGACATCTTAGGATAATTGACTTCAGTAACAATCAAGACAAATTGCACGTGGAGGCAGTTACTTCAGTTGGAATAATACCTTACAGTTGGCATCAATGGGTTTTCAGTACAAGCAGACTGGTGCCGGGACAAGTGCAAATGGCCTATAATTTATTAAATAACCAGGTTTTAAGGACTTTTTGAAACATTGGTAAGAGGGCCTTGTTGGCTTCATCATAATAATGACTTCATGTGCTATCAGCATGCGCCTCCAGGATCTATGTGACAGGGGTTCATCGCTAGTGGGTATAGGCAGTGTCTGATGTACACTGGCTATATGGAGTGTCTGGAGTACACTGGCTATATGGAGTGTATGGGGTATAGGGAGTGTCTGGGCTACACTGGGTGTAGGGAGTGTCTGGAGTACACTGGGTGTAGGGAGTGTCTGGGCTACACTGGGTATAGGGAGTGTCTGGAGTACACTGGGTGTAGGGAGTGTCTGGAGTACAATGGGTGTAGGGAGTGTCTGGAGTACACTGGGTGTAGAGAGTGTCTGAAGTACACTGGGTATATGGAGTGTATGGGGTATAGGGAGTGTCTGGAGTACACTGGGTGTAGGGAGTGTCTGGGCTACACTGGGTATAGGGAGTGTCTGGAGTACACTGGGTGTAGGGAGTGTCTGGAGTACAATGGGTGTAGGGAGTGTCTGGAGTACACTGGGTGTAGAGAGTGTCTGAAGTACACTGGGTATAGGGAGTGTCTGGGCTACACTGGGTGTAGGGAGTGTCTGGGCTACACTGGGTATAGGGAGTGTCTGGAGTAGACTGGGTGTAGGGAGTGTCTGGGGTACACTGGGTAAAAGGAGTGTATGAGGGTATAGGGAATGTCTGGAGTACACTGGGTGTAGGGAGTGTCTGGACTACACTGGGTGTAGGGAGTGTCTGGGGTACACTGGGTGTAGGGAGTGTCTGGACTACACTGGGTGTAGGGAGTGTCTGGAGTAGACTGGGTGTAGGGAGTGTCTGGGGTACACTGGGTAAAATGAGTGTATGAGGGTATAGGGAGTGTCTGGAGTACACTGGGTGTAGGGAGTGTCTGGAGTACACTGGGTGTAGAGAGTGTCTGGAGTACACTGGGTGTAGAGAGTGTCTGAAGTACACTGGGTATAGGGAGTGTGTCTGAAGTACACTGGGTATAGGGAGTGTATGGGGTATAGGGAGTGACTGGGCTACACTGGGTGTAGGGAGTGTCTGGAGTACACTGGGTGTAGGGAGTGTCTGGGGTACACTGGGTAAAGGGAGTGTATGGGGGTATAGGGAGTGTCTGGGGTACACTGGGTATAGGGAGTGTCTGGGGTGCAGTGGGTTTGCTCCTAGGATCTCAGCTGCTGTTCGTTTTCCAACCTATCATGTCTTTTAATTTGGGGTAAGTAGTGCTTTGCAGTTTGATTTCTGTGCTATCAGCATGCGCCTGCAGGATCTATGTGACAGGGGTTCATCGCCACTAGGTATATGGAGTGTCTGAAGTACACTGGCTATATGGAGTGTCTGGAGTACACTGGCTATATGGAGTGTATGGGGTATAGGGGGTGTCTGGGGTACACTGGGTGTAGGGAGTGTCTGGGGTACACTGGGTGTAGGGAGTGTCTGGGGTACACTGGGTATAGGGAGTGTATGGGGTATAGGGAGTGTCTGGGCTACACTGGGTATAGGGAGTGTCTGAAGTACACTGGTTAAAGGGAGTGTATGAGGGTATAGGGAGTGTCTGGGCTACACTGGGTGTAGGGAGTGTCTGGAGTACACTAGGTGTAGGGAGTGTCTGGAGTACACTAGGTATAGGGAGTGTCTGGGCTACACTGGGTGTAGGGAGTGTCTGGAGTACACTAGGTGTAGGGAGTGTCTGGGCTACACTGGGTGTAGGGAGTGTCTGGAGTACACTAGGTGTAGGGAGTGTCTGGGGTACACTGGTTAAAGGGAGTCTATGAGGGTATAGGGAGTGTCTGGGGTACACTGGGTATAGGGAGTGTGAAGTACACTGGGTATACGGAGTGTATGGGGTAAAGGGAGTGTCTGGGCTACACTGGGTACAGGGAGTGTCTGGGCTACACTGGGTGTAGGGAGTGTCTGGGGTACACTGGTTAAAGGGAGTCTATGAGGGTATAGGGAGTGTCTGGGGTACACTGGGTATAGGGAGTGTGAGGTACACTCGGTATACGGAGTGTATGGGGTATAGGGAGTGTCTGGGCTACACTGGGTACAGGGAGTGTCTGGGGTACACTGGTTAAAGGGAGTCTATGAGGGTATAGGGAGTGTCTGGGGTACACTGGGTATAGGGAGTGTATGGGGTATAGGGAGTGTCTGGGCTACACTGGGTATAGGGAGTGTCTGGGCTACACTGGGTGTAGGGAGTGTCTGGGCTACACTGGGTGTAGGGAGTGTCTGGAGTACACTAGGTGTAGGGAGTGTCTGGGGTACACTGGTTAAAGGGAGTGTATGAGGGTATAGGGAGTGTCTGGGCTACACTGGGTGTAGGGAGTGTCTGGAGTACACTAGGTGTAGGGAGTGTCTGGAGTACACTAGGTGTAGGAAGTGTCTGGGGTACACTGGCTAAAGGGAGTCTATGAGGGTATAGGGAGTGTCTGGGGTACACTGGGTATAGGGAGTGTGAAGTACACTGGGTATACGGAGTGTATGGGGTATAGGGAGTGTCTGGGCTACACTGGGTACAGGGAGTGTCTGGGCTACACTGGGTATAGGGAGTGTCTGGGCTACACTGGGTGTAGGGAGTGTCTGGAGTACACTAGGTGTAGGGAGTGTCTGGGATACACTGGGTAAAGGGAGTGTATGGGGGTATAGGGAGTGTCTGGAGTACACTGGGTATAGGGAGTGTGAAGTACACTGGGTATAGGGAGTGTATGGGGTATAGGGAGTGTCTGGGCTACACTGGGTATAGGGAGTGTCTGGGCTACACTGGGTGTGGGGAATGTCTGGGCTACACTGGGTGTAGGGAGTGTCTGGAGTACACTAGGTGTAGGGAGTGTCTGGGGTATACTGGGTAAAGGGAGTGTATGAGGGTATAGGGAGTGTCTGGGCTACACTGGGTGTAGGGAGTGTCTGGAGTACACTGGGTGTAGGGAGTGTCTGGGGTACACTGGGTGTAGGGAGTGTCTGGGGTACACTGGGTAAAAGGAGTGTATGTGGGTATAGGGAGTGTCTGGGCTACACTGGGTATAGGGAGTGTCTGGGGTGCAGTGGGTTTGCTCCTAGGATCTCAGCTGCTGTTCGTTTTCCAAACTATCATGTCTTTTCATTTGGGGTAAGTAGTGCTTTGCAATTTGATTTCTGTGCTATCAGCATGCGCCTGCAGGATCTATGTGACAGGGGTTCATCGCCACTGGGTATATGGAGTGTCTGAAGTACACTGGCTATATGGAGTGTCTGGAGTACACTGGCTATATGGAGTGTATGGGGTATAGGGAGTGTCTGGGCTACACTGGGTGTAGGGAGTGTCTGGGGTACACTGGGTGTAGGGAGTGTCTGGGGTACACTGGGTATAGGGAGTGTATGGGGTATAGGGAGTGTCTGGGCTACACTGGGTATAGGGAGTGTCTGAAGTACACTGGGTATAGGGAGTGTATGGGGTATAGGGAGTGTCTGGGCTACACTGGGTGTAGGGAGTGTCTGGAGTACACTAGATGTAGGGAGTGTCTGGAGTACACTAGGTGTAGGGAGTGTCTGGGGTACACTGGGTAAAGGGAGTGTATGAGGGTATAGGGAGTGTCTGGGGTACACTGGGTATAAGGAGTGTGAAGTACACTGGGTATAGGGAGTGTATGGGGTATAGGGAGTGTCTGGGCTACACTGGGTGTAGGGAGTGTCTGGGCTACACTGGGTGTAGGGAGTGTCTGGGCTACACTGGGTGTAGGGAGTGTCTGGGCTACACTGGGTGTAGGGAGTGTCTGGGCTACACTGGGTGTAGGGAGTGTCTGGAGTACACTGGGTGTAGGGAGTGTCTGGAGTAACTAGGTGTAGGGAGTGTCTGGGGTACACTAGGTGTAGGGAGTGTCTGGGGTACACTGGTTAAAGGGAGTGTATGAGGGTATAGGGAGTGTCTGGGCTACACTGGGTGTAGGGAGTGTCTGGAGTACACTAGGTGTAGGGAGTGTCTGGGGTACACTGGTTAAAGGGAGTGTATGAGGGTATAGGGAGTGTCTGGGGTACACTGGGTATAGGGAGTGTGAAGTACACTGGTTATACAGAGTGTATGGGGTATAGGGAGTGTCTGGGCTACACTGGGTACAGGGAGTGTCTGGGCTACACTGGGTACAGGGAGTGTCTGGGCTACACTGGGTACAGGGAGTGTCTGGGCTACACTGGGTGTAGGGAGTGTCTGGAGTACACTAGGTGTAGGGAGTGTCTGGGATACACTGGGTAAAGGCAGTGTATGGGGGTATAGGGAGTGTCTGGAGTACACTGGGTATAGGGAGTGTATGGGGTATAGGGAGTGTCTGGGCTACACTGGGTATAGGGAGTGTCTGGGCTACACTGGGTGTAGGGAATGTCTGGGCTACACTGGGTGTAGGGAGTGTCTGGAGTACACCAGGTGTAGGGAGTGTCTGGGGTATACTGGGTAAAGGGAGTGTATGAGGGTATAGGGAGTGTCTGGGGTACACTGGGTATAGGGAGTGTGAAGTACACTGGGTATAGTGAGTGTATGGGCTACACTGGGTATAGGGAGTGTCTGGAGTACACTGGGTATAGGGAGTGTCTGGGGTACACTGGGTAAAGGGAGTGTATGAGGGTATAGGGATTGTCTGGGTTACACTGGGTAAAGGGAGTGTATGAGGGTATAGGGAGTGTCTGGGGTACACTAGGTATAGGGAGTGTCTGAAATACACTGGGTATAGGGACTGTCTGGAGTACACTGGGTGTAGGGAGTGTCTGGGGTACACTGGGTAAAGGGAGTGTATGAGGGCATAGAGAGTGTCTGGGGTACACTGGGTATAGGGAGTGTCTGAAGTACACTGGGTATAGGGAGTGTCTGGGGTACACTGGGTATAGGGAGTGTCTGTGGTGCAGTGGGTCTAGGGAGTGTCTGTGGTGCAGTGGGTCTAGGGAGTGTGGGGTGCAGTGGGCCTAGGGAGTGTCTGGGGTGCACTGGGTGTAGGGAGTGTTTGGGCTCAGTGGGTCTATAGTGTGGGGGGAGTATATGGGTCTAAATTGTGGGGGCATAGAGAAGGCATAGAATGTGTCTCGGGTGCATTGGGTATAGGGGATATCTGGGGTGCAGAGGGTATAGATAGTGGGCCTCATCACGACTTTGGCAGTAACCCTTAAATCCGGCGGTAGCACTATTACCGCCGGATTTAAGGGTCCACTAAATCAGGGCTTTGGCGGATTTCGCCCCAGCTCTGAGCTGGGGGGAAATCCGCTGAAAATTCGCGCTATTACCGCCGGCGGGAAATCCGCTGGCGGTATTAGCGCGAAGATTCCCCATTGAGCCCAATGGGGAATGGGGCATTCCCGAATGGGCTCAGTGGGGAATGGGGACTTAAATTACCGCCGAACTCGTGATCCAGCGCTATTAGCGCCGGGGAGTTCGGCGGTAGGGCTAATACCGCCCACGCTGATAGCGTTACCGTTACTGCCCAAGTCGTGATGAGGCCCAGTGTCTGGGGTGCAGAGGGCATAGATAGTGTCTGGGGTACAGTGGGTTTAGGGAGTGTCTAGGGTTCAGTGGAACTAGAGTGTGGGGCGTACAGTGGGTATAGGTAGTGTCTGGGGTACAAAGGGTAAAGAGATTGTCTGGGATTTTGACACACTCCAAAAAGGCCCGACATGCACCTTATCTGGAGGGCTGCTTCCACGTCGAAACCATGTCACTCCATTGCAGTGGGTATAGGGTGTCTGGGGAATTTGAAACACTTATAGATATTAGAGGAATTGATTCTCAGAGGGGTGAGTTTCACATGAGGCATTTTTCCAGACTTTATGATTTGTCAGCTTGACGAAAGTTTCAGTATTCTAATTTTAGCAATGTCTGCTTTATTGATGTGAATGCCATACTCCAAGGCAGCCAATAGCGGTAAAGGCGCGTGCTATCTTTTCACATGTTTAAGTTTTATCAGTCATGTTTTTTGGACAGCCACCATTGGGGCGATCAGTTTCTGCCCACTCTTTACTTGTTGGAGAGCTGCAACTCTGATCATTTATCAGATAATAGATTGCCCTGCTGTAGTCCTTTTTTTAAGTGTCTTGATAACATTGGGATGAAGAAGCTCTGCCGAGGCTTTGAGCTCTGTCATGTACACTCATCAAACTGTGTACCGTGGCAGGGCCCATTTTACTTTTAACAGATTAAGGGCCTGATCACGACTTCGGTGGTAACCCTTAAATCCGGCGGTAGCGCTAATACCGCCGGATTTAAGGGTCTGCCGAATTAGGGCTTCGGCGGATTTCGCCCCAGCTCTGAGCTGGGGGGAAATTCGGCGAACATTCGCGCTATTACCGCCGGCGGGAAATCCGCCGGCGGTAAGAGCGTGAAAATTCCCCATTGAGCCCAATGGGGAATGGGGCATTCCCGAATGGGCTCAATGGGGAATGGGGAATTACTTTACCGCCAAACTCGTGATCCAGCGCTATTAGCGCCGGGGAGTTCGGCGGTAGGGCTATTACCGTCGGTGGTATTACCGCCTGCGGTAACGGCCAACTCGTGATCAGGCCGTAAGAAAAGAACGTCATCAGAGTATCATTTGACGGTGCAGCTGGGGCTGCACTGCCAGAGTAATACAATATTTATTTAATTGTTTTATGTAGCAGAGTTGGCTTCTGATTGTTTGAGAAGGATCATGATCACGATGGCGATAGAACTGTTGAGCTTGCAGAGGAAAGAGTGGTTGATGAACACTGGGTTTAACAGGCAATGAGGCAGGGGTTAGGGGGTACTCACTAGTTGGGTGATATCCAGAGTGTCGCTGCTGCATATCGGGCCAAATATCTGTTTATTTTTTGTGTCTTTCTGTTCGTGTGTAGGTTGAAATGTGCATGAAGCAAATGTTATTTGGTGCTTTGCAGCAGCCTGTCATTTCAAAACATTTCTCCACGATGTTTCAGTGTATGCTATACAGCAGATGTTTGGAAATCAGAGGCACTTCAACAGGCTACTTTGCTCCCCCGGCCTTGATGTTTAGTTAATCCTAGTCGTTAATCACGATTAGTTATATCGTTTGCTTATCTGTAGGCATCCATACAAGCCTCCCTGGGATAATGATAGAGATGTTGAACCTACTTCAAAGGGCCTCAGGACTTCTGCTGTTCCCGCATTGTGACAAAAGTTAACATTGAATAACATTGAATAACATTGAAAGAAAATTGAAAGAACATGAAATGAGTCATGTTGAGAGATGAACTCTAAGATTTATCTAAGATCCGACATTCAGAGATGCCCACGTAGAAAGATGGGCAGGAAGTGATGAAAGCCAAATATTGCCTGTGATTGACTCTGAGTTTGATTGAAATATTGAATAAACTCTCCATTGTGATGAATTGTGGGATTCAGTCTCCTCTCCCCATGGGAGAGCCCCCATGTGAGGCTAGGGAGGTGAGCCCACTAGGCAATACTCTGACTAGGTGTAGAGGCATGCAGGACCTCACCAGGAGAGACTCCCCTCTTGTGGAGACAAGGACTCCAGGTTTGAAAAGGAACTGACTCACTAATAACCCTAGAAAAACACAAGGGCTGATAGCTGGAAGCTTTAGAATTAATCTTAACCTGTGTCATTGCTCTTGGACACCCTCTAGACCATCGTTCTTCGCCTGCCAAGCCATTACCGAAGGGAAAAGACCATATGCAAATCAGGCTTGTTCCCACCCTTAAAGGGGCAGTCCAGCCTGAACTGCTAGGTCACATCCCTTCTGCACAAGACGGCACGCATCGGACATGTTGCAGCCTTGTTGGTCCTCGGCAGTGAGGAGTAGCTTGGGTCTGTAGGCCCAGCAGCAACAGGACCCAGGTCTGGGCATACCCGTCCCACTCGGGTGACTATAGGAAAACACAAGAGGTGATGCCTGGAAGATTTAGAATTAATCTTAACTTCTGGCATTCATGGTTCCTTCACAAACCAGACAAGAAGAACAAGTTAAATCTGTTACTGTGGTTTAAAAACCTTAACTCAACCTGAGGAAGAAAGTGCAAATAATACTGAGAAGATTTTTCGAGTCTGGAAGAGCAACATAGAAGGACTATGATGATTCGCCTGGAAAGATCCAGCAATATATCATAAGGAGAGAAGGAGGAGTCCTATCAGCAGGGGATGCCGCCGGGAGTCTCAAACAAGCTTGACGCAGAGAACGAGTTCCCAGTTCAGGAAGAGAGCTGATGTGTGCAGGCAGCCAGTGGTAAGCCTGCAATAAGAAGAACCGAGGGAAGGGAATCTCAGGTGGTGGCGTGACCGAGAGTCGCTGGACTGCTAAGTCCTAGAACAGACCTGTGTGCCGCATGGAATGGATACCATGCAATATAGTGGGAAGCAGAGAAGCCAGAAGCCAGCCTGACGAACCAAAGAGAAGATCCGTGTTAGGGAGAATTCTCTTATAAGGCTAATTTCCCAAACCTAGTGAGTCTCCAAGCAGATTTGCTGGATTTTTGGGGTTTGTTTTTTCTCCTGCTAAGAGTGAGACTCTTTTCCTCCCACTCTTAGGCATGATTTGAGGTATGTCTTTGACTTTTTGTGTGCTTATAGGCTATGGGGTCTTTTACTCCATAGGGTATCATCTGTTTTGTATGTGTGTTACACAGCACCCTCAGTGCAGTAACACAGGGGTGTCATAGTGACCCCCAAGCATAGACTCCATACCCTGGGACTGACTACTGTCTCCCAGGGCATGTAAAGTCACCATTGACTTTACTAGTCCAAAATTGTGAACAGAACCAGTACAAACCATCATATTGTGGAATACTGGAAGGGGTAAATCGATTGCCCCTGGGTCTGTTTCCAAGGGGGCACTGTGCAGTCCCCCCTTGTCGAGTTTCTGGCTGGTGGCAGTGGTTACCACGCAAAATATTCCACTGGAATATTTCCTATGGGATTTTCCCATTGGTTTTAAACGTACCACTTTTTGGTGCAATGTTAAAGATACCGCCAATTTATTTAATATTAAATCAATGGTTGGGTCTTATTGCCAGAACTCGGTCGGTTCCAAAATGGTGTTTGTGTCCGTCTCTGTAACTCTGACCAAGGTCGAGCCCTTTGTTCCACTGTTTTGGCGGGCTTCTCCACAGCAGCTCTCCAAATGGTGCCACTCTGTCTGGATTCCACAGGATGTGTGGGGAGGGGAATCGGCACCCTGGACTGCGTTGCCTTGGCAACTTAAGTCGCACTCTATACTGATTGGCCTAGTGGTGAGCCGCCCGGCTCACCACTTAGCATGTGTGAGTGACAGCTAGGCTGTTTGAATGGGGTTTTTTCTGCATAAAAGCAGGGCCTTTGGGACTGGAACTTCAGAAGTCGCCACAGGACCTAAGAATCCGATGAGAGAAGAAGCTAAGCCATCTACGACGACGACACCACCGGTGGAGCCCTGCTGTAACAAACTCACCACTTACCCAACGACGAGAAGATCTTCTGCTGGACGAGTCTTCTTCCTTTGAGCTGGTGGGATCAACCAGTTTGCCATTTTCGCCTTCCAAAGACGTCTCTTGGTCGAATCGCCCGTGCCAAGCAACCCGGTTGGCCGGATAGCCAAGCTTCACCACTTTGACCGCGAATAAAAGGAACGCACCTTTTAACCGACAAACTCTGTGGCTGGTTTCAACCCTGGGCAGTGCAACTACTCCAAGTTTCCTCCTCGACGAGATCATCTCTTCCCCTGGTCAAAACAACGAACTGTACCCGCTGCCAGGAACAACTGCCACCGCTGGAGCTTCCTCTCTCTTAAAGGTACTGTGTTCCACCTGGCCTCCCTTTCTTCGGTTTGCTAAAGGTGACCCTTAAATCCTTGGCTTTCCAACTGGGTTGGCCCCCAGACCTTCTAACTATACCTTTCAAACCACCCCAACCTCTTTTGAACATTCCGCAAAGACTTTCAGTGCATTTTAAACTGTGTGATCTTGGTCACATTTCGCTTTGCTCCATTTAAAGGGGGCCTGGCCTATGAACTTTGGCTCCACTGTATATATTGCCTTTACTCACTTGCTTAGAACTTCTAAAAGTGTTGGGAACTGTTTTATTTTGATGCCCTGCCTTTTTCTCTCCCTTTAACTTAACTATTGGAGTGCCATCTAAGTTACGCGCTCACATCTGTCTTTACAGATAGTGGTGTGTTTAACTCTGACTTGTCTAATAGTTATCAAGGGAGGTGTGTATACTTTACCTGACTGTGTTTTAACTTTCTTTTGATTTAGAGTGTTAGTGTATTGCCTAAAGTGTGTTTTAAATAAATAACTATATACTTTTGATACAAAGCTCTGGTCAGTGTTTGCTTGCTCTACTGTGTTTTTAGCCCTATTGTGTATACTCTATATACTGCCTACTCTTCTTGAGAGAGGTCTGACTGCTCAGCCACAGCTACCAGGTAAATCTGGGTGGTGCAGACTGCTACCAATTGGGTTTACTGCTTACTCCTGTAGTCTTAATCTTTTTGCAGTGTTACCCAAGGGAACTGCACAGGATTCTGCCTAACAATCCCATCCTAATCACATGCCCAGTGATGCTAACCCTGGTAGAAAACAGGTAATGGGAACGGCCGTAGACCCGGGGGGGATAACAAATATAACGAGTGTCAGAATCCTACTCGTCCCAGTGAGAACCTGAATTTAATATTCCCTAAAGAAAGAGGGAAGCTCTGCAAGAATAGTAGTCTTGGTCTCAGTAGCCCTAAACAGGGGGACACGAGAAAGAATCGCAACAATCGTTGCTGGAACACTCCTACTCATCCCAATTACAATGAAGAATTGCGAATAAGTAAGAATCGCTACTGGAACAATTATACTTGACCCAGTACAAATAAAAAAGTGGTGAGGCAAGTGGGAGGCAGTCACGACAGTCTCAGAAAGTCTTGGGGTGCGGTAACGAACATTTCCCACTCGCACAGGATCAAGTGAGTAAAACCTGGTCAAGACAGAGACTTAGTTCTTAACATTGCGGTCTGATTGATTTACTTTGTGCAGTGCTGTTTGGTATCTTGATGCCGCCGAAACAGAACTACAATCTCTGTAAAAACATACAAACTGCTTAGCCGCCAGCGCCTGCGCAAAGCGATGTAAGCCTTGTGGGTAGGAGAACAAGATCGGTCTCCCCACGATGAGGAGCTGGCCTTAAGCACACTGCACCCGGCACCAAAATCACGAACTACTTGAACTTTCAGGGCAAGGGGGAGGGAATCCATCGGAAAAAGGAGCCTGAACTGGCTAAAGCTCTTTCAATGACATGTGAATCTATTAAGTTCGATAATAACTCATTACTGCACTTAAGTTTGTTGCTGCAAATGGACATTCACCAGAACCTACCACCACATGTCTGAAGGGAGTGCTATTACAGGAAGAGTAAACCAATGATTATCTGTCTCCCCCTATTTAACTTGGCTATTGGATGTATCTAATCAAGATGAGCCGTTTACGAGGGAGACGGGAAGTATTGCAAGAAGTTGGCGAGTCAGAGGCACATGTATCCCCTGCATTGGACGATGAAGCTACACACTTTGCCCTAAACATACTTCTTGAACTTTGCAACTTTCTCTCGAAGGAATCTGCTAAACATACAGCCCAGTTAGCCCAATTGTTAGTGGTGGCCAATGTTAAAGGTACCTCTCCACTGTTGCCTGACAGTGTTCCAAAGCACAATATTATGGGCAAACTGAGCGTCCAAAGAAAGAAGATGTCAACCCCACCTAATGTGGAAGCAGAACGACTGATAGAGAATGCCCCGTTGGAATCTACCCCTGTGGAAGTCATCGAAGTGCTGGTAAAAGAAAGGCCAGATGACCTGCTGCCTTCCAGACGGGTTAGGAGACCAATGGCAAAGCTGAATAGGGGAAGAAGAGCCCTGACCATTAACCAGCACTCCCGTTTGGAGGAAGAAACCAGTGAGCTGCTACCATCAAACAACCTGAAAAGAGCACCACTATCGAAATAAAGCACTTAGGGAGGCGGCAAGAAGCAATAGAGGACCTGGAAATATAATGGGTAACTTCACCTCATGGTTACTTAGCCGACGTGACAATACAAAAGCGGAACAAATGACCCTGCCAATGGCTATACACACGGTCAATCCCGAAGATCCAAACGAAGTGCAGCAATTGCCACCAGCTCAGATAATCCCGCCGTTAATGACTTTAGCCAAAACTCAGTCTGCTCCAATTCAGCCATCTTTGGATTTAACAAGAGTGGTCGTGGGTGCAGAGACAGAAGCCTGCTACTACCTTCACTGTCTCATGGCTGTTCGAAGATAGTAAGCAACCAATAAACGGAAGTGCCCTAATGACTTTGTTCAAACACTTGCCTTCATGGCGAGTTTTACAGAGTAGAGATCTAGAATATGTAAAACAATTGGAATATGGGGCAATAAAATATACTAAGGTACACTGTCGGGACGCTGAGGTTGTTGCATTGGGGAGGAGCTGTGCGCAAACACTATTGAAGTGGGGCTTCGACATTGACCTTGTATTAGAATCGAAGGTGAATACACAATAAAATGGCCTGGTTTAATAAGAATTCAGGAGCTGGTCTCTTATTCTCCCCTCATAAAGCAAGTGGAGGATATGGCTACAGCCAAGACCCTTTGGGAATGATTACTTTCATTCTTACCCACTCCCTCGAAAAGCTCCTGAAAATAATATCCTGTCTTCATGGAACATCTGTGGCCATTCCCACCTGCTTGCGGATGAGGGCTCTTTTGACCACTTACAAAATTCTGACATAGTTTTATTACAGGATACATGGCTGGTGGGGCAAGCCATGTTTGATGGTTATGTGTGTTTTTAGTAATCCAGCGAGTAAGGGGGCCCAAAAGCCGTCCCAGTAAGGGGCGATGGGGCTCATTACACTGTGTTTTAACAAACACAAAGCAAGAGAGCTACAACAATTAGAACCCAATCCACACCCCTTGCTGGTGATAGTCAAAGTGTCTGAGGATTTATACATTGTCCTGGGGGTCTTGATACGGTCAGCACCCAAATTAGAATTTACGAGACACTATTGGCCTATCGTGTTGGGAGAGAGGACATTCATGTTCTGGTTAGGGGGACTTAAACTCTAGGTGTACTGATTATGTGTTAACAGAGAAAGGCGTGTTTACTTCTGGGCCTAATGTAGATAAGCGCGCCCAGTCAGGTCTCACAGCGGTAAAGTGGGTGGAAGTCTTTAATGATATTCAGGGATCCATGTTGAACAGAAACATCCCGGGGGATGTTGCTCCTGCTCAAACATGGAGGATGCGTAATAAATCTTCAACAATAGACTATATATATATATATATATATATATATATATATGGGAGAGAGAGAGCCTTGGTAAGATTGCATCTTGCATGTGGGTCTGTTTTACTGAATTTAGCGACAATGATATACTGTCTGTAACCCTGAACATGAGTAAAATAGTGAATAATTAAATTGATACGATGGGTGAGATTTTTGTGAATAGAGGTCTGTACCAAGTAGGCAGGTCGGACTGTAGTATTCTGGCTATGCCAAAGTATAAATCTGGCCTGGAAAACATTTATGTCCAGTTTAAATGTCCTGATAAAATCATTTATTGGATAAGTACCATTTCTAGATCCTTCCTTAACAGGAACTCGCCCCCGTTTCAAAACTAATACGAAAAATGGTCATCAATATGACTGTATCATCGTCATTGAAAAAAGACAACTTCGACAGGAGATCAGAAAGATCACACAATTGGCAACTTCCTTGGATAATGACAAGGAAGGATTTGATGTTGACATTGGCCAGTGGGGTTGAGGGTGAGAAAGGTCTTTCCTCAGACAACCTTCCTCCTCCGCAAGAGGGTAGCACCTCACCATGAGGTCCTCTGGCATATTACCACCCCTAGGGGGGCTATCGGTTAGCGGCCTCACCTCCTTAGCCTCATGGGAAAGGATTCCCCCACTGGGGATGTAACAGTATTATTACACAGCACACTCCAGCCATGGGATTCCTTCCCCGGCAATCAATGGCGCGCACCATAACAACGCATTTATCTTTACTAGACCACAGGTTCTTTTATTTGAGTAGGCCTCCTACCCGTGTCACACCCCGTGTCACAATGGACTAGGACCAGATTGGTGTAACAATAAGGTATTTATTAAATTTATGGTTTAATGAAAATCAAAGTAAAATCAAACAATTGAACCACAGCCACCAATGTTGTGGCAATACCAATGCAAAGATTCCTACAACACAATTAGTTCAAAATCCCCACAATTCTCATGAATCGTTAATAACAAAGAGGAAAAATAATTTTGAAAGCATGTGATGGTACTAATGTTAAGCACTCAACCCCAAACCTCTGCTAAATTAATTCTTTTTGGATGGAAGGCAGTGGCAAGGAGTAGGGATAAAGAGAGAAAAATCAGATTTAACATACAGCCCACCACACCAAGATGGGAGGCCAGAAAAGAAAGTGAAAATCCGTTTTATGAGCAAAACGGTATAAACAGATTTGACTTGTTAGTGGCACAGTTACTCACAATTGCTAGGGACAGCTAGAAAGGAACTCGCGTTGCTATGCTCGAGGAGATAAGGAAGCTTCAAGGCTACTAATCAGTACACAGAACAACGTGGAACAAGGTAGGAAAATCAATTTTTGGGGAAGAAAATGAATGCAAAACAAAACACACACGGGAAATGGAATTTCGTTTTTACACAGGATTTGTGATGCCAGGCTGCTAATGGAAGGGATTAGCTGTCAAAATTGGAAATCGGTTTTAAGGGTATGAACAAAGGCACATAACAGATAGGATTCTAACAAAAAGGGATTGTTCTCAATGGGACGATGGGTTGGGTTTTTCTATGGGACAGATGCAAATTTTCAGTCATGGGGAATGCACACAAAACGCAGGCAAATTCGGTATCCGGTGACAATGAGACTATTTCTTAGACTGAATCTCCTTATAGGGGAATTATTTGATTTACTTGCAAATAATGCTAAGGATTTATACAGACAACTGAAAGATTTATCAAAGGAATGCGCTAACATATACTTGCATATACAGATTCTATTAAGGAAAGGTGAATGAATGAATGAATGAATGATATTGGCAATTAGGATTTTCAATTGGATTTTCAATAGGAGTTTCTGTGGGATTTATGATGCAACAGAGGTTTATGCAATTTGGGACTGCTGTGACTTTCTGCTTACAATGGAAGCTTGGGGATTCTGGAAAGCCAGCAAGGTCTCTGGTCACTCTGGATAGCACAGTCAAGGGATCTGGTCACTGCGCTCCCATGGCTGGCATTCTGGACAGCTAGGCCAGGGTCTGGTCACTGCACTCTCTTGGATGGAATCCTAGACAGCGAGGCCAGGGTCTGGTCACTGCACTCTCTTGGATGGGGTCAGCTGCCTCCTCTCCTGTCTCCCCGGATTCTTGTGTGTATCTGGATCTGGAATCTGTGTGTTGCTGTTGATCCCTTTGTGTGTCCCTGTGCCCCCCTTATATAGCCCAAATGACATCATTCAATTTACAATCGGAGGGGAAGTGCTCTGGAATTACTCCTATCCTGGGATAGGACAGTCTACCATTCCTCTCTCCACCCCCTGGCCCTATTGGTTCAGGGCCAGGGGCATCATATGTCTGTTTGTCATTTATTACAGTTCTTTGTTCTCGGGTCAACTGTTTATCAAAACTGAGTTATGCATCATAACTAAATGCATCATAACTCCAAACTTATACTAGACACCGCAATAAGAAATAGATAGGTGGTTCCAGGGGGTTATTGGGAATTAGACAAGCTGATCGCTAACTCTGAGCGAGGTGCCATGGCCCCTTGGCACCTTTTTGTCTTTTTTGTGAAATGCATAATAGTCATAACTCTGCAAATCATTAAACATATTCATAATGTCCATCTCCACCTTTCCATCAAATCTCATGGTTGTCACATTTGTAAATCTGCCACAAACGGGTTTGTACTGGCCATTTCAGTACACAAAGTCCTATGAAAATGTATTTAGTCTCTAAAAATCCACCTGGAAATCACATGGAAAAATACCATTAAATTATTCCTTATTCTGAATGCTGGAAAAAATGCCTAAAATGAATAACTCCCTTAATGTCAATTTGGAGGATCCGTCACACATGGGATGGTGGTGCTTCATCCACCACAGCCAAATGTCTCCCCCTCGCTCAGCTTGCAACAAATAACTTTTATTATACACTTTGAAGCATGTCAGTTTGTCCTTTGGAGTGGGTGCTGAAGGAACTCACACTTCTGTGTCAAGCTCTAACCACACATTCTTTCTTTGTCATCACTGCCAGTGCTGCCTTCTAGTGCGCAGAGCAGAGAATCCTCACGCTTTCGGCCACCTCACATGTTATTGCAGAATGGTTCCTTATTGGTGCGACTTCCAGTGGGAGGCCAGGCTTTGTTTTGTTTGTTTGTTTGTTTTATTCACTTATAATGCGCACCAGACCCGCAGGTATCCGGGCGCAGCAGTACAGAAAATGCGAAGCTTAAGTTGCAGGGTGGGGTCATGGGATATATACACTGTACAAATACAAAATACAAAATATAGACTGCAAAATATCACAGGAAGGCAGCAGTTGCGATTTACATGCAGAATAAATACAAAATATGATCAAGACAGTCTATGTACAGGTACTGTATGGGCGAAAGCTCATTGGTCAGGTGGGCAAAGTGAGTGGGACCATAGGATCATAATGAAGTGTATATTCTAGGGTGGGGTGGGGGATAAGTGGGCGCCGATAGGCTATTCAATGGTAGTCCTTAGCAGATTGATGTAGTTAATTCTGAATTTAGGGAAGGGCTGTGCCTCGCGTAGAGGATTAGGCAATGAGTTCCATAATTGAGCTGCTTGCACCGAGAAGCTACTGCCCCCCGCCTTAGATAACCTGAATCTGGGAATGTTGAGGCTGTTGGCATTAGCAGTTCTGGCAGGGCGTAAATGATTTCTTTTAGTGAGTTTATTGCAGAGATAGCTTGGTGCTGCATTGTTCAGGGCTTTATGAACCAGGGATGCTACTTTAAGGTGGATTTTGTTTTGGGAGGACAACCAATTGTTTTGGCGCCTGATGTTTGAGATATGTGATCTTTTGGGTACACCAAGGGCAGCTCGTAAGGCATTGTTTTGAAGAATTTGGAGTCGGTGGGTGATGGATTTGTTTGCTCCGATGTAGAGGGCATTACAATATTCAAGCCTCGAAAGGATTAATGCTCTCGCTAAGATAAGGCAGTTGTTATCGGAGAGAAAATGCTTGCCTGCTCTAATGAGCTTGCATGTGTGGGCGGTGGCAGATGCCAATGACTTCACCTGCTTGTCAAAAGAGAGGGTGGCATCCAGATAGAAGCCAAGTGTCTTCACATCTTTGGAAACCTTGATAATGTTCCCGTCAATTTCAAATGAAGTATAGTCCTGACTGAGTTTCTTCATATTAGAATGTGTCCCTAGGATGAGCAACTCTGTTTTGTCATCGTTCAGGCATAGTCCGTGGGTTGCCATCCATGCCTGGACGATGATGTACACCCTATTCACCAAGGCCAAATCCTTGTTGTAGTCCCCGGAAAGTGGGAGGAGAATCTGGGTATCATCTGCATAGTTGGTGTAGGTGATACCAAGATGGTCCAGATCATCAAAAAGGGGCTTAGTGAATATGTTGTAGAGAGTCGGGGAGACGCATGAGCCCTGAGGGACTCCACATCGGATGGGGATTGGGTCCGCCGCTGCTGAAGGGGAGAACACCCTCATGGTCCTGTCACTAAGGAAGGATTCAATCCAAGATATGGCCTCCTTGGAGAAATGTGCGGCTGAGTCTAAATGGCTGCAAAGTACCCCATGGTCTACAAGGTCGAATGCCGCCGAGAGGTCCAGCAGCAAGAGGAGAGCCATTTTGCCTTTGTCTCTTATTTCATCTATTTGTGCCTTTAGGTCGATAAGGGCAGTCTCAGTACCATGTTGTGGGCGGAATCCTGATTGGCGCTCTCCTAAGAGTTTGTGTTGTTCCAGGAAGCTTTGGATTTGATTGTAGGCGATCTTATCCAGAATTTTGAGCAGGAAGGGGACTGTTGTAATGGGGCGGTAGTTAGTGGGTATAAGGGGGTCTAATGTTTGCTTTTTGAGCAAAGGTAGTACCCAGGATTGTTTTAAATTGGTGGGTACTGTGCCGGACGAGAATGAGGAGTTGACGAGTTTGGCAATAAACGGGGAGAATTCAGTTTTGAGCTTGCCCTACACTGTCTTTTCTGGTATTGTGTGCCTCTTTCCCAGGTGACTGAAATCTTGTGGGGACCACATAATGTGCACTGCTTAGTAAAATCCCCACAACATATTTCCCTGACATTTCTTGTGTGAGCAATGCTATCTTTCCACTGTGGCTTTTAAAGCCGTTTCCCTTTCACACGTGTGCAGGCTTTTTGCTTTTAATGTTTAAATCCGTCTTGCAGGTTATAGGATTCTAAGTTCTCCTCCTTGGGTGAATTCACATTTGCTGTTAGTCCATTGATAATGAGGGGTAGACACCCTTCCACATGGTTCTTTGATGTGACATGAACAAAAGGAAAAGCCCAGCTGTTTTTCGTTTGCAGTGTTTTAAAGGGCTGCTGTTCATGTGCTATGGAAAGCAAAAGCCATTATCTTTGTAGTTTTGAAATTCTTGTCATTCAGGTGAAATGACAGCAAGAGCCAGGCCGATTTTGGTTGCATTGCAATGTTAAACGTCTGGTCATTCAAATGGAATAAAAGCAAAGCAGGGCCGCTTTCTGGTGTTGCAGTGTTCAAAATGCTAGCCACACGTGTGCCAGGGAAAGCCAGGCACAGCCGTTTCTGGTGGCAATGTTAAAAAGCAGCTTTTAAAGTAACGGGGATGTCTGTTAGAGCCTGTAAATGCACGCCACACATCTCCCCCTGCTCTTTCATGACTTTTTGTTGGTTGCAGAGTGGGGTTTCCTTCGGCGTAGTTTTCCTTTATCAGGGTGAGGCACTCCGGGATTCCCTTCCGTCTTTGGGTTGGAGAATGCAGTGCTGCACCACCTTTCCTTCCTTCCCTTTCCAGGTCCGCGGGGCATTTCTCTCCAGGCTGGAATGTAACAATGTTAATTCTCTAATAGACGTTTTAGTACTTTTAACTGACATTATTCCTGGAAGATTTACAACAATGGAACAACGACCACAACTTGCAATTTTCATGACATCTTCTTTTTCATTTTTACAATAACAGCAAGTAAATTACTCCCTGTTATATAGATATACCTATACACCTAAATACTTCTGTCTGCTTTTTCCTTCCTTTTCATTCTTCAGACGGTTGCTCTGCTCTATTTTCATTTGGCTCATCAATCAGTCGCAAAGCGTGTCTAGGGTGACAGCTTTTTTTACTGATTGATGTGACCCATTTTTCTTCGGACAGTTCTCTTTTGGGGATGCATTCTTATAGGCGACAGATGAAATGTTGTTTACAATTTCAAAGGGACCGCGCCAGGAAGGGAGGAATTTCCACTCCTTGGTCTGGTTCCTCTGAAAATTGTACAAGTAGACCCTGTCTCATACTTGATATTCTTTTGATATTCTTTTTTAGTAGTCTTTAAATTGTAGTGGGTTTCCATTCCCTCTGCTAATTTCTCCAGATTCTGCTGAGCGTACGCAAAAGCATGCGGAAGGTGTTTTCTCAGATTCTCAATATATTCATGCGATGTGGATGCGTTAATCAGTTTCTGCTTTTGTGTTCTGTAGAGCAGTTGCTGAGGAAGCACTATTTTTCATCGTCATTAGCTCAAATGGAGACATTTTGGTCGCAGAAGATGGTGTAGACCTGATGGCCATCAGGACAAGTGGTAATCTGATTTCCCAACTAGGTCCAGAGTCTGCCACAAACTTCTTAAGAATCCTCACAATTGTTTTATTGTAGCTCTCAACTACCCCACTAGAGGCTGGGTGGTAGGCAATGTGGAGTTTTCTCCTTACCCCAAGTATCTCCCACATCTTTGTCATCATCTCGCTGGTGAAGTGACTTGCTTGGTCCGACTCAATCCTTTGGGGAAGGCCGAAACGCAAGAAGATGTGGTTGATCATCAGGGCAGCTGCTCTTTCTGCCTTGCAATTTCGCTCCGGGAGACATTACACCCATTTGGTAAACAAGCATGTTACTGTTAACATGTACTTGTTTCCCCTAAAGGAGCGAATCACGGGCCCGATGAAATCTACTTGTAAATCTGACCAAGACAGTGTCATTCCCCTTTTCTGGAGGGGAGCTCGGTGTGTGAGTGAACTTGGCTGAAATTGTGCACACACAAGACACCCAGATATTGGTTGAGGTCCTGACCCATGTGTGACCGGCTGTGGCCACATCATGGGCGTGACTTGGCATCAGACTTCGGAATTAGGTAGGTACCACCCACTGGTCAAATCCAGAGATGGATCTCCTTACCAACAAACCGTCTTGGATTCGGAACATTTTGGGAAATGTCACCAACACCCGGAGATCCTCTCTCCCAATGTAATCGGTTTCGGTCAGAGGTAAATTCACGGGGTCTTCAATGTGTTGATAACATTTCCCAATAATTGGATCCCCTTTTTGTGCTGTGATCAAATCAGCATCTGGGGTCTCCTTACTCCACTGGGCAGTTGAGAGTTAATTTTGGGCAATTGTTTGGCACCTGGTGATGGCAGCGACAGTTGGATTTCCCCCACCAGCGACTCGATCTCAAGGAGATCCCACTGGATGGCTCCCGTTTTGGCCAACTGGTCAACCAGGTAATTTCCGGTTTTGTCTGGTCCCTCTACTCTGGAATGACCATTGATCTTCCAGTAGATGGTCATCCCATTGGAGGTGACCAGATCATCAATAGATTGTATTAGTTTTCCATGCGTGAGTGGTTTATTGTTTGCACACAGCATGCCTGTGGTTTTCCAATTAATCAGGTGCTCCACGAAGCCATTCTGGAAATAATCTGAATCAGTGATTATGACCAGTTTGTGGAGTCAGTGTTGCACGGCAGTGAGGATGGCCTGGTGAACTGCCATCAACTCTGCCCCCTGACTACTGCGGGGTCCGATCTTGTACCCAGTGGAGGGCTCCGGGGCATCGTTCAACCAGGCATTCCCAACGCCGGCCACCAGTTACTTTTCCCCGTTGTTATCAACATGGTAGAAGCATCCGTCCATATAAACTGTGGGCATCCCCTTGCACGTGTCTTCTTCAAAGACCTTGTGGAGGGAATTCAGGTACGCCTCCATGTTGTCTTGTGTTTTGAGACTTTCATCCTCAAGACATTTTTCTCGGGCACAATCATGCAGGTCAGCCAAAACTTGCGCGAGAGGTCTCTTCTTGTTTTGGCCATATCTGACCTCCACAGGAAAGCCTTGCATGGACAGAATCCAGGAAGTAATTCGGGAATTACGCACATTCCCTGCCCGGATTCTGTCACTTTGGAGGTATTGCAAAGGCTGGTGAGTAGTCTTGACAATGATGTGCTCCCCCTGCATGAACGGGTGGTAATTTTTCAATGCCCACACCGTTGCCAGGAGTGCCTTCTCACAATCGATGCATTTTTCCTCCACAGAGGATAAGGTCTTACTCGCATAGGAGATGACTTTATTGACCTTGTCATGCTTTTGGTATAATACTGCTGTTAAGCACGTATTCGAGAACCGCGTCTCCAAGAAGAATTCCTTGTTTTTGACGGGGTAAGCTAGACAAGGCGCTTGTGAGAGGCTTCTCTTCAGTTGTTTCACTGCCTCGGCTTTTGCTGGACCCTACTCCCACTTGACTTCGGCCTTTAATAAATGGACCAGGTGTATCATGACCTCTGCGTAATCCTGTATGAACTTTCTACTGTAATTAGTCAGTCCAAGAAGCCTCCTTAGTTCATGCTTCCACTTTTATTGCCTGGGGTCAGAGACCCTCTGGGGTGATTTCATGACCTAAGAAGTTTACACGGGTCCTACATCACTGCGCCTTCTGAAAGGACAGTTTCGCTCCAGCAACCTTAAGCGGGGTCAGAACATAGCTGATGTCCGCTATGTGTCCCTCCACAGTTGAACTTTTCATTAGGACATCATCCACATAGGCCAGGTTACCCCTTTCAGCCAAGTTGGGCATGGCCTTATGCAGAAAGATGTTCAATTGATTGTCGAAGTTTATGTATCTGAAGGGAGTTCGGGTCCATGTTTACTGCTTCCCCCTGAAAGGTGAAGGCCAGCACATACTGGTCTTCCCTACTTACAGGTACTGTCCGGTATTCATTGGTAAGGTCAATGGCACCTTTGACCCCTGGATCTGGGCCAGTTCCTGGTCAGTGTAGGGAAGAGGCCACCTGGACATGTGGACCTGTTTGTTCAGCTCCCTAAGGTCTGCACATAGTCTCCATTGGCCATTAGGTTTTCGAATCCCCAGTACCGGATTGTTAAAGGCACTGTGGACCGCACAAATTATCCCACGGGACTCTAGGTTCTTTATGATTTCTGTAAGGGACTCCATAGACGCGAGCAGCAATCGATATTGCTTCACAAATACGGAAGTCCTCCCAGGGTCCATGGGAATTGAGGTGGAATGTATCTCGGTGCGACCACAGTCGTACGTGTCCACAGCAAAGATTTCTTGAAAATCTAAAAAGCCTCCTTCAGCTTTTGCTTTTGTACCTCGGTCTCACAGGCATCAGCGAGGTTGACCCATTCCTCAACCGTCTGTCTGAAGCCTGGGAAGACCTCGGGTTTTGCAATCTCAGCGGTATCCTCCAGATGCTTGGAGAAATCTCTGGTTAGAGTATTGACTTGGATAGGGGATTTCGGGTAGGAGAGCCAGTCCTTGTGGACCTGGAATATCACCTCATCCTTCCTGATGTCACAGGTCACCTCTCCCTCCCCCCCTGTAAGGGCAGGAAGAGTACACCAAGAAATTCCCCCCCCTTAACGGGTGAAGATCTTTTCTGGTGGGATGTCATTGTCACAGTCATAGCAGTCATTGGGGATTGGTCCTACGATTTCATTTCCTAAATCCATGGAGAAATGCTGGTCATCAACCGCCATTCCAATAAAGGTGTCTCCTCCTAGGGTTGATGTTATCCACCCATATTGGAATGGTGTTGTGTGTTAAGTCAACTAATGGTGTCGGGTTCAAACTCAACCCCTGCTGTTGGAGACAGTGGTTTAAATGTCCAAAGCATCCGGGTTTTGGAGTTTCTATCCTCTTAATTTTTTGGGGAAATTGGGAATTATTTGGTCCGTCCTGGGGTGGTGACCTCCTCTCCAATTTGAATTTCAACTGCATGCAGTAGCAAATGAGCTGACCGAAATGCCTGTTCAGGATTGTCAAAGCCCATGGGGTTAACTCGCAGTCAGGACCAGGCTTTGTCATTAATGAGGTCCAAATTAATTGTGAACCGATTGAGAATGTCACTGCCAAGTAGAATGCCGAAGGGACATCTCGCACGACCCAACAATTATGCTCTATGCTTTTATCACCAATGGACATTTATAGCATACACCTGCTAGGCAGGAGATGTTTGGAATTGGGAGTTTCCAGGCCCATTTCCCATTTATCAATCAATTTAAATGTGGGAATGGTCTGATCATTTGGGAGTTTCCTGAATAACGCTTCGCTGATGAAGCTTTTTCCATTATTCAGGCATACTCTGGCGGGAACAGGCTCCCCCCCCCATTTACCTGAAGGGGGAGGAAGAGCTGTTCACCATTTTCTGAATATCGGCCAAGCTTTGAGCTAGTTTCTCATCACTTTTTATCATAGAATTTGGGTTTTCAAATTGTGGATCAGTATAAAATGTCAGGGTATTTCCTTCCAGTGTGGAATCTCACTTGAAGCTGGAAGAAAGGTTGATTTTCAGGAATGGAGAAGGGTTCCCATCACCAGTTTGTTGTCCTACAGTAATGTCAGGAACTTGATTGTTCTGAAAATGGAACTCAATTTTGTCAGATCGCTGCTCAACCATGTGGAATGTGCCATTTAAACTGACATAGTTGGTGCTCTGTTTTAATTTTATTGGCCGGTTAGTCTGCGTCCAGAGGACCTTCTTCAGACAGTCTATTAGTAGAGACAACCTCCGAAGGAGGTAATTCCCTAAGAGACAGTGGGTCCCCTCTGGATTAATGACTATAACCGGGCGTTTCACCTTGTCGCCCAATTTTGATCTCCAGATCCGCAGTCCCCTCTACGGGAATGTTATTCCCGTCGAAGTTCTGGAGTTGTCCAGGAAGAGGTTTGAGGTCAATTTGGAGACTCTCCCCCCTTCATGAATTAAGTTGCTCAAATGCCCTTTTGGACAGAAGAGTGGCTTTAAATCCGGTGTCCACCAGTGCTGAAATTACACACTTCACTTGCACCTGGGCAGGGGCATAATACCTACCTTCTTTCGCCTCTAGGGGGCAAAGGAAATGGGCGTTTTGGGCCAGCTAGGTAGTTAATTTCTTTATTTTGGACTCCGACACCGTGGAATCTTGGGCTGGTTTTTGTGTTGGAGTTTGGGAATCTGTGAAGAAAATTTGGCATTCTGAGATTTGTGAGCTTTTGTAATCCCCCTTTTCCCTTGATTCTGTGCTGTCCCCCTTTTCCCTGAGACAGTCACTTGAACCAGTTTGGGGGGAGGATCCCTCAATCATTGTTCTCAGGGTGACATTTCTGGGGTTCGGGGATAGGCGGTTCCAGGTCAGTCCCCATACCCACCCTTTTGGGACCCATTATTCTTTGGGAGGAATCCCCCCTCATCCTTGAAAGAGAAGACTCTCCTCCCAGAATCCTCCAAGGATTATTTCCCTTCAAACTGGAGGACGCTGACTTCCTCCACAAAATGAGTCATCTTTGTCTTTGTTTCTCCTACTTACCCTCTGTTCCCTAGGTTGCAGCTTTTCGGGGGTAGGCGATTTTGGGTTCAGGTTCATAGGTTTCTAGGGGCTTTTCACGGGTGAGGAAGCAAGCTTCCTATAGGGCTTTGCACCCCCCCTTCCTCCCGAGCCTCCGCCTCTGGAACCTGTTGGTTGTCAAGGTTCTCTCCCCGTCATTGTTCCGGGTGCCAGACCCTTGGTTTGAGCTGTCCGGAGTAGCCATCTTCATCTGAGGATCCCGCTGAGCCCTCAACATGCGACTCAGGTCTTGAGTCAAATTCTGGACCTGTAGCTCCAGTTGTGACACCCTTTCTGGATGATACGGGGTCTTGAGTCAACTCTTTGCTGCTCTCGGAAGGGTAACCGTCCCTTCACCCCGAGTAGCCTTGATATGGAAGGTTCCCCTTGTAGCCCTCCATTCTTGGCCTTCCTTCTCCCTGATTGGGTGGTCTAGACTCCTGAAAGCGTGGAGAGAAAGGAGGGTTGTTCTGAATATTGAGGTTTTTTAGGGTACCTGGGGAAGAAACTTAAACTAGAGGGTGGAATATTACTGCCCTCCTGAGGGTAGTTTGGATGGAAGTTTTCTGGGACCGTACTCACCTGATTGGATCCCCCCTGAGCTGGGGGAGTCCATACGTACCCCAAAATGGGTCTATTCCCCTTGTACCTGGGGCTGATGTAGGTGGCCGGGTCAGGTGACCCATTTGTGGGGTATCCTGCATGGCTACCACTTGTCTGAGACTTGTCAAAGGGTTTTCTCTGCCTCTGGTTTGGTTGGTTAGTAAGAGGGGTATTTTTAGGCCCCCCCATTTCTAGGTCCAAAATCACCTCCGCCACCTTGGCAGTAGCAGGCGTGTTGGTTTGTTTGGGGTTTTTGGGAGGATTCTTATTTTCCACTGGTTTTTGGACCTCATAGATCCGGGTAGCTTGCTCTATTACCCATTCCAGGGTCCTTTCTTCGTGGAAGTCCCTAACCAATTGCATCATAATGCATTTAGGAAGGGCATGGAAATATGTAGTGATGAATTCCCTTCTATTCGTGAGCACCCGCCGCGTGGTTTGGGCTAATGCCCGCTTTAATTCCTGAACAAAGTTTCTCAGGGCCTTATCCTTCCCGCACTGCAGGTTGTAGGCCGCCTTGCGAGCCTCCTGGAGATTTCGGTGCGTGGGGAAGTGCTTCAAGATGGCCGCCTTGTAGGTAGGCCACCTTGAATGGTTTTGATCATCCAGCCCAGCAAAGAAGCTGGAATATTCTGGGGAGAAGGCCCATTTGGCAAACTCCATAGAATTATGATTATTTTTAATGCCAAATGATGTCATCTGATCATACAGCTCCATATGCTCCCAGACAGAGTACTTGGCATTTTTGTGGTACAAAGTCATGAAGTTTCTAATGGCTTTTATCTGTCTAATGGGGTATTTTACCAAAGTTATTTTTTGTTTGGCAACCTTCTTTTTCTGCTGCACCTGAGTCCATTCGCCCCTCAGACTCAGGCTGCTGCTATTTGAAGTCCTATCCCTATCCTCTAGGCGCTCCCTGATTCTTGGAGACTGAGAGTCTCTCCCAGAATGATGGGGCCTAGTCTCTTCTCCCCTGTTGTATTGTGGGCTCTCTGGCTCACTTCCCTTGGACTCCCTCTTTCGCACAGAGGAGTAGTCATCTGACTCCTCCCTTCTTCTGGGGTTTGTTGGGCATGCCCCTGATTGCGTGGAGGTGTTTAGAATACTCTTTTGGAGCCTAAACTCAGACTCCTTTTTATCCGCAAAATGGACCAGATGGTTCCTTTGTAGCTGATGTTTCTGCCAGTCTAGCTCCCTGATATTCTCTTCATAGGAGTCTTCCTGGTCAGATACATGGGCCACAACATTCTTGAACCTGAACAGGGATGCACGTCCATCAATCTCTGATGGACGCTGGCCTGCAGGCTCAATCATACTGGGCATAATTGAGTCTGGCTGCCTCATGGTTTCTGGTTCTTGTGAACCTGTGGACATGAAATTAGCAGTGCCTTGCGCATACAGGGTGGTATGTTGGCTTGAGGCTCTGGGTACAGAGGGCATCACACTGTGATCAGGGGTTGCCCTGTCACTCTCTAACTGTTCAGGGTTCCTCAAGTCCTTATTTAACCTAGCACACTCTTTTCTAACCTCCGAAATTTCTGTTTCTCAGCCCCTATTTCTTGATCGTATGCAAAGGCCTGAGCCTTGTGCTCTGCTATCAGGGCTTGACTGGCCTCTATGACCTTCCCTTGTGCTTCTACTTGGCTCTGGAGTCCCCTGTTCTCATCACCAAGGGCCTCCTTTTCTTTCTGGGCCTAATGTATTGTCTGGGAATACTCAGACCATTTCCGTTGCAGGCGATACATCTCATTCTGAGCAGTTTTGGCCCCCTGTTGCCTGCTCTAGATCGAATTCTATTCACCTCATATGTCCCATCAAGTGGTCGGTCATACTCTGCTTTTAGGTCAGTCAGTTCCTGAAGATCTAACTACCTTCTCTCCAATCCGTCCTCCTGGCCACCCTCTGTACCTTGGGCACAGGCACCTGCTCACCCTGCTAAAACTTGAGGAGAACCATATCCAGTTCCGGAAGCACCTCAAGACCTTCCTCTTTGCTTCTGCCATCGCCCCCCCTTTCCCCTGGTAATCTGCTCTCTCTTGGCACTGTGCTCCTGACCACCCTCTGTACCTTGGGCACAGGAACCTGCTCACCCTGCCACCCTCCTGGCAACCCCTTGCACTGTGAACTGTATCTGTACCCATACAGTCCCCCTCCCCTCTAATTTTCCTCTTTTTCTGCACTTATCAGACTTACCCGGTCTGCTGCCTTAAACACAGCACTTGCAACTTGTTGGTTGCACTACCACTGTTTATTGCCTCTATTATCGATGTATTGTATTTATTATTATTTATCTGTTCTCCTCTGCTCCGCACTTTTCACTCTCACCCTTCAATACACTTTTTCCACTTCTCCCCCCTTCCATGCACTTTTCCCCTCCCATGCACTTGCGCGTTCTCAATGTCACTGGGCCTAGTAAGATCGTTGTTTTGTTTCTCCCCTGTTCCCCTCCCTTGCCTTGTCGCGTTCCGAAACACTTGTGTACGAGCGCAATATAAATACATTATCATAAATCATAATCTGTTCAGTCACGTTATCTCTCTGTTGTTTCATAGAGTGTAACATCTGGAGCTCCTGTTCAAAATCTGTTTGGGAATGGGCCTCTTTCAGGATTAGCTTACTATTCTCCTCTTCCAATTGCTCGATCTGATTTTGTAAAGTGACTATGGGCCTCATTACACGGTAGGCGGTAAGGGTTTACCGGTACCGGTATTTTACCGGTACCGGTAAATCCTTACCGCCTTAAAATGAGGTCCCTTTGCGGGTTGGGGAATTTAACACCTGCTTTTTGCAGGCATTAAAAACCATCCCGCAAAGGGACCAGTGGAGCTAATTACGGAACCGCAATTTGCGGTACCGTAATTAGCGCCTTCCCCATTCCCATAGAGCCCTATGGGGCAAAAATGGGAATGGGGAAGGGCAATGGTGGAAGGGGGAATTACCGCCCCGCCAACCTTGGAATGGGGCGTAAATTCCCCTTTCCACCAAGGCAGTGCCGGTATTTTACCGGCATGAACCATGGTGCTAATAGCGCCATGGTTCACCGCCTTCCGTGTAATGAGGCCCTATGTCCTCTGAGCAGGCTCTATTGTATGTCACTTGTTGGTTTAATTTTAGTTGACTCTCTTTTTGGGAATCGACCCTTTTTTCCTTTAGTGTAGACAATTGGGCCTCCTATTCTGCGTTAGTTTGTTGCTGAGCTGCCAACTCATTTTTTAGCTGCTGAATGGTATTTCCTAGTTCTAACTCCGAGTTTTGGCTTTCTCGCATTTTCTCCTCTACCTGCCTTAACTCACTCTGTATTTGATTTGATTTAAGAGCTCAGACTAGTTCTGCACAGAGGTTGCACTTTCTCTGTAATTTTCTTCCATAACTATTGTGTGGAAGTAAATGTACGCAGTGAGTTGGACCATCTTAATCTGCTCATCTTTGGTGGTCTGCGTCAAGTAGACGTTAGTCAGGGCTTGATGTAACAGGCCACTGTCCTGCCACACATCCATGCTTGTAGAGGTCACCTGTTGCATCATACTGGATAGCCAGGCCTCCTGCCTCTGCTCTGCCCATTCCCCTCTAATGAATAGTTTGGACAGAAGGTGCTGCCTAGCTATGTTAATTTCCATAGTGCTCATTATAAAGAGTATTCTACCTTTGGTTAATTATCTATGCAAGGACAAAATCTCTACCTTGTTCTTGCCTAGTTTCGGGTTTTATTTTGAGACACAGGCCTGATACCTAGGGTATACGTTTTTGGATGGCACCTTTACAGTGGAACACAGCTTTCTAACCATCAAAAGTAACACTACCTTCAATTGGTTAGTCTGCTGTGTTGGACTGTGAGGGGTGAAAACACTTATCTCAATCACGGCACAATCCCCCAATTTGTAACGGTATTATTACACGGCACACTCAAGCCATAGGATTCCTTCCCCGGCAATGAATGAGGCGCACAATAACAATGTGTTTATCTTTACTAGACCACACGTTCTTTTATTTGAGTAGGCCTCCTACCCATCTCGCACCCATCTTGACAAACACCCTGTGTCACAATGGACTAGGAACCAGGCCAGTGTATCAATAAGGTATTTATTAATTTTATGGTTTAATGAAAATCAAAGCAAAATCAAACAATTGAACCACAGCCACCAATGTTGTGGCAATACCAGTGCAAATTTTCATACAACACAATTAGTTCAAAATCCCCACAATTCACATGACTCTAATAACAAACAGGAAAAATAATTGTGAAAACATGTGATGATACTAATGTTAAGCACTCCCCCTGCACACTCACGCCCAAACATCTGCTAACTTAATTCTTTTTGGATGGCAGGCGGTGGCAAGGAATAAGGATAAAGAGAAAAAAATTGTATTTAAAATACAGCCCTAAAATACAGCCCACCACCACAAGATGGGAGGACAGAAAAGAAAATGAAAACCGGTTTTATGAGCAAAATGGCATAATCGGATTTTACTTGTTACTCACAATTGCTAGGGACAGCTAGAAAGGACCTCTTTTTGCTACACACGAGTAGATAAGGAAGCTTCAAGACTACTAATCAGTACACAGAACAACATGGAACAAGGTAGGATAATTGATTTTGTGGAAGAAAACAAATGCAAAAGAAAACACACAGCAAATGGAATTTTGTTTTTACACAGGATTTGTGATGACAGGCAGCTAATGAAAGGGATCAGCTGTCGAAATCGGTTTTAAGGGTACAGACAAAGGCACATAACGGATAGGATTCTAACCAAAAGGGATTGTTCTCAATGGGACTACGGTTTGGGTTTTTCTATGGGACGGATGCAAGTTCGGAGTCATGGGGAATGCACACAAAACACGGGCATATTCGGTTTCCAGTGACAAGGAGACTATTTCTTATAGACTATATTTTAAAGGATATAGTTATTAAAGAAAGACCCTAAGTGCAAGGGGGTTAATTTAGAATTTCAACCAGCTTACACTGTGAATCTCCTTATAGGGGAATTAATTGATTTACTTCCAAATAATGCTAAGGATTTATACAGACAGCTGAAAGATTTATCAAAGGAATGCGCTAACATAGACAGGCTTATACAGATTCTGCTAAGGAAAGGTGAATGAATGAATGAATGAATGATATTGGCAATTAGGATTTTCAACGGGATTTTCAATAGGATTTTCTATGGCATTTATGTTGCAACAGAGAGGTTTATGCAATTTGGGACTGGCTGATTTTCTACTTGCAATGTAAGCTTGGCTTTGGGGATTCTGGAAAGCCAGCAAGGTCTCTGGTCGCTCTGGATAGCTCAGGCAAGGGATCTGGTCACTGCGCTCTTCTGAATGGGATTCTGGACAGCTAGGCCAGGGTCTGGTCACGGCACTCTCTTGGAAGGAATCCTGGACAGCTAGGCCAGGGTATGGTCACTGGACTCTCTTGGATGGAATCCTGGACAGCTAGGCCAAGGTCTGGCCACTGGACTCTCTTGGATGGAATCCTGGACAGCTAGGCCAGGGTCTGGTCACTGCACTCTCTTGGATAGAATCCTGGCCAACTAGGCCAGGGTCTGGTCACTGGATTCGCTCGGATGGAATCCTGGACAGCTCGGCCAGGGTCTGGTCACTACACTCTCTTGGATGGGGTCAGCTGCCTCCTCTCCTGTCTTTCCGGATTCGTGTGTGCATCTTGATCTGGAATCTGTGTGTTGCTGTTGATCCCTTGTGTGTCTCTGTGCCCCCCTTATATAGCCCAAATGACATCATTCAATTTACAATCTTGCGGGGGGGGGGGGGAAGTGCTCTGGAATTACTCCTATCCTGGGATATAACAGTCTACCTTTCCTCTCTCCATCCTCTGGCCTTATTGGTTCAGGGGTGGGAGCATCATACGTCTGTTGAGCATTTATTACAGTTCTTTGTTCTCAGGTCAACTTTACCAAAATGGAGTTATGCATCATAACTCCAAATTTATACTAGACACCGCCATAAGAAATAGATAGGGGGGTCATTGGGAATTAGACAAGCCGATTGCCAACTCTGAGCGCAGTAGCATGGCCCCTTCGCACCTTTTGTCTTTTTTATGAAATGCATAATAGTCATAACTCTGCAAATGATTAAGCATATTCATAATGTCCATCTCCACCTTTGCATCAAATCTTATGCTTGTCACATTTAGAAATCCACCAAAACAAGTTTTTACTGGCCATGTCAGTTCACAAAGTCCTATGAACATGTATTTAGTCTTTAAAAATCCACCTGGAAATGACATGGAAAAATATCATAAAACAAAATTATTCCTTATTCTGAAAGCTGGAAAAAAATGCCTAAAATGAATAACTCCTTTTAATGTCAATTTGAGGGATCTGTCACATATGGGAGGGTGGTGCTTCATCCCCAACAGCCAAATGTCTCCCCTTGGCTTAGCTTGCAACACAGAAATGTTATTATACCCTTTGAAGCTTGTTAGTTTATCCTTTGGAGTGGGTGCTGAAGGAACTCGCACTTCTGGGTCAAGCTCTAACCACACTTTCTTTATTTGTCATCCCTGCCAGTGCGGCCTTCTAGTCTGGCAGAGCAGGGAATCCTCACGCTTTCGGCCACCTCACATGTTATTGGAGAATGGTTCTTTATTGGCCCGACTTCCAGTGGGAGGCTAGGCTTTGAATTGAGTTTTGTGCCTGACCAAAACGGGTTTTTCTGGTATTGTGTGCCTCTATCCCAGGTGACTGAAATGTGCACTGCTTAGTCAAACGCCCCCCCCCACAGCATATTTCCCTGACATTTCTTGTGTGAGCAATTCTATCTTTCCACTGTGGCTTTTAAAGCAGTTTTCTATTCACACGTATGCAGGCTTTTTTCTTTTAACGTTTAAATTCGACTTGCAGGTCATAGGATTATAAGTTCTCCTCCTTGGGTGAAATCACATTTGCTGTTAGTCCATTGATAATGAGGGGTAGACCCCTTTCCACATGGTTCTTTGATGTGACATGAACAAAAGGAAAAGCCCAGTTGTTTTTCATTTGCAGTGTTCTAAAGGGATGCTGTTCATTTGCTACTGAAAGCCAAAGCTGTTTTTTTTCTTTGTAGTTTTGAAATTCTTGTCATTCAGGTGAAATGACAGCAAAAGCCAGGCCGATTTTGGTTGCAGTGCAATGTTAAACGTCTGGTCATTCAAATGGAATAAAAGCAGGGCTGCTTTCTGGTGTTGCAGTGTTCAAAATGCTTGCCACACGTGTACCAGGGAAAGCCAAGCACAGCCGTTTTTGGCGGAAATGTTTAATGCAGCTTTCCAAGTGACAGGGATGTCTGTTTGGGCATGTAAATGCACCCCACAGGGAGAAGTGACAATATTTGGTGAATCGTCACATAGCATCCCCCTAATGCTTTCAGCTTCCTCATCTAACCCCAGGGAAACCAGAATAGGAAGTCAACACTTCTTTGTTTTTTCCCTTCCTATGTTCAACAGGGAAACACAAAGACTACAGTTCTAAAAACCATCACATTAAGCAAGTGTTGGTGTCTTTCTGGAGGCTGAGCCAGTCAAAGGGGAATGGTCGATCACCAACCTAAATTTGCGACCACTGAGACAATATCGTAAATGACTGACTGCCCATTTAATGGCAACAGCCTCCAATTGAATCGTTGCATAATTTTTCTCATGGGGACAGAGCTTCTAACTTGCATATAGGACCGGATGTTCCACCCCATAATATTCTTGTGAAAGAACTGCCCCAGACCCATTTTAGTAGCATCCCTCTGTAGGATGAATTTCTTGTTAAAATAAGAAACTTTTAGCACAGGCTCACTCCAGAGGATGTGCTTCAAGGTGTCGAAGATGGCTTGGTCGTCTTTTTCCCAGTGTAACGTTTGGGCCTCATTGGTTTGGTCGAGAGTGGGAGGCTCCCCCGAAAATGAGCACCCAAATTGAAAATTATGTTTTTAATAATAATTGATTGCGCAGGAGAATGGAATAGGTTTCAGTTTGTGAATATGGGTTTAGCAAAGTGTTACATAGTGACTTTCATGAGATATGACAGTAATGGGAAATGTTGGTTTCCCCACTATATGAATACACTATATTTGTCCTGAAGAAGGCTGGGTTCTTTGAACATTTGTAAACCCACTTTGGCTGAAACTCGAGTATGTAAAAAAACAAAGCTGTTTGAAAATGTTTTTAAAAAAGTGTTTTAGCACAATTGTTTTTGGTAGGTGTGAATTCACTTTGGCACCACATTATTACAGTGTAGTGGCACACTGGGCCTCATTACGACCCAGGCGGACATTACGACTCCGCCATGGAAAAGGGGGAATTACCACCCCATTCCGAGGTGAGCAGGGCGGTAATTCCCCCTTTCTCCATGGCCCTTCCCCATTCCCATTTTTGCCCCATAGGGCTCAATGGGAATGGGGAAGGCGTTAATTGCGGTACCGCAAATTGCGGTACCGTATTTAGCACCAAGGTCCCTTTGCTGGTCCCTACTTTAACAGCTAGTCTAGACCAGCCATTAAGGTCGGGTCCCGCAAAGGGACCTCGTAGTAAGGCGCTAAGTGGTTAACGGCACCGCAGCCTTTTACGGTGCCGTTAACCACTTAGCGCCTGGGTCGTAATGAGGCCCATTGTGTTGTAAGTTTATTGGTGCTTAGAGGTATTAGTTACGTTAACTTTGCCTAAACAAGCACATCTTGTGTTCAGGAAATGCCGTCACGTTGCACAGTAGGACATTTGTTTGCACAGTGTGATGATATAGCACTTTAGTATATTTGGTTGTATATGTGAAGGATGCTCGGTTGGTTGTTGTGTGAGTGGCTTGTTTGTGTGGATTGACTGATGTCATTTTATTATTCTGGTATTGTTGATAATTTGATGACATACTGTATTTGAATGCTTTTTTGCACAAGATGGCTCTTGCACTGCTGCACTTTTAGGCAGTATTTTCTGTATGTTTTTCTTGAAAACAATCAGTGTTTAAAAATAAAAAAAATTATGTTGAATTAAATGTGCATCATAACTATTGGGCCTCAGCATTCTTTAATCTGGCCGTCACCGAGGAATAATTGGGAATAAATCGGCGATAATAACTGATAAGGCCCAAATAAATGCTTGAATTTCCTTCTTGGGCTTAGGGGCAGGTGTTTCACTAACAGCCTTAACATTCTTGATTTCGGGTCTTACCAGGCCATTCCCACAAAGAAACCCAGGTATTTCACCGCTGACTGGTCCAAGTTTGTTTGTTTGTTTATCTATCTATTTATAGTGTGCACCCCACCCTGAGGTATCTGGGCGCATTACAAGGATAAGCAGCTTCATAGTTAGACGCCAGAGATATACAATAGGCAATACAAGAAAAAATGCAGTCATTTACAAATGGCAGTAATTAAAATTATCTACAACAAGGTTATGTACAAGTAAGGCGGGCAGAGTCGTAGTGTGCAATAGGTATTACCGACCGTGTGAGTTGATCAGATGAAATTACAGGGTGAACAAACCAAGTGGGTGGGCCAAGGTTTCCTATCATACAGCGTACAACTCTGTGACGTCGGAACCAGTATTCTTTTGTACCAGGCATGTTTGCTAAAAGATTTGTAATACTTGACTGTAAAACCTCATCTTTTTCTTGCACTTTTTGTAGTAATTGCGTAGCTGACATATTTTGAAAATGGATACCTGATTTTAATGTTTGTGCAACTCCGTAGCATAGAGTTGCTAGTTCACTTCCAAAGAGAAGGTGGAATATGTATTCCACATTTTGTCTGAATCTGGGGTCGTCAGAATACATTCGTAAAGAGCGATATTCTGATGCTGTTATCTGTGTGGGTCCATCATCGTACCTTCCTCCTTTTCCAGTAGGAAAGAGTAGTGGAAAGGCCCGTGCTTCTATACTTTTTTCCCATATGCTGATTGGAGATCCTTTGGCTTGTTGCATTTGGTACGTTTCCAGTGCATCATCTATAGTGTCTTTAGAGTGTAAAGGATGATGGTCTAAAATATTGGATTCTGTAGCAGGATTTAGAAGTTGAAATTGACCAGTTTCTGGTGACTCTTCAATTATTTCAATGGTTTCTCTCAGGTTTTCTTCAATATTAATTTCTCTGTAGTATTCATTGTTGTTTTTTAGATATTGCAGGGCTTGTCTAACTTTATGTAAGTCCACGAGTTGTTGCCAAATATTTTTGTCTTTTGTAGGTACGCCATTTACTAAGATAATTAAAGATTGATCTATTGGACGTTGCACTCCAAGAGTGTGTATATTTTCTTTGAGATCTAATGGTAAATAAACTACTTTGCCACGAATACCTTTCACTATTTCAGAGGGAGGTAATGTTGCTGTTTTTAGTTGAAGTCTGTTTTAGTTTTATTGCTGGAAATGGGTGCACTGTTTGAATTATGATGCTCTCATATAAATTTAGTTGTTGCAGGGGTTTTGGTAGCGGGAATAATTCCAAGTTATTTGTGATAGCACGTGAAGGTGTTTGGTTGTTGTCAAGTTTTGGAGTGCAGTAAGTGCAAAGTATTAAGGGGTCAGTAATTTCATATTTGTTTTCTGCTATAAGGTAGAGAGCTAATTGGAACCATTTGGAATCTTCATTGTCTTCTATTTTGTACGTTATGTCTACAGATTTTGTGCTACTTTTATAAAAATGCCTGCAGCAACACACACACATCGTTTGGTACTTCAGCTGAGGTACCTTTAAACTTTAGTATTTCTTTTTTGTATGTGTTTAATAGAAGGTTGCTATTTGTACAGTAGCTGCTAGTTTGTTGTAAATCTATTTCATTTTGTAAGTGGCTTTCACTTCCAAAATATTTTCTCTGGGTATGCTCTATTTCTTCGAGTAGTTGTTTGGCTGTACCATGTAGAAGATTGTTATTTAAATTGGCTAGTGCTAAAGCAGGACTTTTAGCATAGTAGAGTTTATGGACCAGATTTCTTATAGTTGAATGATGTGTTGATATCATTTTGATATGATGAAAGGTGCTTTTGCAAATAGGTCCTGAAATGCAGGCTAATGAATGTCCTTGTAGTCCTGTGTATTTGCGCACTGGACAAGCATCCATATTTTGTAGTAGTTTCATTTTGAATTTGTCTTTGCTTTTTATATACTGTTAGGCAGAATCCTGTGCAGTTCCCTTAGGGAGCACTGCAAGAAGATTAAGACTACAGGTGTTGGCAGTAAACCCACTTGGTAGCAGTCTGCACCACACAGATTTACCTGGTAGCTGTGGCTGAGCAGTCAGACTTCTCTCAAGAAGAGTTAGGCAGTATATAGAGTATACACATTTAGGTACAAAAATACAGAAGCCCAAGCAAACACTGACCAGAGCTTTGGTATAAAAGTATGTAATTATTTATTTAAAAACACACTTATAAAATACACTGGCACTAATATGCCAAGCACGTTCAAACACAGTCACTAGAAGTATATATACCTGCCTGATTAAATTATTCAACAAGTCTA
Source organism: Ambystoma mexicanum (assembly GCF_040938575.1). NCBI lineage: Eukaryota > Metazoa > Chordata > Amphibia > Caudata > Ambystomatidae > Ambystoma > Ambystoma mexicanum. The sequence goes on along the minus strand of NC_090922.1, from coordinate 1,553,356,026 downwards.
AGTTAAGACACCACTTATTTTCAAGACAGAGGTGAGCGCGTAACATTAGATGGCACTCCAATAATTCAGTTAGCCCGGGGGAGAAAAGGCAGAGTATGGAACCAAGAGAATACCAACACTTTTAAGAAACACAGCAAGTCAAGAAAGGCAGGGTCTACTGTTAGAGCAAAAGTTCAAAGGCCAGGCCCACTCTTGGGAGAGAGCAAGGCGGAATGTGCCCAAGATCACACAGTTGAAATGCACTTTGAAGTCTTTGTAGAATGTTCAAAAAGGAGTTGGATCAGTTCAGAAAAGTTAGTTAACAGGCCTGGAGGCCAGCCCAGGTTGGAAAGGCAAGGATTTACGGGACACCTTGGACAGTCCGTTGCAAGGGAGGCCAGGCGGGACACAGTACCTTAAAGTGGTGAGAAAGCTCCAGCGGGGGCATTTCCTGGCAGGGGGAGAAAGTCGTGGCTTCGTCTAGAGGAAGAGATGATCTAGACGTGGAGGAAAGCTGAAGATCGTTGCACTGCCAGGGAAGAAACCAGACGCGGAGTTCTCGATTAAAAGGTGCAACCCTTTTATTTGTGGTCAGTGGTGAACGTGGCTATCCGGTTGTTGGGGTGCTTGGCACGGGCAATTGGACCACGAGACGTCCTGGAAGGCGAAAAAGGTGAACTGGTTGTGCCCACCAGTTCGAAGGGAAGAGGACTCTCCTGGAAGAAGATCTCGTCTGTCATCGGGGAAGTGGTGAGTTGGTTACAGAAGGGCTCCACCGATGGTGTCGTCGTTGTAGATGGCTCAGCTTCTCCCCTCTTCGGATTCTTTAGGTCCTGTGGTGACTTCTGAAGTTCCAGTCCCAAAGGCCCTGCTTTTATGCAGAAAACCCCCATTCACTTAGCCTAGCTGTCAATCATACATGCTACGTGGTGAGCTGGGCGGCTCACCACTGGGCCAATTAGAGAAGAGTGTGACTTGGGTTGCCGAGGCAACGCAGTCCAGGGTGCCTAAACCCCCCTCCACCCCTCCTAAGGAACCCAGACAGAGTGGCACCACTTTGGAGGCTTCTGTGCAGAAGCCTGCCAAAATAGTAGAACAAAGGGCTCGACCTTTGTTGGAGCTACAGAGGCGAACACAAACGCCATTTTAAAACCGAGTCCTGGCAAAAAGACCCAACCGGGGAATCAATATTAAATAAATAACCCGGCGGTATCTTTAACATTGCATCAAAAAGTGGTGCGTTTAAAATCAATGGGAAAATCCCATAGAGAATATTCCGAAGGAATATTTTGCGTGGCAACCACTGCCACCAGCCAGAAACTCGACAAGGGGGGGACTGGACAGTGCCCCCTGGAGAACAGACCCAGGGGCAATTGAATTGTCCCTACCCAGGACTTCAACAATATGATGGTTTCTACTGGTTCTGTTCACAGATTTGGACTAGTAAAGCCAATGGCGACTTTACATGCCATGGGAGACAGTAGTCAGTCCCAAGGTATGGAGTCTATGTTTGGGGGTCACTCTGACACCCCTGTGTTACTGCACTTAGGGTGCTGTGTAACACACATAGGAAAATAGATGATGCTCTATGGAGTAAAAAGAGGTTACCCCATAGCCCATGAACACATATAAAATCAAAGGTACATCTCAAATCATGCCTAAGAGTGGGAGTAAAAGAGTCTCACTCTTAGCAGGAGAAAAGAAAAAAAAAAGTCCAGCAAAGCTGCTGGGGGACTCACTAGGTTTGGGAAATTAGCCTTTATAGAGAATTCTCCCTAACACATACTGATTGAGGAACTGGCGTAAAGATTTGAAAGATTTTTTGGCAATGTTACACATTAATGTGCACGGCCATTTGTAGACTGGACATTTTGGTTCAGTAGAATGGAGAGATGATACTGAGTTTTCTGGGGATATTTTTGTGAGCAGAGTTTCTTGTTCAATAATGGTGTTATTAAGTTTTTCATACCCTCGTCCACTGCTGTGTATGGCAATGGGGTTTGTTTGCTTTTGTTTATATGCTTCTTCATTAAAATATGGTTCTGTGCTCGTGGTGGGACTCCATTCACCTCCCCAAATGTTTAAGAAGCTATTTTTGTTGATATTCCATTCATTGAGAAGTCTTTTTTGTAGTTTAGTAGTTAGTTTTGTTAGTGGTTTCATTCTGTTAAAACTAAAATAAATTACTTCTTTTGATAAGGATTCACTGTCTATGGGAGCTTCTAGGATTAATTTTCTATGGTAGGTTTTAAGCGTTGTGCATGATTTCTCTCCTGTTTTCATAAGGTTCTGAAGGACTCTGTGGCGGAACATTTTTTGTAAAATATTTTTTTGGTATGTTTACTTGCAACTACATCAAGATTTATAGGTGCAGCGTTAGCAGTAGTGGTAGTGGTAGCTGAATTCTTGCTAATCACTTTCTGTTTCGTTTTACATTTTGATAGAGGAGGCAATGTTTCTGTACTGGAAGCTTGTTTTGTTTCGCTTAATGACTGTATTAGCTGTTTTGTTTGTTTGTACAAAATCTGCTAGAGATGGATGCTTATTTTGGACACTTTTTTATTTTGATTTGCTCTACTTCGGCGTTGCCTTTCTACAGAGTTGCTTTTTGGTATGCATTCTCTGGGGTCTGTTGGAGAAAAAAAGAAAGTGTGGGGAGGGCTGTTGTGCAGTGTATGCATGCTTTGTGCATGAGTGTCTGAGCATGAGGATGAGGATGAGGATGATTGTGGAGGTGTGTGATTGTGCAATTGACAGCTACATCAAGTTGGGAAGGCTATTCCTGTATTTGTGTGTTACTATACTGGGCTCAGATGACAATATAAAGTATGCAGCTGGTAAGGGGAAGCACTAATTTGTATTTGATAATTGCCCATTCCTTAAACATTAAACAAGAAGCAATTTATCTTGCATTGATGGACCTGAGCACTGCTTTCGATAAAGTTAATCAGAACAAACTATGGCATATGCTCAGGTCCTATAGCTGCCCAGTTGCCATCATGGATATCTTGGATGTCCTGCATAGAAAAACGAGGCCTGTATTCGATCTGGTAGTGAGGGGCCATTGTACAACCCGTTTCCCGATCAATTCAGGGGTTAGACAGGGGTGCATATTGGGGATAAATGCTACACGCAATGCTATACCAAGACAAATAAAAACAAAATGCGCAATAAGTATGTGTTTCTATTGTGCGCTGATAAAGGCTGTTAACAGAGTAATGACATACGTACAGTTCACACATCGCTCATTCCCTACAGCTTGCATGCCCTCAATGGGATGATGTATGAATTAGTGGATGGTGACATGTGGAGTTTTGCCACTGCATACCTCTGTCCGGTTCCCCTGTGCACATCGGACAAGAAGTGAATAAAAGCTATTCAATGGCATTGCGCGCGCAGTTGCACTCACTATAGGCAAATGGGTTAAAGACTCAGGTTATGTTAAGGCAGGGAAATAATATCAGCGCTGTCACCTTGCATTAACCGCGGGTGCCAAGTGTGGAGCTAACCATATAAAACCTAGGGCCTCATTACGAGTTTGGCTATTAGCTCCATGGATGCCGCCAAACCAGGCTTCTTTACCGGGTTCCCAGGATGGGGAATTACCGGGCCATTCAGAGTTCGGAGGGCCCGGTAATTCCTCCCTCTGGGAACCCGGGCCCGGAACTTCTCCATTCACATCTGAGCCCCTATAGGGCTCAATGGGAGAGGGAGCTAACAAGCCGATTACGACCGGCCCATTGTTAGCTCCCTCTTCCCCTTGCAGGACCCGGTAAGGACGCCTGGTCCTTACCGGGTCCCACGAGGGGACCTCGTAATTTTGCGGGACGGGTTTAACGGGTCCGCCTCCATTAGCGGAGCCTGTTATCCCGTTCCGCGAAGGTCGTAATGAGGCCCCTTGTCTTTTTGACACGCTGCAAACTCGAAGGCAAGTGACAGCAGATTAAACATTGCATTTGTTCCCTGCATGCTGTTGGAGCCAGCGCAGTGTCTATTCAGTTTACATTACAATGACTCATGCATGTTGATATTATTGATGTATTGATATTGATATTTTATTTGTATCGCACTCGTACACAAGTGTTTCAGAGAGCGACAAGACAAGGGAGGGGAACAAGGGAGAACAAAAACAACGCTCTTACTAAGCCCAGTGACATTGAGAACGATCAAGTGCATGGGAGAGAGAAAGGGGAAAAGTGCATGGGAGGGGGGAAAATTGTAAAGTGAGGAGCAAAGGAAAAACAGATAAATAATAAAATAAATAAATAATAAAAGGCAACCAACAGTGGTAGTGCAGCCAGCAAGTGGCAAGTGCTGGGTTTAAGGCAGCAGATGGGGTATGTCTGATAAGTGCAGGAAAAAAAGGGGAGGGGGACTGCATGGTTACAGATACAGACCCCAGTGCAAGGGATTGCCAGGAGGCAGTGCAGGTGGGTGGAAAGGTGAGCAGGTACCTGGGCCCGGAAGTCAGAGGGTAGGCCAGGTGCACGGTGCTGAGAGAGAGGAGATCAGCAGGGTCAAAGAGGGGCAAAGGCAGAAGCAAAGTGGAAGGTCTTGAGGTGCTTCCGGAACGGGAGATGGTTCTTCTCAAGTTTGAGAGTGGCAGGGAGGCTGTTCCAGAGCGAGGCCCCAGACGAAGACAGTGATCTACCCCTAGCTCGTTACTTTGAAAAACAACTGACCCTGAGGGAGTAAGAGGTAAAGGAGCGAGAGCGGAGGGGAGGTATTTACGGCGGGACAGCTGAAGGTATTTTGGACCCAGGCCCCAGAAAGCCTTGTGGACAATGCAAAGGGTTTTGTATTACTGTGTGTTTTATTGCCGCCGTATAACTGTCACGGAAGCAAGAGATGGCAGCACAGCGCTGGGGAGACATTAAATGAGATGTGCAGACAATATTCTAAAATATTGTATATTTCGAATAAATAGTTTTCCGAAAAGTGGAATTCGGTCAAATTGCATTCAGTTTCTTATACGGAAACTAATGTAAATGTAAACGTATGATCTCCAATCTCTTACTATTGGATAATAGTAGTTGCTGTTTTTTAAGCCATTTGTGGAGTGGGTAAATGATGCCAGAGAGACGCAGGAGTTTCTGAAACCAATGAATAGACAATTGATGAGAATTTCGACAAATATAATTAAGGAATATCTTGCCTGTTCTAACTTCAAGTACCAAAGGGCACCTATTACAGGGTACGCTTTGGGTGCATTGAGCTGTGCGAGGTTTTAAGCCGGAGACGGGCTGGGATTTTTTATCGAAATGCCCTGTGTCTCAAGCTGGGCATGAAGACCTAGCACACTTTTTATTTTTGTGTCCAGCTTATTGTCACCTAAGGAAAAAGTATATGATACCTTTGGTTGTAGGTAGAGGCTTCACCCAGCACAGGCCGGCTCTTTATTACCTGTTGAATGCAGCCTCACCAGCAATTGCTTGGAATTTGTCCCTATATATTAGAAAAGCTTGCCGAACACGAGAAAGGGGACACTTGTAGGAAGAAGCGATGAATACCAGCTGAGTTTGTTTTTTATACTTTTTATGGCTGCTAAGGCTACTATTGGTCTTAGAGAATTTCCATGAGTGTTACATTGTGTTATTTATGTGATTTTGTAAATTAATTGTTCCCTTGCTTTTAATGTTTTGATGTTTTTTGTCTAATGGTTTTGTATGATGTATGTTTAATGGATTTTTTTTAATATAATCATAAATAAAGAAATGACTACTGCTATTACTCACAGTGTGCCTGTTACACGTGATGCCTGCAATTGTGAACATGTTGAAACTAATTAAGTACTTCTCCTTTAATTTCAGTAGGTGACTGATGCCCCAGAAATGCAACAACGCTGACTGGTCAATTCTCTGGACTAATGAAGTGCAAAGCTTCATTGATGCACTGTGGAGTTTCCTAACATTTTACAGGAATATGCATTTATGGTCCAGTTGTCTTCAGATTATACAGGAACTTGGATTGAGAAGCCTATAGAATACATGCTGGGTTTCATCCATTAAACACATTTATTGTAGCATCCAGCAGCACAGCGCTACAATAGATATCTAGCATTAGAGACGAATGGTAGCAACAGTGTTTGATGTGCAGTAAGAAAAGTCCTTTTTCCTATTAGTCCCGAGAGAACACGTGAAAGCGCTATTTTACATATCGAATGTAAGGATTGTTTGTTTAAATTACTGTTTTAAACCCCTGTAAATTGTGAATTGACAAATATGATCCATGCCCTAAATATTTTAAAAGCTTCGTTCACAAAAATATTCTTTGTCACCAGAAGTGACCTACGCCTGAGAAAGTTCGTGACCTGAGGTCTGAATGTGGGAAATGCTTCAGTGGAAAGAGTTCTCTAATGAAGCTCCTCACAACATAAACTGGCGCGATACCCGACTAATGAACAGAACGAGGAAAACAGTGATATCTACTAAACCTTATCTGTGCTCTGAATTTGGGAATAGCTTCCATGTGCATGACAGACCTAACTGCCAGCAGCGGATACATACAGGAGTGAAGCCTTATCCCTGCACTGAATGTGAGAAAAGGTTCAGTCACAAGGCAGGTCTTATTTACCATCAGGCCTCACATACAGGTGAGAAACCTTTTCTGTGCACAGAATGTGGGAAAGGGTTTGCTCTGAAGGGACATTTTATTATCCACCAGAGATCACATACAGGTGAGAAACCATATCCGTGCTCTGAATGTGGGAAACGGTTTGGACAGAAAGAATCTCTTACTCGCCACCAGAGAATACATACAGGTGAAAAACCGTATCAGTGCTCTGAATGTGGGAAAGGGTTTGGTCGGAGAAGATGTCTTATTTGCCACCAGAGAACCCATACAGGGGAGAAACCACATCAATGCACTGAATGTGGGAAACGATTTTCTGAAAATGGAACGCTTACTCTCCACCTGAGAACACATACAGGTGAAAAACCATATCAGTGCATTGAATGTGGGAAATGGTTCGCTCTGAAGGGACACCTTACTAGCCACCAGAGAACACATACAGGTGAGAAACCATATCAGTGTACAGAATGTGGGAAAGGGTTTGCTCGTAAGCAAGTTCTTACTAACCACCAGAGAACCCATACAGGTGAGAAACCCCATGAGTGCACAGAATGTGGGAAAGGGTTTGCTAATAAGGGGGGTCTTACTGTCCACCAGAGAACACATACAGGTGAGAAACCTCATGAGTGCACAGAATGTGGGAAAGGGTTTGCTCGTAGGCAAGCTCTTATTATCCACCAGAGAACACATACAGGTGAGAAACCCCATGAGTGCACTGAATGTGGGAAAGGGTTTGCTCAGAAGGTAGTGCTTACTATCCACCTGAGAACACATACAGGCGAGAAACCCCATGTGTGCAGTGAATGTGGGAAAGGGTTTGCAAAGACAGGAGATCTTATTAACCACCAGAGAACACATACAGGTTTGAAAACCCATGTGTGCACTGAATGTTTGAAAGGGTTTGCTAAGAAAAGACATCTTATTATCCACCAGAGAACACATACAGGGGTGAAAACCCCATGTGTGCACTGAATGTGGGAAAGGGTTTGCAAAGACAGGAGATCTTATTAACCACCAGAGAACACATACAGGTTTGAAAACCCATGTGTGCACTGAATGTTTGAAAGGGTTTGCTAAGAAAAGACATCTTATTATCCACCAGAGAACACATACAGGGGTGAAAACCTCATGCGTGCACTGAATGTGGAAAGGCTTCTTTTTGAAGGGACATTTTATTTCTCATCAATGGACACATACAGGTGAGAAAAGGTATTGGTGCAAATAACGTAGAAACAGCTTCAGTGGGAATCAGGCATCAGGCAGAGCATGAACATGAGGGTATGTTTCAGTGTCGTGAATGTGGGAAATACTTCGGCACGCAGGATGTACATCATGAGGGAGGACACGCCTGTGGTGAAATATCCGCTACAATTGAAACTTAGCAGAGGAGAAAGCGTGTTTTCAGTGGTAATGTTTGGCGTGGCTATTGATCAAAACTGCAGCAAATCCATCAACAACGCTGTTTATTCATCTAAATAATGCTGATTATGATTGGTTGAATAATGTGTTTGAAATGCATCCCATCTGTAATATTCTGGAGGAAAACTGTACTTTCTGTGCCCATCCCATGAAGCCCTTTGCCTAAGGACCCTAGACTAATTAATGGACAACACCATTTTCAAAAAGCCTCAGGACATGTTGGTTGAATCAATAACTATAGACCCTCGGATATACTCGGGTACTGTCCTATGAATTCATTACCAAAAGGCTGCCTAGCACTAAATGAGCAATCATTTGTGTAGTTCTGCTAGAGAACATACACAGAGGAGAAACTGTATCAGTGAATATGGGAAGCTTTTAGTATTCTCTTGCACCTCTCGGTTGCATTTGACATCGACAATTGGTTCCTACTTAATGTAAGTGATGCCTGCTTCAGAGACTGCACCTGCTCCTTTTTACAGTCCTTGTTTTATGACTTGTCTATGGTGATGCCATTTATTCTTGGCTGACTGGCATATGTGACTACAGAAAGTGCCAGCCTGTCATCTTTGAGGCATTCTGAAATTTGACCATATCACTCTGTTTCATTACAATCTGCACTGGCTTCCTGTCAGGTCTTGGGTTGGGTTTAAGGTGCTGTGTCTTGCTCCTTGGGCCTTTTATGGCACGTGACCCACCTTTTTGCAGTCCATCTTTCCACCCGTATGTCCGCTGTACTTTTAGATCTAGCCCTCCAGGTGAGGATTTCTTGTTTCAGGAGGTAGCCAGATGGTGTAGCCTTTTTTGTTTTTTGCTCCATATAAAAGGAAGGTCTTAGGTCTAAGATTGCACACCTTCACATTCTTGCCGAAGACTCATCTATTCTTGTTTGCCTTTTTTATTTTTTTGCTGGACGCCTGCTGTTCAAACCAATACACCACTGAGTGAACAGGTGCCATAGGATTTTATTTTTCAAATGAAGGTAGCGCGTAATATGAGCCCCAGACAGCTGTGCACAGACCACATTCACTCCACAAGACCTTGCAAATACTCCCAATGAAAAAGTAGTAATACTCCCATCTATAAACCTGGAAACAATGGACACATAGGTGCCGTCCTTCCTGATTTTATCCACCTAGCTCAGTGGATATGTTCAGCCCAGTGATGCCAGGCAGTGCCACTGGAAGGTGTTCTACAGGCATTACTGCCCGATATGTAGTGAAGCTTTAAAGTAACATGCAATGGACACATAGGTGCCGTCCTTCCTGCGCTCAGCTGCAGAGGATTGTGCAAGTATGGGAAACACAAGTAGTGCTGTGCAAGTCCAAGAGGAACGGGTAGATTCTATAATTTTGGAATAATCTTTTGTCCGTATGTGTCAAGATTTGTAGGCGGCGCCAACTTTGAATGGCCAATTGGGGTTCAATGAGCAGCAAGAATCTCCTTCATTGCAAACGCATGATAAAGATGTGCGTCATTTACACCTATTGGGACAGACAGCCAGCCAAACCTTCTGATGCCCAGCAAAACCTTCTGATGCCCAGCGGAACCTTCTGATGCCCAGCCAAACCTTCTGATGCCCAGCGGAACCTTCTGATGCCCAGCCGAACCTTCTGATGCCCAGCCGAACCTTCTGATGCCCAGCGAAACCTTCTGGTGCCCAACGAAACCTTCTGATGCCTAGAAATATTCAGTCTAATATTCTCCTTAATCTAGACTTTCTCATCCCATCTTCCATATCAGCACTTCCCTTGGTCTTGTAATCTCTACTAAAACTATACAAAAATATCAAAGGTATAGTTCTTGAGAACTCGAGCAGCTCTGCAGCGATGGACAAAAATATAAGCAATTTGCAGGAGATGCATAGGTCGCCTGCCGTTAACATGGCATGCAGTGGAGGATTGGACCTTGGCCAATCCGAGCACCTACCTGTTCTATAAGGGGGAGTGAATAGTCCTACTAAGCTATTAGAGGGCCAATATAGGCTCAGCTGTTCACCGGACTTCTTTGCTACAGGCAACAAGGTATCTGTGGAGCCAGTGGAAGCTAATGAAGCTATTTTGGAAGACTCAAATATGGAACAAGATCACACCACCGCCATTAGGTATAAGTCAAAGAAAAGGAAACTATCTAATGGTCAAACACGGAAGAGAACTAAATATGTACCTAAAAAGAATAAAATCAAAAATAGATCTTCGAGAGTTTTTATGAGCATTGCCACTCAAGGAAGAAATATATTCTCTTAATACATAGACTTTGGATATTGTGTTAGATGTTGATCCTGTAGTCAAACCATCTATTGACGTAATACCTAAAGAATAACAATGATCCGGTTTTGGTATAAGAAGATTTTGAGCATGCTGATAATACAGCCTCCTCTAGACGATAGACGACAACAAATTCCCCCACAATCATGAAAGCTCAGGCCTCTTATTCAAGTAGTTCCTAAAAATCTTGTGGCTGGTGTAGGTTCCTCACCGGGCGGATCAGCTGCAGAGGATCAGATGAACCGCTTCCTGGTATTCTTTCCTGTTTCCCAACAATTTCTATAATTAAATGCTATAATCTCTAATTTATGGCCGTAATACATGAGGAGGGGCTCCTGGGATTGCCTGCCTGTTCAATCTCTGCAGCACACCTGCAGAGACTTGCTAAGTGACAAGTGAGTCCCCAGAGTGTCAGCCACTTGTTTGTGTTTATGTTGACTGGCCGTTTACGTGTACCCACCTCTCCGGTTTTGTACTTGTTTTGCCCGCCCCCACACCGCATGCTGAGAGTTGGGTCTATCGAGTGTAGAGAGTAGATGCTATCGTGTGTCGCCCATTTATTCTCTTTAGTTTGCCAGCTTATTACTCAGTTTCTCCTTAGTGGGTACCCAAGGGCCTATAGTGGGCTGTTGTGATTATACTCCGTACCAAGTTCTACCACTAAGATGCTAGTGGCTGCCAGTGCTTGCAGGAAGAGACGTCTCGCAAGAGACAAAAATAAGTATTCCTGAGGACGAATATCGAGATGTAATAACTGAAGACCCTGTTAACAAGGGAAATCCTGACCACTCTTGGGATGAAGACCCTAGGGGCCGAGAATCTGGCATTACAACTGTAGCTTCTTTGGGGCCCATGTCCCCACAGCCTGGCATTGATAAGCGGGAGACAACCATGATTTTGCTTGGAGATATACCGGGGCCAAATGGTGAGGAATCCAGTGAGAAGGAACAGAGCAGTTCTACTCCATGGCAGCAAGTAAGGGATGCTTTGGTGCAGATCTTCTCCAATGGAGACATCTTTATGACTACGGCTTCTGGGTGGAACTAGCTGTCAAAGTTGCAATGCGGTTGCGCCCTGTCATGGTGGGCAATCATTTCAAGCAGATCCACTTTGGGATATGGAGCTCCTTATATCATCTCTCAATGCCCACTGCAGTCCCTTGAAATCTTAGCTTTTAATACATTACAAGTGGCTGAGGTTTAAGGTCTGAGGAGAAAGCTAGTCAGACTGAGCTGTACTCTGCTAATATGCAGGAGTTGTTGAAATTCGAAAATGTGATCCAACCCCACCCTAACATTATGGTTTCACCTTCATCTGGAGTGACCGTAAGGCAAGCTCATGTTGGGTCTCCAATATCTGATATCTAATTGGAACCAAGTACATCCCGGGCTGACCTCCGGACTTCTGCCAAACCTAAATCCATTCCATTTAAGGTCTTATGTCTGAGTAAATTACAGCTGCCATATATTGCAGATAAGACTCTGAGAGAATTGGTCTTGAATCAAAGAAACCTTATTTTCACAAATGTTACCTCGCCATCAAGGCCAGAGCCTATTGACGCCCACAGAAATAAGGTACTGTCCTAGCTGCAACAAAGAACTGGACCTGGGTTTGTTAGAAGCTCCGAGCTAATGGCTAGTGGAGGATGAAGATCGATGGATTGTTGGAAGCTCCGACCTAAAGGATCTGTGGAGGATGAAGATTGATGGATGGTGTACTCAAGCTAATAGTGATTGAGTAATTATTGGTTGTGGTCGTACCAACCTTCCCAGGTTTTTAGCTAACTAACATTTTTTTATGAACACGTCATCTGAACTAAAAGTCACTGTAGATCGTGGATAGTTTACCCTTGTCTTGAACTGGGTTTTGACGCTTAGTCAATCTGTTCTTGCCATATTTTGTTGTATTATTTAATGTGTTGTTTGATTTGTCCTATTTTTCTGTGCGCGCTTTAGCCTATGGGCGTGTCGCGCTTTATAAGAAATAAAACAAAATAAACAAAAGACACTGGCAGAGACTCATTTTTTGACAGTGTTGATCCTTTAACTTTGCCAATCCTACAACCTGGTTTGCGAGACCCATAGACGCTATGTATGAAAGCATTGTGGGTCTTGAGAATATTGTCCAAGTAAATACTGTATTACAACTAAACAGGGCTAAACTGTTGCATATATGTGCTAATATTCCTGCCTTGTGACTTCTCCACACAGGTGATATTGATCTGGTTCTTAGTCCGGATAGTGGTACTGACAAACTTATTGTGTATTTTTATTCATATATTGTCGCAAGACTTGTCTGGGAGCAGCTGGACACTTTTAGGTCAATTGGATTTGACCTTATTGAATTTAAATCCCAGGGTGAGATTAATACATTTTTAATCCTTTGTTATAATAATAACTTCGGTCAGCTGCAACAACATCCCCCATAAACCATCAAAAGGATCTCTATACTAGCACTCGGTCAGTGATCGACACATGGGTTCAAGATAATTCCTCCCCCATAAACCATCAAAAGGATCTCTCTACTAGCACTCGGTCAGTGATCAACACATGGGTTCAAGATAATTCGATTGACTCTAATCAGGACAGGGTATGACTGGCGGCGCATATAAATGCAAATTCCAAATCAAAAGGCCTGTTTTCCAATCTTTAGCTATTCTGACCTACGATATTTAGCTTGGATCTCATGTGGATTTAGAAATTTCTTGTATGCAGTAAAAAATATCTCCACTATTCTCTGAGAAACACATTATACTGTTACAGGAGACAATGTTGACCGAATTTTTGAAACCCAAGGGTTATAAAACCTATCCAAGTTGGCCGTTGGAGGTTTCCTAGATCGTCCATCGGGGGACTTGCTATAGCCATTGACTTGCATCGTAAGGTACACTTTTTTGACATCTGTACGGCTAATGACGGTATGTTGGCTGTGGATTTATTTTTAACTGCCCCTCCTTTCCAACTATTGCTTATAAATGTTTACTGGAATCCTAAACAAATTAATTGTAAAGAGTTCCAGTAAGCAACATGTGATACAATCCCGGAATGGTTGGGTAAAGGATATGCAAATAATATTTTCATTGGAGGTGATTTAAATCCTGAATGTGCCGAAGGCTTAATGCTCTTTAGTTATTCCCTGAGCCGGAGGGGTGGACTGTGTTTGCTGGAGGCAAGAAGGGACGCAATGGACCCTTATATGGAGAACTGGGGCCTAAAGATTTGCTTAACCTTATTAGGTGACCAATCAAATGGTGAGACCTGGGAGAGAGGCCAAAGGTCATCTGTATGTAACATTGAACTTGAAACTTATGTGCTCTCACATTAAGATAACTGACTCTGACTCTAGTGACCACTCAATCTTAACCCTTTCAGTATTTGTCCCTTTTGTTACTCAAAAATCAAACTATGCATTAGTCATGGTATCCCCCGGCTAAGGGGGGGGGGGGGCTTTCAGTTAAATGGAATGAGGGTAAATGCTCTAAGTTTACTGCAATGTTTACACGTTTGTTTGACGTGTCTGATACCTCCAAATATCATGAATGTTTTCTGTTCCATGTTATAATCAGACTATTCTCTCGTGTCTGGGAAAAGCCACCTGGTTGTCTCTAGGACACACACTCACCAGTATAATGCATGTATTGCTGAGCCTAAAGCTGCTAAACAGAGGTCTTTGTGAGAAACGTCTCAAATAACAATAACGGACCATAGTCGTCTTAAGATTAAAAGACAGATGGAACAGCAGAAATAGAAGAATTACTTAATCTTTTAAATACCAAGTATACAATAGAGATAACTAGATTGTTCTGGAGTCATCAGTTATTGCGCCCAATAAGGTTAGGTGTCCGACCTTTGACACCAGCCTTGGGCCATTAGAATATGTGGCATCGTACCCATACTTGGGCCTGGATATGAGTGCCAATAAATTCTACACTCGTATAAAAGAGGCCAAGACTATAAAGGCACGCCACTTGACCCATTTGGTAGAAAGATTTTCAAATCATATGGCAGGATACTCCTTAGAAAGGATAATTACCCTATACACCCAGTGTTTCTGTCCCATGGTCCTATATGGCCTGGATGCCTTGGCCATGGGTGAATATAAATGGCTGGATGGATACTTTTGGAAGTGGATCCTAAAATTGCAACGTTCGACCCCTGTCGAGTTTAGATTGGAGCTGGGATTGATCTCCCTGAAGGGATAGTTGATGGTTAGATAAGGGTTGCGTCATTTAAAAAAAGTACACTCGTCCCAAATGTCAATTACTGGCATTCTGGGGTCCTCTAACGGAACCAGCCGTGAGTATAGTGGAGAGGAATTGGATAGACTGATCACTGGGTTGTACAAGGCATAGTAGGTTCGTCCTGTCTTCCTCTTGCCCCACTGCTCCTATATATTGTGTTTTAATGTATTTCCCACTTCTTTCCCTCCCTTGCCCTGTGGGCGCTTTGAAACAGTATTTCATTATTGTATAAGCGCCTAACAAGCAAACAATAAATAAATAAATAAATAATGGTTGGTTCCCTGACTTCAAACATGGTACTAGGTTTCCCATAATACAACAGTTATTTAAAAATAATTTGAAGAAATGGGACTGGACCAATAATTACACACATTTATCAACGTTGCGCACCTTTAAGTATGTCTCAAATGTCATTTGTTTTTCAAACCCAAAGATACTTAAGACAGTGCCCTAGTCCTGCGGTCCGGTATTTCTTATTGAGACTACGGACAAACCAACTATCTGTTCACATTTTGTGCAGTGCAAAACTTCCCAGTACAGCATAGGATCTGTCAAATATGTAAATCCCCTGGCGTATTAGAAACAGTAAAACATGTATTTACGGAGTGCAGACTTTTGGGATCGGCATATATGACCATATTGGGGAGCTTTGTGCATAATTATGATTCCTGGACTCCCATCGATCCTTATCTACTATGTCCTAACCTTCATGTATTTTACTATATAACTACTCTCATATCATGCAACCTTTACCTACTATGGGCCTCATTAGGACCCAGGCGGTAAGGGGTTTACGGTGGCGTAAACAGCGCCGACCCTTACCGCCTGATTCCGAGGTCCCTTAGCGCCATGGAGGATTTAACACCTGCTTTTAGCAGGTGTTAAAATCCATGGCGCTAAGGGACCTTGTTGTTAATTACGCCACCGTAATTTACGGTGGCGTAATTAACGCCTTCCCCACTCCCATTATGCCCTATGGGGCAAAAATGGGAATGGGGAAGGGTAAATGGGGATTGGGGACTTACCGCCCCGCCAACCTCAGAATGGGGCGGTAAGTCCGCCAACCACCATGACGTAAACGTAGTTTACGCCATGGTGGTAAAGGTACGACCCAGGCGGTAACTTACCGCCTGGGTCGTAATGAGGCCCTATGTCCTAACCTTCATGTATTTTACTATATAACTACTCTCATATCGTGCAACCTTTACCTACTATGTCCTAACTTACATGTATTTTACTATATAACTACTCTCATATTATGGAACCTTTGCCTACTATGTCCTAAATTTCATGTAAGTTATCATACAACTGCTCTCATATTATGTAACCTAATGCAACGTGTAACGACTGTAACCGAATGCAACATGTAACTACTGTAACTGCCACTCCTACGTAACCAGCGCCCAGATGCCCCGGGTTAGGTGCGCTTAAAAAAAGGCAAAAAAACAAATAAATAAGGCAGGATGATTTTGGGAATTTTTGCCTTAACACAGAATGAAAGAGTGCACATGACTTTGTACCAGTTGTGGTGTGCCGTTGTGAAAACGTTATCTAATGCCAATGGAGAGCGTCTTGTGTAATGCATTCTTTATATTATTTTATTTGATAATATATGTATGATCGAATTACCTTAAATGAAATGTCTGCCCTATGTTGGGACTAATAACAAATCTGTATATTACAGTTTTTAATTGTTTTTAGGTATTTAATGATCAATGTAATGAGATTTTAGAATTTTAGAATGAGTATTAACCCTTAGCTGAAATAGTAGCTTGGCAGAGGTGTAGACGGTTGGTGAATATAACTAGTGAATATGATGTGTGGTTGTATAAAGTGGTTTAGAAGTTCTTTCTTATTTTAATTTTCTTGTATTCTAATCTGTATTTGTATTTTAACCTGTACGACATTGTATTAGGTACTGTGATGTGACATTGTAATTTCGGTCTTTTAGCTTGTACTATTTTGTTTGTTTTTGTAAAAGTTCTTTGAACTAAATATGAATAAATAAATAAATAAATGCTAACCCCTCTAAATTTTGGGAGATAACTGACTCCACTATTACGACACCTAGCCCTGAGATATCTTGCTGTATCAACAAAGGGCCTTGGGTTGATTTCTAGACACATTTCTTGGCAAACTCCCTTTCTGAACCCACTATTATTTTCCCAAATGTAACCTATATGGAAGCTGTGGATTCTTACTGGTCACAGGTAGACTTGTTATTAGCAATTCCAAATTCTAAACCGTATAGGGCTCCTGGAACAGACTCGTTATCACCAGCTAACATTAAAATCTTACTTAGCTTTTTAGGGAAGTGTTAACTTTACACATCCCCAATACCTGGAATATTTCAATAATTATTCCTATTTTTAAAAAGGGGAATCATTCCATACCAGCCAAGTACAGGCACATTGCCATCCTAGACGCTTCCAGCAAACACTTTGCATATCTGATCTTCGTGGACCTGAATAACTGGGTCTCACGTCTGGGAATCTTATCGCACTTTCAAGCTGGGTTTAGGCAGTCCATGGGCACTTCTTTAAATGGCATTATTTCGGCCCACATTTGGGTGTACTTTTGATAGAGTAAATAGAAAGAGTCTTTGTAAGAAACTTTTAGAATGGAAAATGCCTGCCCCATGGTCCAGATTATTTCACTTTTGTGTGCTGACACCTCTGTATGTAAAGATTGGACTGACCAAGGAGGGTTCACTGACTAAAGCCATTGGCCTTCAGCAGCGTTGAGTGTTGGCCCCAGCCCTTTCTAACCTCTATATTTCGGATATTGATGACCTATTACATACCCTATTGGTCTGAGGTATACTAAACTGAACTTGCTGGCTTTTGCATATTATCTGCTTTTCCTTGACCAGATATCAATAGGTCTGTAAAGAAAGCTGAATCTTTTCTCCCAATATGCCTTGGATAATCGTTTAGTCAACAGCTCGAAGTCAAAATAATATACTCGACTAAGAAAAGTCTGAAAACGATGGTCTGGACAATGGGCGATCATTGTTTGGAGAGCCCCTCTATGATATTTGGGGTTTACCATCTTTAACTCTGTATCAATCACAGACTTCATGGCTAGACTGAGGGCTACGAGCCAACCTTTGATCGCCCGACTTAAGAGAATATATGGCAAGATGTGTAAGTATTCTCTACTTCCGATTCTATGGTTTTATCTTGCAAAAGTCCAACCAATTATCTTGTGCGGCCTTGATATACTGATGTCAGATTTAAGTACTCAATTGAACACACTAAAGGTATCATACTTAAAAGAAAACGTAAAAATATTGTTGGCGATATCGAACACTGTGATCCATCACGAAATGGGGCTAATTTCACTGGGTGCCAAGGTTTCTTGGAAACAGTTATGCATATTTTGAAGATGAACAATCCTCCCTCCAACTCTCTATACCAAGACTCGAACCAATCATTGATGAACAATAAGGTTGATTCTATTAACATGTTCAGAAATAGGATGTATGTCCTTCATGATAAAAGTGATTCATGTCCAGAGGAGCTTTTAATGAATCCGCTTAAAGCTAAAGCTAAGCTATATCAAGACAACTGGAAGGTGATTATTGCCAACGTTTAAAGTCTAAACGCGTAGGCTAAGGGCACAGTGTTGAGCGCTGCAAGTCCACAGAGCATTCTGCTCGATCCACTTACACTATGTGTGATATGCATCGATCCCTGAATCTGCTGCATTAAAAGCCGAACCCTCTGCACAATGCCCGGCTAGGCTTAGGGCTCGATATTGCGCGCTGCAGGTCTGCAGAGCATGCTGCTCGATCTATGTCCACTACATGTAATGCATCGATGCCCCACTCTGCTGCATTAAAACCTGTGTACCAAACCCTCTGCAGCAAATCACATGCAGGCCAAGGGTACAGTGTTGAGTGCCACATGTATTAGGTGTCACACATGGCACCACTGAAATCGCCTCGCAATTTTGGCTGAACCCCATCACCTTGGACTTGTTACCACTCCAACCAGACCCAAGACCTCAGCCGACCCCTGCTGATCCTTATGAGGAACAGCCTCCTCAGGCTGCACACTCTGCTCACTGTGTGTATCCCACACCACGCCTCTCAATCATTCCACTCCCGACAAACCCACAGACCAGGCCCCACGCAACCCAAAATCCTCGACTCCGACATCGCTGCACCCCCGCCGATCCTTACGAGGAACAGACTGCTCACTTGGCTCACTGTGTGCATCCTACACCACGCTTATCAATCACCCTCACCCCTGCAGACCCACAGAGGAGGCCCCACGCAACCCGGAATCCTCAATTCAGTCATCGCCTCACCCCTCCGATTCTCAAGAGGAATAGGTTCCTAAGATTTCACACCCAGCTCATCCCACGCCTCCCTCTCCACGCTCAAACCAAATTCCTCAAACACGCTCGCCTGCTAGACCCATCCGCAAAGCCATCAGCTGTGCACTAATCAACGAAAGATCAGTCCCGGCACATGCAGGTGAAATCCTTGATCTTATAACCTCTAGCAACCTCGACTTGCTTGCCATCACAGAAACCTTGCTGCATCCCGCTGCAGGCCCAGCCCTCTCCATTGCAAGCCCCCCCTGAATTTGCTATCCTAAGATGTGACAGATCCTCTAAAACAGGAGGCAGCATTGTCCTCATCTTTAAAAACACCCTCACAATTAGAGTCACGCAAACCAATGTCATCCCCAACTGCAAATCCCTACTTGCCAAGATCTCCATGTCGCTGTTCGGTTCCATCACCGTCCTCCTTATCTACTGTCCACCTGGCCCCAGCCTTACCTTAGAAGACAACTTAATGCAAAGCATCCAATGCACGTCCATCAAACCCAACTCTAAAGTCATAGGGCCTCATTACGACCCGTGCGGTGTCAGAATGAAGGGGGCCGGTATGGGACCGCCAGCTAGAACTCTGCACCTCTTAGTCCTACTCGACTAGACAGTCTCTCTTGTGGAATACTGCTATACAGGTGCACACTACAGCCCACACAACAGCACGCAGGCTCCTCACAGTTCTCCCCTCACAGCACCTGCTGAACAACAAAGAGAAGTCTACAAGACATCTAGTACTATGGTCACAATGCCAAAGTAGCCCACACATACGCTACAACAGCACGCATCAAACCCTCTCACATCCCACTGACCCACTTCCTATCATCATTCTTTACCAAACCTACCTTGCCAGACAACCTACCTAGAACCTTCAAACCAGACAAACGCCCTAGATCTACCGACACCAGAAATAAACTCTACATACCCAACCCCAGCCCACCTCAGGCACATCTCAGCACAACTATGCCTATAGACACATCAACGAATGCCACAGTCCTGCCAACCCCCACCTTGCATAAGGTCACAGGAACCACACTTCCTAACAAAAGCAAATCTAGAAATAAAGTGGCTCCCATTAATCTGCAATGAGCTCTGATCAACGTTAGATCTTTCCCTGCACATGCAACAGAAATCCATGACCTCATCACTAATCTTAACCTTGACATCCTACCTGTCACGGAGACCTGGCTACATGAAGCAGCCGGTCCTGCCCTCTCACTCGCATCCCACAAGGACACGCTATATACATGCAAGACAGACTCTCAGCCAAAGGTGGAGGAGCAGCCCTCATAATCAAAGACCACCCAGCGGTCAGACAAACCTAATCACATCTCTGGGAGAACATTGATTCACTCACAGTCAAGATTGTTATCTCCCCCAATTCGACCCTAACCATGCACCTAGCATCCTGCCCTCCAGGCCCAATAGCCGACTTCCATGATAATCTCGTCCATCGCCCTGGTGAGAACCTAAAGAAATCCACCAAAGCTAGTCTCCTTGGTGATTTCAATCTGGGACTCAATGACCATAAAGATAGACCCTCCAAAGCCTTTGCCAAGTGCTCGGATTCCACCAGAAAATCCTCACACCCACTCACTGCAAAGGGCGCACCCTTGACTGGGTGGTAAACCACAACTGTAATGTTGATATCAGCTCCAACACCCCCACTCCCTGGTCCGACCACCACCTTATACACTTCCTCATCCCCACCTGCTCCAGCACACCTAAAAATCACAGCTCAATCCCACCGGCATTAGCCAGTAGTGCACAGAATCTTAGCAAAGAAAGGATCCTCCCACACCTAGACTCTCTTAAGACCAACCTCCTATGATCCTCCGACCCATCGTGCTGGCAGACATGTACATCACCACACTCAAAAAGGCGGTTGACACCATTGCACCTCTACAGAACAACAAAGCAAAGAAAATAAAACGCGCCAATACCTGGTTCTCTGCAGAACTCAAAGTATTACGTATCCAAAAACACAAAGCCATGAGCACCTGGCTATGATACCCACAGGAATCCATGCTATCCGCTTACAAAGCCCTGGCTTCTCAATACAAGAAGTCTATAATCACAGCCAAATCCTTGTCCCACAACGAAAGAATCTCCAATGCCACCTCTGAATCTAAAGAGCTCTTCGCCATCTTCAAGGAATTATCCTCCCCAGCCAACAAATCACAAGATATCGACAAAGCCTGGGGCACCAATGTACAAACAGCCCTCTTAAACAAAAGAAATCTCTCTAAACATATCAGGTTAACTGCTCACAGTGACACCAATGTCACCATAGACAAAATAAAATCCTTCTCCTTCAGGGAAGTCTCTGAGTCCGAAGTAATAGACATTGTCAACAAAATGAGGCCATCCAACTGTAAAGTTGATGCCTGCCCAGCTAAACTAGTCAAAGATTGTGCAGAAACCTTAGCCCCTTTCCTAAAAACATTCATCAACACCTCCTTCAAAACTAACATTGTCCCTGACAGCCTAAAGGAAGCGTGGGTTCGCCTACATCTGAAAAAACCCTAACTGGACCCAGAAATAGCTAACAAGTATAGGCCCATCAGCACCGTCCCATTCCTGCTCAAAATTCTGGACAAGGTGGCATAGACACAAATACAGCAATTCCTGAAAGACAAAAAGATCCTGGGAAAAAGGCAATCTGGATTCCGCCCAGGACATGGGACAGAATCTGCCTTACTCGATCTTAAAATACAACTCGGCGACATTATGGACAAACGCAAACCAGCACTTCTCCTTCTGCTAGATCTGTCGGCTGCATTTGATCTTGTCAACCATGACATTCTCGGCAAGCAACTAAAAAATGCTGCCCATTTCTCCCCACAAGCAATTGCTTGGATTGAGTCCTTCCTCAAAGGTAGACTCATGAGAGTCTTCTCAGAATCGGCCTGTGCCGACCCCACTACCATACACTGGGCCTCATTCCAACCCAGGCGTTAAGGGGTTTACGTAAACGGCGCCGACCCTTAACGCCTGATTACAAGGTCCCTTAGCGCCATGGTGAGTTTAACGCCTGCTTTTTGCAGGCGTTAAAATCCATGGCGCTTGGGGACCTTGGAGATAATTACGGCACCGTAATTTACGGTGGCGTAATTATCTCCTTCCCCACTCCCATTATGCCCTATGGGGCAAAAATGGGAATGGGGAAGGGTAAATGGGAAATGGGCATTTCCCGCCCCACTCACCTTGGAATGGGGCGGTAAATCCGCCAACGTAAAGGTACGACCCAGGCGGTAACTTACCGCCTGGGTCGTAATGGGGCCCACTGTGGAGTCCCACAAGGTTCATGTACTTCCCACACCCTGTATAACATCTTCACCCTTCCTCTCTTCAATGATTTAGATCGTCGGGGCATAGCCTACACAAACTATGCCGAAGACACACAAGTCCTACTCCCACTCTCCGGCAGCTATGAACAAGATGCTGCGGCCCTAACCAACATCTACACCTCCATCCAAACATGGATGGCAGCTAATGGACTCTTCCTCAACAGTGATAAAACCGAGATCCTCGTGGTAGGTGCCAAAGAAACACTCAATAAACTCTCCCCACAATAAAGCACCTTCAACATCGACAAGACCACTATCACTGTTTCATCTGCAGGAACAACTCTAGGAGTATATCTTGACTCCTCGCTGTCCATGACACGCCAGGTCAGTGCCATACCCTGTTCGGCTGCCCTCACCACAAAAGTCATTAACGCAGTTAAGCCCTTCCTATCCACCAAAAATTGCTTACCTATTGCCAGAGTGACATCTCTTTAAAACTATGGCTATTACACACAGATGCCTCTCCTCCACTGCCCCTCCCTATCTATCGGAAAGGATCTGCCAGACCCACTAGATACCATCTCACCAACCAGATATATATCCCCTCATTCAAAAGGTCCACAGCAGGAGGCTCCAGCTTTCAACACTTAGCACCCAAAAACTGGAATGCCCTCCCCACTGCACTCAGAAATGAAAAGTCTTACACAGTCTTCCGCAAAATGCTCAAAACCCAACTGTTTAATTAACCTGTCTGCTGTAATACACAACCTGCTACTGCTATAACTAAGAAACATTTCTGTAACAAGCGCCACGATGCCTCGGGGCTGTTGCGCGCTCAGCAAATGTGAATAAATAAAATAAATAAATATGATGCCCCCTGGTAGACGATTTACATGCAGCTTATATTCTCGGTATGCTTCTTTACCTGTTGTATATTAAGCATGTACAAAGCAAACATTCTGTAACAGCGCCAAGATGCCTGAGGGCCGCTGCACGCTTTATACATGTAAATAAATACCTCTTGAAGATCCTGGATCGTATTGCCTATATCCAGGTTCAACAGTATCTTGAGAAAAACTACATCATAGGCAGTCGCCAATCAGGATTCCACCCCAAACAAGGAACCAAATCTGCCCTACTTGATTTGAAAATACAAATCGATGCAATAAAGGACCCTGCAAATCTGCCCTCCTGATGATGATAGACCTCTCCGCAGCATTCGATTTGGTAGATCACCAAATCCTCTGCTCTCAACAGCGAACTTCTGTCCATCAGCCACCAATTTGGTGAGGTCCTTCCTAGCTGACAGATCCTCACTTGTCTTCATCAACGCTTCTTCACTGAACCTACTCCTGTCACCTGTGGAGTCCCCCAAAGTTTCTGCCCCTCCCCCACCCTCTACAACATTTATACAAAACCCCTCTTCTACCACCTTGAACTACTAGGCATATCATACACAAACTACGCTGACAACACGCAGCTCCTTATCCCCCTCTCTGGATCATACGCACAGGGCTCAGCCACCATAAACTCTGCATATGAGGTCATTCAAAACTGGATGGCTTCTATATTACTCTGTCTCAACAACGACAAATCCGAAATCCTCATTGTCAGCTCAAGATCCACACTTCGCAACATTGATCCAGCATTCAAAGGAATTTATCATCGATGGTAACCGTATCACCACCTCTGACAAAACTATTGGCGTCTACCTGGATGCCAACCTCAACCTTTCACGTCAAGTGAACTCGATCGCCTCCGCACAGCTTACACAGCCAAACTGCTTCATGCCAGCAGGCCCTTCCTCTCCACCCCTAACCACCTAACAATTGCAAGAGCTATCACAGGAGCCAAGCTCAACTACTTTAACGCCCTATATACCGGTACTTCTAAACGTAACCTGAACAAACTCCAGATGATTCAGAACAATGCTCTCCTAGCACCCATTGGTCTCTCCAAATCTGACCATATCTGCGAAACCCGGAGAGCTGCACACCGGTTGCCCATCCGGGAAAGGATTAAGTTCAAAACATTGTCCCTGGTCCACTGATGTCTCTCCAACACTGCCCCGACCTCCCTCTCACGCTGCGTGAAGAAAAATGCCCCTGCTCGACCTCTTAGATTGTCAAACTCTCACTTCCTGAAGACTTGAACTGCCTCTCAGTAGGGGGCAAGAGCTTCCCGGTCATGGCTGCCAAACTCTGGAATAATCTTCCACCAGAACACAGAAAAGAACAGGCCTTCTGGACCTTCCACAGAAACTTAAAGACTTGGCTGTTCAACTAACTGTGTTCCTCCTAAGACTATTCCATCCCACTATTGCATCTCACCACACCCTCCCTTCTTCTCTTTTAACCTTAATGTAACTTGTAACTTTGTACCTTAATGTAACTAGCGCCTAGATACCCGAGGGTTGTGTGTGCTGTAACAAATGCAAAAATATATACATAAAGAGTATGTAATTTACATGAGGCGAAGGGATAATCTTTCTAAATACATGTACTTGTTACTTTCACTTCTCAAAGGAATTCTCCCTTTTCTTACTTTCGCCCAGAGGCTCAATGTGACCCAATCCCTGGTTCTCTCTAGGCTTGACTATTGCAATAGCCTCCTCCTGAATCTACCATCTTACACTCCGCAACCCCTCCAGCTTATACAGAATAGGGCAGCAAGTCTTATCCTTGGCCTCAAGCCCAGGGACCACACCTCTCCTGCACTAAAAAGTCTTCACTCGCTCCCGGTTGCTGCACAGATTAAATTCAAATCCCTCTGCATCATCCACAAGGCTGTCGGGGTCACCACACTATCTTCAACTTTATCTCACTAAATTCTCTCCCTCTAGACCACTTCACTCCTAAGGCACCAACTCTTTGGGCCTCATTACGACCCAGGGGGTAAGTTACCGCCTGGGCCGTGACTTTACCACCATGACGTAAACTACGTTTACGCCATGGTGGTTGGCGGATTTACCGCCCCATTCCAACCTTGGCAGGGCGGTAAATCCCCATTTTCCCATTTTCCCTTCCCCATTCCCATTTTGCCCCATAGGGTATAATGGGAGTGGGGAAGGCGTTAATTACGCCACCGTAAATTACGGTGGCGTAATTAACTCCATGGTCCCTTAGCGCCATGGATTTTAACACCTGCTAAAAGCAGGTGTTATAACCTCTATGGCGCTAAGGGACCTCGGAATCAGGCGGTAAGGGTCGGCGCTGTTTACGCTGCCGTAAACCCCTTACCGCCTGGGTCGTAATGAGGCCCTTTGTGTGTAAAGCATTTTGCTAAACAGAGGGCAGGGGGTCGCTCACTATCTTCTGCGGGCTCCCTCCTTTGGAATAACCTCCCCCACCTCCTGCACCTTGAGCATAATCTTGTCAAATACCAGAAGCCCCTTAAGACTTTCCTCTTTCCTTCCTCCTTCTCTCCTCTGCCAATCCCACAGTTGCTGAATAAGTGTCCTTGGCCCGTATGCATCCTTTGGGCCTTGACCTCACACACCAATTCTTCCCAGCTCTGGTCTTTCTACAGCACTTTGCATCTGCACACCCTGCACTCTGGAGACTCGCACTTACACCTCCCACAGCGTAGGCTGTGTAGCACTCAACATTCCTAGCACTTCGTCTATGGCTCTTCCACGAGCTCGGACCCCCATCACTTACCCCCTCTTCCCTCTTCCTTTTCTGCCCTTGTACGTTCTGAATACTCACAAGGTCTAGTAGGTTTGCCCCTCTTCCTTTTCCCTTTTCCCTGCTCTGCTCTTAAAATATTGTGTAGTAATGTATTTTCCACCTTTGCTCCCTCCCTGCCCTGTGGGCACTTTGAAACAGTATTTTCTTATTGTATAAGTGCCTAACAAGCAAACAATAAATACATAAGAACTACTGAAAAAGGTAATGGAGAATAACACCAAGTCGTTATGGTGGAAGCGGAATCCAAAACAAGAGAGCCAAATTAATGAGCAGGTGTCATGCGTTTTGGAACACATGTGGGTTGAACTTCTCTCCTCCAATTCCGGGTGCAAAATGAAAGTAAATTGGGTGGCATTGACTTATATACTAGTGGAGTACTGAGCTGGAGCTACTAGTTTGACATTGAGAATATCATTAAGAATTTAAAAAACTCAACGGCATGTGGCCCAGATAGTCTGATGAATAGCCTCCTAAAAAAGAATCTAACAGATATTTTGAGTCGTCTTTAAACTCAAGTTGTAAGTAGCTGTGTTTTCCTTCGTCCTGGAATCAAGCAATTATTGTTCCAATATTTAAAAGTGGCTCGAGGGTAAGCCTTCTGAGTTACAGACCGATCTCTTTAATAGACGTGTCTTGAAAGGTTCTTGCACATTTTAAAGGAAGTGATCAAGTGGTCTGACACAATTGGTAGATTAAGGGCCTCATTACGAGGTATGCCGGTAGCCATGCCGCTATTGGCGACATGGCTGCCGGCAAAACCGCATCCGTGTCTGTGTCCTCGGAATGAGGACTTACCGGACCATTCCGAGTTCGGATGGCCCGGTAATTCCTCACCCAAGGACATGGACATGGTTCATCCCCATTCCCATTTCAGCCCCCATAGGGCTGAATGGGAATGGGAGAGGGAGTAAACAACGGGCCATTACGAGATGGCCCGTTGTTTCCTCCCTCTTCCCCTCGCGGGACCCGGTATGCACGCCTGGTTTTCCCAGGCGTGCTTAACGTGTCCCGCGAGGGGACCTCGTAATGTGGCGGAACGGGTTGAACGGCGCCGCAGCCTTTTACGGTGCCGTTTAACCCGTTCCACCAGGGTCGTAATGAGGCCCTATGTGTATTATAGATGGGATATAGAAAGGGAGTGAGTACTAGGCTGAGTGGGTTTACCCTGTTGTCCTGTATGTCGCAGGCAGGTATTACATCAGAGAGAACCCTATATGTTGCAGTGTTAGATCTATCCTCTGCTTTTGACAATGTAGATCGTACAATCCTATGGAGTAAATTGTCAAAATGGGGGATGCAGCAAGGATTGTTAAAAATGCTTCAATTCTTCTACGATTAAAACACTATATATGTCGGATCTTTGGGAACAGTGTAAAGTTTGGAAGAGTTACTCTTCAAGATTGGCACAGCTAAGAACCAGCTGCATAGCATATGCTGATGATTTAATAGTGCTTGGTTTTACACTTGCTGGTCTTCAGAGAGCATTAGAGGGAGTCTCAACTTATTTGACCTTGAATAATTTTATATTAAAACCCTTGAAATCAAAGATTTTAACTATCACGAATAAACAGAATAAGAAACGTTATACTTAGTCTATTAACAACACTGGTGTGAAGGCGGTCAGCACTTTCTGTTACCTAGGTTTCTGTTTTTCCAACAAAAGCTCACATGAATGCTAAAAGACACGATTACATGAAAAACCAGAGCCTGCACTTCAACGATCAAGATGGTGAGGAAGAGATGTGTACCAAAAATGCAACCATAAAAGAAAGGAAGGGGCGCTTGAGATCGTGACCTACCTGTACCTTCCCATTAGAAGTGTCAAAATAATTTTGCGGTGGCATGTTTGTGGCGTGCAGGTGGTGTCATTTGTGGCCACCACCACCAGCCTCTTGCCAACAAGCCTTGGCATTGGGGGAAACTGGGGCTGTGGACCACATTTCCCAGAAGGCTCTGGGGAACATGAGAGTATGCGCATGCATCCTCACTGCTGCGCGCTTAGGCCGCCATCTCCCCATGCCAGGTGCGGATTATTGTGGATCACGGCATGGGCGGACGCGGCTACAGCGGAGCAGCAGGGAATCATTCCTGCATTTCCAGGAGCGGCACAGGGAGCAGCAGAGGACGATAGCCATGCATCAGTGACTGACTACACAGGCACATTCTGCAACGTGGCATCCAGCTTCATCCGGGTAGCCTCCCAGGGCTCCCGGACCCAATATAAGTACTGAGTACAGTCAGTTCATGTATGTACATTCATCCAAAACTCATGTGTGTCCATGATACAGATGTGGCTTGCTAGTTTTGAATGTTTTCAGACTTGGACCTCCGTAACACGAAGTTATCCGGTTTGATGTGAATCAATGTGTGAAGCAAAAACGCAGATACAATACTTAAGAGTGGACTTGGAGAGAAACACACTGTAGAAGTTCATTCATACGTTTGTTTTTTGTTAATTTCATGCTTTACCAACAGGCCATGCGTACTGTGAGTTCATGTGAAGAAAACCACAACTGTGTGTTGTTCAATAAGCAAACACGTTCATGTGTTGTCTGCTTAAATCCCATGTGCTCTAGCACCTTGAAGCATCTTTTTGTGTAATGCTAGGTGGAATTACAAATAATGATCTCAGACCAAAGAATCGGACAGACTCAAGGAATATGGCAAAGCACTCCTGTATTCTCATTTAATGAATCAGGGAGAACTCACAGGCATTGGACTGATGCTTGCACACTCACAACTAACCCTGATTACATGGAGGTCCTATACCCCCAATATACATCATCTATGATGTCATTCTACCAGGCCCGGCTCCAGGAATTTTCAACTGGGTGGGCCAAGTTTGTGACTAGGGGGGGGAGGCACAGAATCCATTGGGTGTGGGTCTAGGAGTACCCTTAATAAAGTTCTGGCATTGAACCAGATTTCCCACATCCGTGATCCAGCAAAAAATGTCTTCCCAAATCTGGAAAAATACATTTGCACCCCTCTATAAAAAACAGTCCAGAGCAATAAGAGCAGCAAGAATAATAGTGTTGCAACATCAATGTATCTTCCCTTCACATCTGCTCTCCCCTTTCTATTATATCCGACCCCCTTCACCTTTCACCCCCAAGTCAGCTGCCTTCAGCTCCTTGAACCACCATTCCCATTTAACTCTACTCCCCCCCTACTCCCACCAGCCCCCAACAGCCCCCAACAAGCCTTTCTTGGTCTGGCTGGGGAAAGTCGAGGGTGATGCCTCCTCCTCTAAGAGGTCTGAGCAGTGAGGCCCCCAGTCTTTGTAACATCTCAGATGGTGTTCGCCCAACAATGGGCCTCATTACGACCCAGGCGGTAAGTTACCGCCTGGGCCGTGACTTTACCACCATGGCGTAAACTACGTTTACGCCATGGTGGTTGGCGGATTTACCGCCCCATTCCAACCTTGGCGGGGCGGTAAATCCCCATTTTCCCATTTACCCTTCCCCATTCCCATTTTGCCCCATAGGGCATAATGGGAGTGAGGAAGGCGTTAATTACGCCACCGTAAATTACGGTGGCGTAATTAACTCCATGGTCCCTTAGCGCCATGGATTTTAACACCTGGGTGTTAAAACCTCCATGGCGCTAAGGGACCTCGTACTCAGGCGGTAAGGGTCGGCGCTGTTTACGCCGCCGTAAACCCCTTACCGCCTGAGTCGTAATGAGGCCCAATGCCTTTCTGAACACTGTGGCTACTCTCAGCAGGCCCAGGAGAAGGTGCTTATGCGCCCTCCATCTTCTTTTGAAAGACAGAGCCTTCCTCTCCAGAATACTGAAGCAAGGAATAGGAGATTTAGTTTCTTACAAAATTAGATTTTAAACATATTATTTTATATTTTGTGGCATTTTTGCAGTACATTTTAATTAAGTTGATGGTCAGAGGGAGTGCTAGCATGTAGGATAGAATGCTAGGGCTGGGAGAACTGCATTAGGAGGCAGAAAGCGCAGTTTGAGGGTTTTCCAGCCTCTTGATATCGCTCCTGGTGGGGTGTGGCAGGGAGGAGAGGGCCTTGCTCAGCTGCCATGACCCTGTACACCATTGTCTGGTACATACTATTTACATACTGGCTATAACATGCAATTGTCCATGATGAGTTTTTGTTTGATGGGTTTACTTTGATTTGTTATTGAATTACACAATTTTGTTCTATAAATGTGGCCTGATATTTTCAAAGAAAGATGTGGATGTGTGTTCTTGGTGGGTCCAAATGCCTGTGTTGCCCATCTATCAAACCTTGAGTGAGACTTTTTGGAATAGCTTATAATGCGAACTGAATCACTTGTAGGGGCAGCTAATTTTAGCAGACAAGGCATAGTAAAATTAAATAATTTGTCCAGGATCATTTGAGCCTAGCCTCAAATTTAGATTCTTGACCACACCTCTTCTGAGCTCAAGTTGGTACAAATATGGGTTGAAGTTTGGTTTTGAATGCCTAAAACAATACTCCATTTAATACGGATTACTTTAAAAATGCACAAGTCATATGATAAATCAACCTGACAATGGCCCTCATTACGACCCTGGTGGCGAACCATGGTGCTATTTGCACCTTGGTCCATGGCGCAAAGCTGCCAACTCCGCCATGGTGGTTGGCGGACTTACCGCCCCATTCCGACCTTGGCGGGCGGTAAGTCCCCAATCCCCATTTACCCTTCCCCATTCCCATTTTTGCCCCATAGGGTATAATGGGAGTGGGGAAGGCGTTAATTACGCCACCGTAAATTACGGTGGCGTAATTAACAACAAGTCCCGTAGTGCCATGGATTTTTCCGGCTGCAAAAAGCAGGCGTAAAAATCGCCATGGCGCTACGGGAACTCGTAGTCTGGCGGAAAGGTACGCCATGCATTACGCCGGCGTATACCCCTTTCCGCCAGGGTCGTAATGAGGGCCAATGTGTTTATCAGTGTAGAAACGTGTTGATGAAAAGACGGGGACCACTCCTGTTTCCACTTTTTTCAAAAGGGACCATTCATTAACATTAATGTTTCCACCAAGTACTGGAAAAGTAAAGAGTAAAACAGGTGAAAATCGCCTTCACTCTTCCCTTTTCCACTATATGTCTGTAAAAGTGTAAATCATATCCACAATCAACGATTGTGGGAGTCATCCACAATGAATTACTTTGGAATCTGCCTGCTTTTACCAGTTGTAAAAGTCAGGCAGATCCCATAGGAATCCATTGGTTTTCCGCCAACATAAAAATACATGCTGGTGGAAAGCCTATCGGATTTGTTAGGGGACCGTTGTTAACTCTGATCTGCTCTCCACATTCGCCTGACGGATCATACAAAATCCTGCAGCTCATAAAAAGTGGCGATAAATGCACTGAGCACGATTTCTTCCAAAAATGACCCCCTATGATTGTAGCTTTATTTTCCCTATCCTGAATGGAAGCCTACAAGCTCCAGCATAGAAATCAATGAGAAAATACAAAACATCTCATAGAGACACATAGGGCCTCATTACGAGGTGGGCGGAATGGGTTAACGGGTGCCGCTAATGGATGCAGACCTGTTAAACCCATTCCGACTCATTACGAGGTCCCCTCGCGTTTTACCAGACGTCCTTACCGGGCTCCGCGAGGGGACCAGGGAGCTAACAACGGGCCGATCGTAATTGGCCCATTGTTAGCTCCCTGCACCCATTCCCATTGAGCCCTATGGGGGCTCAAATGGGAATGGGGAAGATCCGGGCCCGGGTTCCCTGTAGGGGGAATTACCGGGCCCTCCAAACTCGGAATGGCCCAGTATTTCCCCATTCAGGGAACCCAGACCCGGTTTTGGTGGCAGCCACGCCCTTATTAAGGGCATGGCTACCGTCAAAGCCGTAATGAGGCCCATAGGGCCTCATTACAAGGTGGACGGAATGGGTTTAACGGCGCCTGTAATGGTGCCGGTAAACCCATTCTGCCCTATTACGAGGTCCCCTTGCGGGACCCGCTGTGAACGTCTGGTCAGACCAGACGTCCTTTGCAGGTCCCGCAACGGGACCAGGGAGCTAATAAAAGGCCTGTTAATAACGGGCCCGTTATTAGCTCCCTTCCCATTGAGCCTCAAATGGGAATGGGATGGGTTTTTTGAATGAGGAATTAATGGGTCCTCCAAGGTTGGAATGGCCTGGTAATTCTTCATTCAAGGAACCCGGACCCGAGTTTGAAGGCAGCCATGCCCTTATTAAGGGCATGGCTGCCTCCAAACTCGTAATGAGGCCTATAGTGAAATTAAAAGCATGACAAGGGGCCTCATTACGAGTATGGAGGTAGCCATGGTGCTATTAGCGCCATGGCTGCCTCCATACCGGGCTCCTATACCGGGTTCCTGCAATGAGGACTTACTGGGTAATTCCGACATAGGAGGACCCGGTAATTCCTCCTTGCAGGAACCCATTCCCATTTGAGCCCCCATAGGGTTCAATGGGAATGGGGAGGGAGGTAATGACGGGCACATTACAACTGGCCCGTTATTACCTCCCTTACAGGGTCCCGCAAAGGGAAACTCGTAATCGGTGCTCCCGTAATGAAGGGTGCTGGTCCTGTACCGGCACCCTTCATTACCAGAGCGCCACCCATGTAATGAGGCCCAAGGTTATTGTTTCAGACAGCTTGTTCTGTATTCCCTTAGTTTCTAATCACCCAACAATCACACTTAAATAGCTTGTTAAAACCCTATAATATTTTAAGAAAGAAGTGCCACAGCAATGGTCTCTGGCTGTTACCTTTTGGTCATCTCTGATCACTTCCTTTTGTAAATAATCTGCCTCTGAGACACCTTAAAAGAGAACACCTCACTGGGAGGGCCTGTGCAGCCTTGGTTGTTTGTATTTGAGGGGTGAGAGGCAAAGCAGGGGGGCATGGGCATGTGTTCCTTGTCCAAATGTTTAATCCACCTCTGATTGCACCGCTTAAGAAAATGTAAATACTGCTTTTTAGTTTTAAAAGATGTACACCTTTTACAGTTTTCCGGCAACATTATAGGAAACGCTCTTCTCTCATTTTATTTTACAGGTGTTCGTGTTTCATTTATGACAAAGCCTAAACACCCAGCACCCAGGATTTACATCATACTTTCCAAACAAGACACACAATACACACTCAGTTTGAATCATGAAACATTCCGGCAGAGTAGACTAGGCTTCCACACAGAAAAAAATACATTCTATTTAGGTCAGTGTTAGGGAGAATTCTCTAATAAGGCTAATTTTCCAGCAGCTTTGCTGGATTTTTGGGGTTTGTTTTTTTCTCCTGCTAAGAGTGAAACTCTTTTCCTCCCACTCTTAGGCATGATTTGAGATGTAATTTTTACTTTGTATGTGCTTATGGGCTATAGGGTAGCCTTTTTACTCCATAGGGTATCATCTGTTTTTCCTATGTGTGTTACACAGCACCCTCAGTGCAGTAACATAGGGGTGTCATAGTGACTCCCCAACATAGACTCCGTACCCTGGGACTGACTACTGTCTCCCAGGTCATGTAAAGTCACCATTGGCTTTACTAGTCCAAAATTGTGAACAGAACCAGTACAAACCATCATATTGTGGAAGTACTGGGTAGGGGTAATTCGATTGCCCCTGGGTCTGTTTTCAAGGGGGCACTGTCCAGTCCCCCCTTGTCGAGTTTCTGGCTGGTGGCAGTGGTTACCACGCGAAATATTCCTTCGGAATATTCTCTATGGGATTTTCCCATTGATTTTAAACGCACCACTTTTTGGTGCAATGTTAAAGATACCGCCGGTTTATTTATTTAATATTAATTCCCCGGTTGGGTCTTTTTGTCAGAACTCGGTTCTAAAATGGCATTTGTGTCCGTCTCTGTAACTCTGACCAAGGTCGAGCCCTTTGTTCCACTATTTTGGCGGGCTTCTCCACAGAAGCCCTCCAAGTGGTGCCACTCTGTCTGGGTTCCACAGGAAGGGTGGAGGGGGGGAATAGGCACCCTGGACTGTGTTTGCCTCGGCAACTCAAGTCGCACTCTTCTCTGATTGGCCCAGTGGTGAGCCACCCCGCTCACCACTTAGCATGTGTGATTGACAGCTAGGCTGATTAATGGGGGTTTTTCTGCATAAAAGCAGGGCCTTTGGGACTGGAACTTCAGAAGTCGCCACAGGACCTAAGAATCAGAAGAGGGAAGAAGCTGAGCCATCTACAACGACGACACCACCGGTCTCACCACTTTCCCAACGACAAGAGAAGATCTTCTGCCAGGAGAGTCTTCTTCCTCTGAGCTGGTAGGACCAACCAGTTCAACCTTTTTCGCTTCCAAAGACGTCTCTTGGTCGAATTGCCTGTGCCAAGCACCCCGGCGACTGGATAGCCAAGCTCACCACTTTTGACCGTGAATAAAAGGACCGCACCTTTTAATCGGGAACTCCGCGGCTGGCTCCAGATCTTTTAACTTTGTTTCTTGAATCACCTCCACTACTTTTGAACATTCTGCAAAGACTTCTAGTGCACTTTAAACCGTGTTATCCTGGGCACATTTCGCTTTGCTCCATTTTAAGTGGGCCTGGCCTATGAGCTTTGGCTCTACAGTATAACCTGCCTTTCTCCCCTTGCTCTGAATTCTTAAAAGTGTTGGGAACTGTGTTATTCTATGCTCTGCCTTTTCACTCCCTTTTTAACCTAAACTATTGGAGTGCCATCTAGGTTAAGCGCTCACACTGTCTTAACAAATAGTAGTGCTTTAACCCTGACTTATCTAATAGTTACCTAGGGAGGTGTATATACTTTACCTGACTGTGTGTTTTACTTGATTTTACTAAGAGTGCTAGTGTATTGCTTAAAGTGTGTTTTAAATAAATAACTCTATACTTTTTATACAAAGCTCTGGTCAGTGTTTGTTTGCTCTACTGTACTTTAGCCGTATTGTGTATACTCTATATACTGCCTAACTCTTCATGAGAGAAGTCTGACTGCTCAGCCACAGCTACCAGGTAAATCTGGGTGGTGCAGACTGCTACCAATTGGGTTTATTGCTTACTCCTGTGGTCTTAATCTTTTTGCAGAGGTCCCCAAAGGGAACTGCACAGGATTCTGCCTTAACAGTCAGACCCTCACTGGAACGTAATCATGAGAAGATCTGAAACTGGTCCATACTTGCCATCCTAGCCTTATCATTTTCAGGCAGGGCCTTTTTGGACCAACTGAGTGAGGTGCAGTTCTCCCCTAAAAGCAGGTGTTATAACCTCTATGGCGCTAAGGGACCTCGGAATCAGGCGGTAAGGGTCGGCGCTGTTTACGCTGCCGTAAACCCCTTACCGCCTGGGTCGTAATGAGGCCCTTTGTGTGTAAAGCATTTTGCTAAACAGAGGGCAGGGGGTCGCTCACTATCTTCTGCGGGCTCCCTCCTTTGGAATAACCTCCCCCACCTCCTGCACCTTGAGCATAATCTTGTCAAATACCAGAAGCCCCTTAAGACTTTCCTCTTTCCTTCCTCCTTCTCTCCTCTGCCAATCCCACAGTTGCTGAATAAGTGTCCTTGGCCCGTATGCATCCTTTGGGCCTTGACCTCACACACCAATTCTTCCCAGCTCTGGTCTTTCTACAGCACTTTGCATCTGCACACCCTGCACTCTGGAGACTCGCACTTACACCTCCCACAGCGTAGGCTGTGTAGCACTCAACATTCCTAGCACTTCGTCTATGGCTCTTCCACGAGCTCGGACCCCCATCACTTACCCCCTCTTCCCTCTTCCTTTTCTGCCCTTGTACGTTCTGAATACTCACAAGGTCTAGTAGGTTTGCCCCTCTTCCTTTTCCCTTTTCCCTGCTCTGCTCTTAAAATATTGTGTAGTAATGTATTTTCCACCTTTGCTCCCTCCCTGCCCTGTGGGCACTTTGAAACAGTATTTTCTTATTGTATAAGTGCCTAACAAGCAAACAATAAATACATAAGAACTACTGAAAAAGGTAATGGAGAATAACACCAAGTCGTTATGGTGGAAGCGGAATCCAAAACAAGAGAGCCAAATTAATGAGCAGGTGTCATGCGTTTTGGAACACATGTGGGTTGAACTTCTCTCCTCCAATTCCGGGTGCAAAATGAAAGTAAATTGGGTGGCATTGACTTATATACTAGTGGAGTACTGAGCTGGAGCTACTAGTTTGACATTGAGAATATCATTAAGAATTTAAAAAACTCAACGGCATGTGGCCCAGATAGTCTGATGAATAGCCTCCTAAAAAAGAATCTAACAGATATTTTGAGTCGTCTTTAAACTCAAGTTGTAAGTAGCTGTGTTTTCCTTCGTCCTGGAATCAAGCAATTATTGTTCCAATATTTAAAAGTGGCTCGAGGGTAAGCCTTCTGAGTTACAGACCGATCTCTTTAATAGACGTGTCTTGAAAGGTTCTTGCACATTTTAAAGGAAGTGATCAAGTGGTCTGACACAATTGGTAGATTAAGGGCCTCATTACGAGGTATGCCGGTAGCCATGCCGCTATTGGCGACATGGCTGCCGGCAAAACCGCATCCGTGTCTGTGTCCTCGGAATGAGGACTTACCGGACCATTCCGAGTTCGGATGGCCCGGTAATTCCTCACCCAAGGACATGGACATGGTTCATCCCCATTCCCATTTCAGCCCCCATAGGGCTGAATGGGAATGGGAGAGGGAGTAAACAACGGGCCATTACGAGATGGCCCGTTGTTTCCTCCCTCTTCCCCTCGCGGGACCCGGTATGCACGCCTGGTTTTCCCAGGCGTGCTTAACGTGTCCCGCGAGGGGACCTCGTAATGTGGCGGAACGGGTTGAACGGCGCCGCAGCCTTTTACGGTGCCGTTTAACCCGTTCCACCAGGGTCGTAATGAGGCCCTATGTGTATTATAGATGGGATATAGAAAGGGAGTGAGTACTAGGCTGAGTGGGTTTACCCTGTTGTCCTGTATGTCGCAGGCAGGTATTACATCAGAGAGAACCCTATATGTTGCAGTGTTAGATCTATCCTCTGCTTTTGACAATGTAGATCGTACAATCCTATGGAGTAAATTGTCAAAATGGGGGATGCAGCAAGGATTGTTAAAAATGCTTCAATTCTTCTACGATTAAAACACTATATATGTCGGATCTTTGGGAACAGTGTAAAGTTTGGAAGAGTTACTCTTCAAGATTGGCACAGCTAAGAACCAGCTGCATAGCATATGCTGATGATTTAATAGTGCTTGGTTTTACACTTGCTGGTCTTCAGAGAGCATTAGAGGGAGTCTCAACTTATTTGACCTTGAATAATTTTATATTAAAACCCTTGAAATCAAAGATTTTAACTATCACGAATAAACAGAATAAGAAACGTTATACTTAGTCTATTAACAACACTGGTGTGAAGGCGGTCAGCACTTTCTGTTACCTAGGTTTCTGTTTTTCCAACAAAAGCTCACATGAATGCTAAAAGACACGATTACATGAAAAACCAGAGCCTGCACTTCAACGATCAAGATGGTGAGGAAGAGATGTGTACCAAAAATGCAACCATAAAAGAAAGGAAGGGGCGCTTGAGATCGTGACCTACCTGTACCTTCCCATTAGAAGTGTCAAAATAATTTTGCGGTGGCATGTTTGTGGCGTGCAGGTGGTGTCATTTGTGGCCACCACCACCAGCCTCTTGCCAACAAGCCTTGGCATTGGGGGAAACTGGGGCTGTGGACCACATTTCCCAGAAGGCTCTGGGGAACATGAGAGTATGCGCATGCATCCTCACTGCTGCGCGCTTAGGCCGCCATCTCCCCATGCCAGGTGCGGATTATTGTGGATCACGGCATGGGCGGACGCGGCTACAGCGGAGCAGCAGGGAATCATTCCTGCATTTCCAGGAGCGGCACAGGGAGCAGCAGAGGACGATAGCCATGCATCAGTGACTGACTACACAGGCACATTCTGCAACGTGGCATCCAGCTTCATCCGGGTAGCCTCCCAGGGCTCCCGGACCCAATATAAGTACTGAGTACAGTCAGTTCATGTATGTACATTCATCCAAAACTCATGTGTGTCCATGATACAGATGTGGCTTGCTAGTTTTGAATGTTTTCAGACTTGGACCTCCGTAACACGAAGTTATCCGGTTTGATGTGAATCAATGTGTGAAGCAAAAACGCAGATACAATACTTAAGAGTGGACTTGGAGAGAAACACACTGTAGAAGTTCATTCATACGTTTGTTTTTTGTTAATTTCATGCTTTACCAACAGGCCATGCGTACTGTGAGTTCATGTGAAGAAAACCACAACTGTGTGTTGTTCAATAAGCAAACACGTTCATGTGTTGTCTGCTTAAATCCCATGTGCTCTAGCACCTTGAAGCATCTTTTTGTGTAATGCTAGGTGGAATTACAAATAATGATCTCAGACCAAAGAATCGGACAGACTCAAGGAATATGGCAAAGCACTCCTGTATTCTCATTTAATGAATCAGGGAGAACTCACAGGCATTGGACTGATGCTTGCACACTCACAACTAACCCTGATTACATGGAGGTCCTATACCCCCAATATACATCATCTATGATGTCATTCTACCAGGCCCGGCTCCAGGAATTTTCAACTGGGTGGGCCAAGTTTGTGACTAGGGGGGGGAGGCACAGAATCCATTGGGTGTGGGTCTAGGAGTACCCTTAATAAAGTTCTGGCATTGAACCAGATTTCCCACATCCGTGATCCAGCAAAAAATGTCTTCCCAAATCTGGAAAAATACATTTGCACCCCTCTATAAAAAACAGTCCAGAGCAATAAGAGCAGCAAGAATAATAGTGTTGCAACATCAATGTATCTTCCCTTCACATCTGCTCTCCCCTTTCTATTATATCCGACCCCCTTCACCTTTCACCCCCAAGTCAGCTGCCTTCAGCTCCTTGAACCACCATTCCCATTTAACTCTACTCCCCCCCTACTCCCACCAGCCCCCAACAGCCCCCAACAAGCCTTTCTTGGTCTGGCTGGGGAAAGTCGAGGGTGATGCCTCCTCCTCTAAGAGGTCTGAGCAGTGAGGCCCCCAGTCTTTGTAACATCTCAGATGGTGTTCGCCCAACAATGGGCCTCATTACGACCCAGGCGGTAAGTTACCGCCTGGGCCGTGACTTTACCACCATGGCGTAAACTACGTTTACGCCATGGTGGTTGGCGGATTTACCGCCCCATTCCAACCTTGGCGGGGCGGTAAATCCCCATTTTCCCATTTACCCTTCCCCATTCCCATTTTGCCCCATAGGGCATAATGGGAGTGAGGAAGGCGTTAATTACGCCACCGTAAATTACGGTGGCGTAATTAACTCCATGGTCCCTTAGCGCCATGGATTTTAACACCTGGGTGTTAAAACCTCCATGGCGCTAAGGGACCTCGTACTCAGGCGGTAAGGGTCGGCGCTGTTTACGCCGCCGTAAACCCCTTACCGCCTGAGTCGTAATGAGGCCCAATGCCTTTCTGAACACTGTGGCTACTCTCAGCAGGCCCAGGAGAAGGTGCTTATGCGCCCTCCATCTTCTTTTGAAAGACAGAGCCTTCCTCTCCAGAATACTGAAGCAAGGAATAGGAGATTTAGTTTCTTACAAAATTAGATTTTAAACATATTATTTTATATTTTGTGGCATTTTTGCAGTACATTTTAATTAAGTTGATGGTCAGAGGGAGTGCTAGCATGTAGGATAGAATGCTAGGGCTGGGAGAACTGCATTAGGAGGCAGAAAGCGCAGTTTGAGGGTTTTCCAGCCTCTTGATATCGCTCCTGGTGGGGTGTGGCAGGGAGGAGAGGGCCTTGCTCAGCTGCCATGACCCTGTACACCATTGTCTGGTACATACTATTTACATACTGGCTATAACATGCAATTGTCCATGATGAGTTTTTGTTTGATGGGTTTACTTTGATTTGTTATTGAATTACACAATTTTGTTCTATAAATGTGGCCTGATATTTTCAAAGAAAGATGTGGATGTGTGTTCTTGGTGGGTCCAAATGCCTGTGTTGCCCATCTATCAAACCTTGAGTGAGACTTTTTGGAATAGCTTATAATGCGAACTGAATCACTTGTAGGGGCAGCTAATTTTAGCAGACAAGGCATAGTAAAATTAAATAATTTGTCCAGGATCATTTGAGCCTAGCCTCAAATTTAGATTCTTGACCACACCTCTTCTGAGCTCAAGTTGGTACAAATATGGGTTGAAGTTTGGTTTTGAATGCCTAAAACAATACTCCATTTAATACGGATTACTTTAAAAATGCACAAGTCATATGATAAATCAACCTGACAATGGCCCTCATTACGACCCTGGTGGCGAACCATGGTGCTATTTGCACCTTGGTCCATGGCGCAAAGCTGCCAACTCCGCCATGGTGGTTGGCGGACTTACCGCCCCATTCCGACCTTGGCGGGCGGTAAGTCCCCAATCCCCATTTACCCTTCCCCATTCCCATTTTTGCCCCATAGGGTATAATGGGAGTGGGGAAGGCGTTAATTACGCCACCGTAAATTACGGTGGCGTAATTAACAACAAGTCCCGTAGTGCCATGGATTTTTCCGGCTGCAAAAAGCAGGCGTAAAAATCGCCATGGCGCTACGGGAACTCGTAGTCTGGCGGAAAGGTACGCCATGCATTACGCCGGCGTATACCCCTTTCCGCCAGGGTCGTAATGAGGGCCAATGTGTTTATCAGTGTAGAAACGTGTTGATGAAAAGACGGGGACCACTCCTGTTTCCACTTTTTTCAAAAGGGACCATTCATTAACATTAATGTTTCCACCAAGTACTGGAAAAGTAAAGAGTAAAACAGGTGAAAATCGCCTTCACTCTTCCCTTTTCCACTATATGTCTGTAAAAGTGTAAATCATATCCACAATCAACGATTGTGGGAGTCATCCACAATGAATTACTTTGGAATCTGCCTGCTTTTACCAGTTGTAAAAGTCAGGCAGATCCCATAGGAATCCATTGGTTTTCCGCCAACATAAAAATACATGCTGGTGGAAAGCCTATCGGATTTGTTAGGGGACCGTTGTTAACTCTGATCTGCTCTCCACATTCGCCTGACGGATCATACAAAATCCTGCAGCTCATAAAAAGTGGCGATAAATGCACTGAGCACGATTTCTTCCAAAAATGACCCCCTATGATTGTAGCTTTATTTTCCCTATCCTGAATGGAAGCCTACAAGCTCCAGCATAGAAATCAATGAGAAAATACAAAACATCTCATAGAGACACATAGGGCCTCATTACGAGGTGGGCGGAATGGGTTAACGGGTGCCGCTAATGGATGCAGACCTGTTAAACCCATTCCGACTCATTACGAGGTCCCCTCGCGTTTTACCAGACGTCCTTACCGGGCTCCGCGAGGGGACCAGGGAGCTAACAACGGGCCGATCGTAATTGGCCCATTGTTAGCTCCCTGCACCCATTCCCATTGAGCCCTATGGGGGCTCAAATGGGAATGGGGAAGATCCGGGCCCGGGTTCCCTGTAGGGGGAATTACCGGGCCCTCCAAACTCGGAATGGCCCAGTATTTCCCCATTCAGGGAACCCAGACCCGGTTTTGGTGGCAGCCACGCCCTTATTAAGGGCATGGCTACCGTCAAAGCCGTAATGAGGCCCATAGGGCCTCATTACAAGGTGGACGGAATGGGTTTAACGGCGCCTGTAATGGTGCCGGTAAACCCATTCTGCCCTATTACGAGGTCCCCTTGCGGGACCCGCTGTGAACGTCTGGTCAGACCAGACGTCCTTTGCAGGTCCCGCAACGGGACCAGGGAGCTAATAAAAGGCCTGTTAATAACGGGCCCGTTATTAGCTCCCTTCCCATTGAGCCTCAAATGGGAATGGGATGGGTTTTTTGAATGAGGAATTAATGGGTCCTCCAAGGTTGGAATGGCCTGGTAATTCTTCATTCAAGGAACCCGGACCCGAGTTTGAAGGCAGCCATGCCCTTATTAAGGGCATGGCTGCCTCCAAACTCGTAATGAGGCCTATAGTGAAATTAAAAGCATGACAAGGGGCCTCATTACGAGTATGGAGGTAGCCATGGTGCTATTAGCGCCATGGCTGCCTCCATACCGGGCTCCTATACCGGGTTCCTGCAATGAGGACTTACTGGGTAATTCCGACATAGGAGGACCCGGTAATTCCTCCTTGCAGGAACCCATTCCCATTTGAGCCCCCATAGGGTTCAATGGGAATGGGGAGGGAGGTAATGACGGGCACATTACAACTGGCCCGTTATTACCTCCCTT
This sequence comes from Ambystoma mexicanum, assembly GCF_040938575.1. NCBI lineage: Eukaryota > Metazoa > Chordata > Amphibia > Caudata > Ambystomatidae > Ambystoma > Ambystoma mexicanum. The sequence goes on along the minus strand of NC_090922.1, from coordinate 1,553,314,004 downwards.
ACAGGGTCCCGCAAAGGGAAACTCGTAATCGGTGCTCCCGTAATGAAGGGTGCTGGTCCTGTACCGGCACCCTTCATTACCAGAGCGCCACCCATGTAATGAGGCCCAAGGTTATTGTTTCAGACAGCTTGTTCTGTATTCCCTTAGTTTCTAATCACCCAACAATCACACTTAAATAGCTTGTTAAAACCCTATAATATTTTAAGAAAGAAGTGCCACAGCAATGGTCTCTGGCTGTTACCTTTTGGTCATCTCTGATCACTTCCTTTTGTAAATAATCTGCCTCTGAGACACCTTAAAAGAGAACACCTCACTGGGAGGGCCTGTGCAGCCTTGGTTGTTTGTATTTGAGGGGTGAGAGGCAAAGCAGGGGGGCATGGGCATGTGTTCCTTGTCCAAATGTTTAATCCACCTCTGATTGCACCGCTTAAGAAAATGTAAATACTGCTTTTTAGTTTTAAAAGATGTACACCTTTTACAGTTTTCCGGCAACATTATAGGAAACGCTCTTCTCTCATTTTATTTTACAGGTGTTCGTGTTTCATTTATGACAAAGCCTAAACACCCAGCACCCAGGATTTACATCATACTTTCCAAACAAGACACACAATACACACTCAGTTTGAATCATGAAACATTCCGGCAGAGTAGACTAGGCTTCCACACAGAAAAAAATACATTCTATTTAGGTCAGTGTTAGGGAGAATTCTCTAATAAGGCTAATTTTCCAGCAGCTTTGCTGGATTTTTGGGGTTTGTTTTTTTCTCCTGCTAAGAGTGAAACTCTTTTCCTCCCACTCTTAGGCATGATTTGAGATGTAATTTTTACTTTGTATGTGCTTATGGGCTATAGGGTAGCCTTTTTACTCCATAGGGTATCATCTGTTTTTCCTATGTGTGTTACACAGCACCCTCAGTGCAGTAACATAGGGGTGTCATAGTGACTCCCCAACATAGACTCCGTACCCTGGGACTGACTACTGTCTCCCAGGTCATGTAAAGTCACCATTGGCTTTACTAGTCCAAAATTGTGAACAGAACCAGTACAAACCATCATATTGTGGAAGTACTGGGTAGGGGTAATTCGATTGCCCCTGGGTCTGTTTTCAAGGGGGCACTGTCCAGTCCCCCCTTGTCGAGTTTCTGGCTGGTGGCAGTGGTTACCACGCGAAATATTCCTTCGGAATATTCTCTATGGGATTTTCCCATTGATTTTAAACGCACCACTTTTTGGTGCAATGTTAAAGATACCGCCGGTTTATTTATTTAATATTAATTCCCCGGTTGGGTCTTTTTGTCAGAACTCGGTTCTAAAATGGCATTTGTGTCCGTCTCTGTAACTCTGACCAAGGTCGAGCCCTTTGTTCCACTATTTTGGCGGGCTTCTCCACAGAAGCCCTCCAAGTGGTGCCACTCTGTCTGGGTTCCACAGGAAGGGTGGAGGGGGGGAATAGGCACCCTGGACTGTGTTTGCCTCGGCAACTCAAGTCGCACTCTTCTCTGATTGGCCCAGTGGTGAGCCACCCCGCTCACCACTTAGCATGTGTGATTGACAGCTAGGCTGATTAATGGGGGTTTTTCTGCATAAAAGCAGGGCCTTTGGGACTGGAACTTCAGAAGTCGCCACAGGACCTAAGAATCAGAAGAGGGAAGAAGCTGAGCCATCTACAACGACGACACCACCGGTCTCACCACTTTCCCAACGACAAGAGAAGATCTTCTGCCAGGAGAGTCTTCTTCCTCTGAGCTGGTAGGACCAACCAGTTCAACCTTTTTCGCTTCCAAAGACGTCTCTTGGTCGAATTGCCTGTGCCAAGCACCCCGGCGACTGGATAGCCAAGCTCACCACTTTTGACCGTGAATAAAAGGACCGCACCTTTTAATCGGGAACTCCGCGGCTGGCTCCAGATCTTTTAACTTTGTTTCTTGAATCACCTCCACTACTTTTGAACATTCTGCAAAGACTTCTAGTGCACTTTAAACCGTGTTATCCTGGGCACATTTCGCTTTGCTCCATTTTAAGTGGGCCTGGCCTATGAGCTTTGGCTCTACAGTATAACCTGCCTTTCTCCCCTTGCTCTGAATTCTTAAAAGTGTTGGGAACTGTGTTATTCTATGCTCTGCCTTTTCACTCCCTTTTTAACCTAAACTATTGGAGTGCCATCTAGGTTAAGCGCTCACACTGTCTTAACAAATAGTAGTGCTTTAACCCTGACTTATCTAATAGTTACCTAGGGAGGTGTATATACTTTACCTGACTGTGTGTTTTACTTGATTTTACTAAGAGTGCTAGTGTATTGCTTAAAGTGTGTTTTAAATAAATAACTCTATACTTTTTATACAAAGCTCTGGTCAGTGTTTGTTTGCTCTACTGTACTTTAGCCGTATTGTGTATACTCTATATACTGCCTAACTCTTCATGAGAGAAGTCTGACTGCTCAGCCACAGCTACCAGGTAAATCTGGGTGGTGCAGACTGCTACCAATTGGGTTTATTGCTTACTCCTGTGGTCTTAATCTTTTTGCAGAGGTCCCCAAAGGGAACTGCACAGGATTCTGCCTTAACAGTCAGACCCTCACTGGAACGTAATCATGAGAAGATCTGAAACTGGTCCATACTTGCCATCCTAGCCTTATCATTTTCAGGCAGGGCCTTTTTGGACCAACTGAGTGAGGTGCAGCTTGATTTCCTAGGCATAGCAAGCAAGGCACCCACATCTGGGCATATAAACGTTCACTTAGGGAGACAAACTGAAGCCAACATCCACTGGCGAATCCTTCGAGGATGACCTCCACAACCTACTCACCAATAATCTCAAACCATGTTCTCAATTACTCCTACTTGGGCACTTTAATCTAGGTTTCGAGGACCCCACGGGTAATAATGCCTCAGTGGTAGACAACATGATAAACCTGTTAGGCCTGACTCAAAAGTTTGACCATCCCACTCACTCGAAGGGGAGAACGATAGACTGGATAGCAGACTACAATTGCCTAGCCACTATCTCTTCCATAATGCCCCTACTTTGGACAGACCACTCACAGGTGTCCTTCAACCTAGCCACCTCCAGACCTACTCCTGTGGTCCCCGTTCTAGCGCCACCATGTTTAACGAGTGATAAAAAGTGCATTGCTGTACAGAAAGTTATCCCATCTATTTTACCCACCCTTAACGCTTTATCAGAAAACCTAAACCCTAGTGCCTTAGTGCATGAATTCAACAACATCATGCTCTCTACATAAGATAAACTGGAACCTCTCAAACTTCGATTGAGCAGACCCAAAGCTCGTCTCAACAAATGGTTTACACCACAGCTAAGAGACTTACATATCCTGAAAAGAAAAAGCGACACTGCTTGGCGGCTCTGCCCTTCAAACGATAATAAAGCTAATTTAACCTCTCTCTCTGTGCTATATAAAAAAGAAGTCTGCCAAGCAAAACGCATCTCGTATGATGAGCGTATAGCCAAATCTAATTCCAGTATAAAAGAGCTCTTCTCCATACTAAAAGAACTTGAGTCTCCAATAGCCATACAGGACACCTGTACCAAAGACAAGTCCTGGTGCACAGATATCCAACATGCCCTAGCAAACAAAATTACGACACTCCAAAATAAAATTCAGTTAAAAAAAGAAACTCTGAATTTTCAGGATATACTCAAATCCCCCCAGACCAATAGTCTTCATGTGGCGCATAAAAATACCTTTCACTTCACCAAAATGTCTACCCTGGAAGTAGAAAAAATTATCCTCTCGCTCAAACCCACTAACTGTAAAGGGGACATCTGCCCCGCACAACTAATAAAAGATGCTGCCAGAGAACTATAACCCTTTATCACTAAACTGATCAATGCCTCCTTTGCCTCAGGCACCATCCCTGCCAACCTTAAATAGTCATGGGTGCTCCCTCTCCTTAAGAAGCAGACTCTAGACCCCTCATCCCTACCAACTACCATCCCATTACCACAGTACCGTTTCTAGTCAAGATTCTGGACAAAGCTGCGTACAACCAGATTCAAGAGCATCTAGAATTACACAAACTTTTAGGAGAGAGACAATCCGGCTTCCGCCCCTTACACGGAACGGAAACGGCCCTAATTGATTTGAAGTCCCAAATCGACGAGCTGAGAGATAAAGGGAGGACAGTACTTCTGCTACTCCTGGACCTTTCAGCGGCCTTCGATTTAGTGGATCACAAAGTCCTCTGCAGACACTTGACTCTGCCGCCCATTTCTCCTCTGAGGCCATCAGATGGATTGAGTCATTCCTAAGCGAAACAACTACGAGGGTCTTCTCCCCATCAGCAGTTTCAGATCCCATCCCCATCTCATGCGGTGTCCCCCAGTGCTCCTGTGTCTCCCCAACTCTATATAACATCTTCACTAAGCCCCTGTTCGATGATCTGGACCATCTAGGTATCACCTACACAAACTATGCAGATGATACCCAGATCCTCCTCCCGCTTTCTGCGGATCATATCAAGGACACGGAATTGGTGAACAAGGTTTATCTTATCATCCAGGCATGGATGGCCACTCATGGCCTCTGCCTTAACGATGACAAGACTGAGTTGATCATCCTGGGTACCCACACTAATATAAAAAAAAAACTAGGCCAGGAATTCTCCTCCTTTAACATAGATGGGAATATCATCCAAGTCTCCAAGGAAGTAAAAACCCTTGGATTCTACCTTGATTCTACCCTATCACTTGATAAACAGGTAAAATCCTTAGCCTCTACCACGGCCTATACTTGTAAGCTGATAAGAGCCGGCAAACCTTTCCTCTCTAATGACAGTAGCTTAATCCTGGCCAGAGTTCTAATATTCTCCAGAATTGATTACTGCAATGCATTATACTCCGGAGCTAATAATACAATCATTCAAAGACTAAAAACACTACAAAATAATGCCCTGAGAGCAGCACTGGGTATAAATAAAAGAATTCACATCTCCATCAGACACCAACACGAACGGATGTCCACTGATACCAAATGCAACTAAAGTTGCTTTCTCTGACCCCTAAAGCCCTTAATAACTCCACCCCTAGATACCTGATAGACAAACTTCAGAGGAAAATCTCTCTTAGACCGACCAGAGCTGCAAACTCTACCGCCTGACAAATCCTAAGTACAGACTGACTACGATCGGTAGTAATAGTTTCCCTGTAAAGGCTGCCAAAACCTGGAACCAACTGCCACAAAACATGAGAGTAGATCAACTTTACCTCCTTTACCCGTGTCGCCTACTACTGTCTCCTACCTACGACAAATCTGGCTTATTTTACCTGTATCTGTATATCTATAACATGTTCTCATCAGTGCCCTATCAGGCACACTACATATGTATTATATCTGGTAAACTATACCCTGTACACTGTAGATTAATATGTATATCTTGTAATTATGTGTGCTGATAGATGTCTATTGTACATTGCATGTTAATCTTTGTTGTAACCTTGTAAGCTTTGCACCTTCTTATTGCTGCACCCTGTTACCCACGGGTCTGGTGCGCATAAAAAGTGAATAAAACAAACAAACCGCTTGGGGGTTTGATTAGGCATGGAAAGGCATTTGCCAGGCACTGGTATAAGGGTATGTGGCATGATGGAGTAAGGAGACGGCCAAGGTGGTATCATTTTGGCTATAGACTTTTATTCAAATAAAGAAAAGAATCTGTCTCTCACTATTTCAAGAGGGATTGTCCCTACCCCAACACAAAATGACTTAGGTGCTCGTCAAGATGTAAGTCATTAGAAACCAATATACCATCCTCGCCTCAAACCAACTACTCTATCCCCGCCACTAACAAATAAATCAAGAAGAAAAGGGTTAAATGAAATTAGGTTGACTTAACTGCAGTCTCTTTTTATCAAGGTCTGATTTACCAAATATACCTAGACCAGGAGAATGACTCCCTTTTCCTGGTCTATCTGGAAGAACCTTGGAGACTGTTCCTTGATAGTTCTTTGTACAAGTCTTTAGAAGTCTATTTACTTACTCCCAAGAATTGATTAACAGAGTTAAGACTTTATCAACTCTTCTTCTTATTGCTGGCACTTTGTCAGGACTTTTTATATCTTGACTATTGGGGAGATTACTCACTGCAAGTTCTTGATCCTTTTGGTACCTTTCACATGTGTTGAGTTGCTCACTGAGATGAGGGAGTGGGAGTTTACTCCTGAGGCACTCTTGAGATTTATGCTTTCTTATGTCATCACTGTGCCGAAGGAGATCTCTCCAGAGGAATACTTGACTCTTGGTTCTTTCATTATCACTACTATGATGAAGGAGATCACTTCAGAGAAATACTTGACTCTTAGTTCTTTCGATATCACTACTATGACAAGGGAGATCACTCCTGGAGAATACTTAACTCTAGGTTCTTTGGATATCACTACTGTAATGAGGGAGATAACTCCCATGGAATACTTAACTCTTCGGGCTCCCTGGATCCCACCCAGCTTTCTCGCAACTCCTGTTACCTGTATCTTGACTGGGGAGTGCAACCGGTTCTTCCCAAGGTCTCAGGTCACTGTCGGTTTAGCATGTGTTTAGCGTGTCTCCCTGCATTCCTCCTCTTTGGTCTGTGCGACTCCACTGAGCTGTTACTGCGGTGATCTCGAAGTATTTTAGGGACCCACACAGTCCACGTCAGAGAGGCTACACCATTGCTGGATTCTTCCTGCTTCAGCAGCTAGTCAGATTTGCTCCGGTTCGCGTAATTCCTTTCAGCTTTTCTGCAGAGACCGACTGTCTCTCTGTGCTTCGGGCAGCACAAGTTTGAATTTCTCTGACCAATGTTTGTTGTCAATGCCTTTGAAGTTAACCTCATGCCTCCCAGTGGCTACCTCATCACGGCTCTTTGGTAATTTCTTCTACTGTTTTTCTGAATGTTTCTTTGGCTCTTCCTCATCACAGTCCTCTCTGGTCTTAGAGATGCAATGGTAGAGACTTCACAAAAACACACATTAGTAGCTTCAGGTCGGGAGGAATAAAGAGTTAATAGGACCATGGCTGCAGGGAACAAGGCTCAAGGGAGGTCTTTTACGGGATGCGAGTCCTCATCCCCATTGATGGGGCCCCGAAGGGACCCTCGAATGTGGAAACAAGGCACAGTCACCACACACGAATAGATACGCCAAACACAAGGTTCTCTTCCCAAAATCTAGGGTTTATTGCAATACAAAATAGTCCCAATTGGCCAAGTGGTCTCACGCCACGCGACGTGTGTCTAACAGACCTCAGGGGACGCAAGAGTCAGAGACGTACCTCAGTTACATATATACAGAAGGAGCACCTTACAATCAGCAATGACACAGTATGACACATTTGATGCCACCCCCAATTCATTTCCCTTTAAATTAGAGGCGATGATTGACCATCGTGACAAATATGACACCTTAGATCACCATATTCAGTAACGGTTTGCAATCTCCAGGTTTACAGACACCATTCTTTGTTTGCGAGAACACAGCGTTTCTGTTATTCGTGAGCAAGCTGCACGTAGGAGACTGGCACATACCAGGCCTCCCTATCTCTAAGTTTCGCTTCTCGCTCTAGAGGTCAGCCCGCTCTTCGGGGCCTCACTGGGCTCAGAATGGGGGCCGCAAAGAAGAACATAATTCAACTCTTTAAATGCTAGTTTCGTACATTGCTATTCTTCCAGGAGACTCTCTGGCATTTATGTATTGATTTAAATGTCTTGCTCCCTGTCTTCAAGGATATATGAGGGAGGGAATCGGGCATTCCTGTCCTTTCTATGTACTATGTTTAACTCTCTATTAGCATTTGTGCAGGAGGGTGCATTCGCTGATTCCGACATTCTTCTCTCGCCCTTCTTCTTCCTCTCTGCTCGTCGTGAATATTTTCTGTTCTTGTGCTTCTCCGGATGTTGAAACAGTTCAGTCAATGTCTACAGTTTTTCTTAAGCCAACTTGCTATCTGCCTCGATCACTTATTCACTTGGCGAGGCCTCTGTGCATTTTGCACCTCGCTCTACAATTTCAGAGCCTTTGTACCACGTGCACCCCGCTTGTCCGCTCGGGTTCCTGACACATGGATTTAGCACCGAGGAGTTGTGTTCCGTGAGCTGTCTAACTTGCACAACTCTTACACCCTCCTCTAGGCCTCCGGTTCCCACTTCATCCGAAAATAGGAAACAGAGGCAAGAAATTCACAAAGAGATGAAAATGTGATCACTCCTTTTTTCTGCTTCGCAGGTTGTACCGATTTGCTCCTGGTACCGTGTGATCAACAAATAGTGCGGTTGCATTTCCTGTCTCAAGCTCGAAGTCAGACTGGGGAACAATGGCAGATGATGATGGGTGCCCAGGCGATGATGCAGGCTGTAGCGCACCAGAATATGGTGGGCACCACAGAGGTATGCGCTTGATGTCCGCCAGCAGTGATGCAGAATCTGCTGGACAACGTCTGCTTTTATGGCAATCTCATCAGGCTTTGTTTCAAGATCAGGCAGCTTCTGTGGCAAGGGACTGGCAATGGCATTATTTGTTCCTGGAACCGCTGTTGTCTCTTTCTTGTCTTTGTCCCGATCAGTTGACGTGTCAAATGGCGATGGGACTTTCTTGGCGTGCGTGGCATGGATCCACACCTTGCATCCATCCACAAGTAGTGCTGTCTACGTTGTTAAGAGTACTTGGTAGGGCCCACGCCACCTGGGTGCTAGTGAATTTTTCCGTTCGAAGTTTCTTATTAGCACCCAGGTTCCTGGCTCCAATGTATGTCCTGGGCCAGTATTTCGCACCGGTAATGCCTCCTGCACCTGCTGATGAATCAAACACAGTTTTTTTACTAACAAATTACAATAAATGCTGAGTACAGGGTATTCAACCTCTCTCATTTTCCTTGGCTGAGGTGCGCACCACACATTTGCTGGTCTCCCCATTATAATCTCACAGGGGGAGAGCCAGATTCTTGCCTGTGCTGACGTTCGCATGCACAGTAATGCTATTGGCAATGCATCTACCCAACCTAATTTGCTGCCCGCACATATTTTGATGATTTTGGATTTCAAAATCCTGTTATGCCGTTCAATAAAACCGGCCAAACTCAGATGTCTTGAACTATGGAATCGTTTATCGATCTGTAATCCTGCGCAAATCTGTAGTATCACTGCAGCCACAAAGTGCGGACCATTGTCCGACCATATGACACGGGGTAGACCAAAGCGAGAGAAATACTTACTTTCGCCGTGCTCATGGCTGTGCAATCTTTCAAAGGATACGCTTCCACCCATTTGCTGAATGCACATATAATCACCAAAACGTACTTCAAATTCTGGCACCTCTCCATTTCTATAAAGTCGAAGTTAATTACTTCGAATGGCATAGAGGGAGGTCCGAAACTTCCCGTTGGAGTCACGGTTCCTTTTCCCGCATTGTGCTGTAAGCACGTAATGCAGTTTTGCACTAACCTCTCAGCATTCTTTTTTATGAGCTAGACTGTAGCTAAATGTTTGACTATTTTCTTCACACAGATGTGTGTGGGACTGTGAGCCATTGTAACCATCGCGTTTACTTAAGAATTTGGCAACATCCAATTCCCACTTTTCTTGTCCACCCAACAACCCTCCAAATCCAACTCTGCAGAGCCCTTGGCCCATCCCAGTTTTTCGTCGACGGTAGCTTCCGCCTGCATTTCTTTGAATCACAATTCCATTCTCTATCATGCAGGGCACTTCCGAAGATTGTACTGTCAACATTTTTGTATTCAAATCAGTGGCAGTCTGTTTCGCAATTTTGTCTGCAAATGCGTTTCCTTCTCCCACGTTACATGTCACTTTTTTATGTGCCTCGCATTTCATTATTGCCAGGTGCTTTGGACACGTAAGTGCAGACAGCAATCGTACAATCAGAGGGCCATGTTGGATTCTAGCCCCATGGCATGTTAAGAAACCTCTCTCGGCCCACAATCGGCCAAAGTTATGGACTACACCAAAGGCGTACTGGCTATCAGTATAGATATTTACGCTCAAATTCTCTGAAAATTTCACAAGCTCTTCTTAAGGCAATTATCTCTGCTGCCTGGGCAGAGTTTTAAGGAATTCTTTTACTCTCCACAACGCTTTTTAATGTGGTGATGGCGTATGCGGCAGTTGATGTGCCGTCAGGTAATTGAAAACAGGAGCCATCACAAAACAGTTCCCCTTCTGGTTCTTTTAGGGGTGTATCGCTCAAGTCAATTCTCCCTTTTGTTTCTTACTCAGTAACCATTAAGCGATCATGGAAGGGTAATTCAGTCCCACCAATGTTTTCCCCGGGCATGGGCATTCATTCTGCTTGATTCAAAGCACTACACCTCATAATTTGGATGTGGGGTGTGCGAATAATACAATTTCATATCTAGTCAATCTAGCAGAGGTGAGGTGTTGCGTCTGCGTTCTATTAAGTAGAACATCTATGTCATGTGGCACCATCAAAATTAAGGTGTGCCCCAATACCATCCCTTCTGTTTGTTTCACTGACGCAGCAGCCGCTGCAACAGCTCACAAACATCGTGGTAGTACGCACGCTACAGGGTCCAGCGCAGAAGAAAAATAGCCGCACGGCATATTTCTTCCACCTTGTTCCTGTGTTAGAACAGACAACGCGTATCCTTCGTTCTCATGCACAAATAGCCTAAAAACCTTTTCATAATTCGGTGTGCCCAAGACTGGAGCAGAACTCAAAATAGTTTTTAGCAACTCAAATGCTTTCTGACATTCTTCATTCCTCTGCAAAGCCACCACAGCATCCTTTTTTGTTAATTCTACCATTGGTTTCACAATCAAAGCAAAGTTCACAATCCACTGACAACAATATGAAGCCATGCCTATTATAGCTCTCACACCTTTCTGTGTCATTGGAATAGGAATACCAGAAATGCTCTTTATTCTTTCTGGCGTTAAACTGCTCCCTTCCTTTGAAAGTAAGTAACCCAAATAAGCTACTTCTTTCTGACAGTACTGGAATTTCTTTAGGCTTGCTTTATGGCAATGCACAGCTAAATGGGTTAATAGTAAAATAGTACCTTTTTTACATATCTCTTCTGTGTCAGCAGTGATTAGTAAATTGTCAATGTATTGTAGCAATACACAGTCTGCTGGTAATTCTAACATGTCCAGCTGTTCTTTCAATGCTCTACTGTATATGCTCGCACTTTCAGTATAGCCTTGTGGCACACGTGTAAATGTGAATGATCGTCCTCCTAGAGTGAAAGCGAATAAATCCCTGCTTTCTTTGTGTACTGGAATGCTAAAGAAAGCGTTTTTTAAATCAATCACACTAAAGTATTCTGCTGATACGGGGATCATTGTCAAGATCGTAGTGACATCTGGCACTAACGGGAATTGGGGATCTACCACTTTGTTCAGTGCACGGAGATCAATAATAAAATGGTACGGTACCTCATTACCCCCTTTCTTGTATACTGGAAGAATGGGGCTGTTACACACACTACCTGTAATCTCTTCAATTACTCCCAATTTCACCAAATCAATAACAATACTTTTCAATCCTTTTTCTCCTTATGCTGAAATTTTATACTGCGGAATACGCGGTAGCGTTATTCCTTCTTTTAATGTCATTTTTACTGGCTCTCTTTTCAAACACCCCACATCATTGTCATTCATGGCCCAAATACAAGTTGGCACTGTACTCAATTCCCCTGTTAAAGGTTCCGCCATAAATTCAGAAGTTGGCATATTCTCGGGAGAAATAGTCAAAAATACCCCATCTGGTGTACAATGATAACGGCACTCAGTTTTTTCAATAAGTTTAATCCTAAAAGATTTTCCCCACAATGCTCTGTCAAAGGAATGGACAATGTTCAGTAAAAGGCCCTATTGTCACTGCTACTGGTTTGGAGTCGGGGTTTATTACTGGGGTACCTGCGAACCCTACTTAGATATTCTGTCACCCTGACAGAGGTATGTCTGGAACCAAGTGATGATCTATCGAGCACTTTTGTGCCCCCGTATCTACGAGGAATCTATGCTCCTCATTCCCGATCTTCATCTCTACGTAGGGTCCTTTCTGATTCACGGGAATAGACACTGGTTCCGACCCGTGTCCTGGGCTGTCCTATTGGGGTAACAATACATCATCCGATGTGTAATCACCACTGTTATTACAGTATGCACCTGTCTGAGTGTCAAACATGCCCCCCCCTCTCCCTCTATTTCCCATTTGTGCACCCTGCTGATTTTGACTCTGAGTATTTTGATTCAGAGCCTGGCCTTGATTTTGTGCTCCATTCCCTTGATCATTCTGATGCTGCTGCATATTATTTCTGTTATGACCATTTGTTCCCCCGTTCTCCCTGTGAGGCCTTCTCTGACCATATCCGCCTCTATTTTGTAAGTGCAGACATTGTGCCCGCCAGTATCCTTCCTCCCTGCAATATGCACATTGGTTTAATCCCAAAGGCCCTCCATATACATTCGAATTTCCCCTGTTGTGTCCTGCTACCTGCTGGAGAAATACCCGCGTTTTCAAGTTTGTTCTATCATTTGCTTTTCTTTCCTTTTCAGCATTTACCCTTTTTTCATAATATTGAGCCATGTGTAATACTTCTCCTAGCGTTTTTGCTTGCCATGCACTTTCTGATGTCATTATCAAATTTTGAATTGGAAGTATTAATACCCTCACATATTTATCCACAAATAACCTTTTCCCTGCTTCTGTACTCAAATCCTGTCCACTAAAATCTGTAAATACTTCTTCAAATCTGTTGAAATAATCTGTGGTCACCTCATCTTTTCTTTGCACACACGCTGTCATCTTGTCCCATTGAATTCTTTTCTCTGGGACCAATTCCTTTAACTTCTGTATTATTCGTGCTGGTAGTGCTAACATATTCGCCCCTGGCTCTGCACCCACCGCTTTATTTTTATCCTCCAGTATTAAATTCGCCCACGTGGCGCCATAGGCCGTCTCATCCACTTTTCTTATTCGTTTCCATATTTCCGCTGGTAAAATTACGGGGAATAGTAAGTCTATATCACCCATTGTGAACACCGAGGATTGCAATAGAGACTCTACTTTATAAAAACCCGCTGGATTTTTTCGTATGTCCGGGATTGTCTGTTTTATATTATTCACTTCCTGCCTGGAGAAGGGAACATGCACATATTGAGCTGCATAACGCGCTGGGATTACCACAGCCGGCACAATGCCTATTGCGGGAGTCTCTACCTTCGGTACAAAAGTAGGGGGCACTTCTCTCATTGGGATGGCCACACTCACAAATCCTCCTCCTTCCCTCCTATGCAACAATATTCCCAGATCGAGGGATAAGTCTGTCTCTCCTGTTCCCCGCTCCATCGCTCTCTTATATACCGCCAACACTTCGGGGGGGGCTCACCTTTTTCTCGTTTCTATCTTTAGTTATCAAATACTCAACCATTGTTCGTAACGCTCTCCTTTTCATTGCTAAAGTGTACTCATCAAATATTCCATGTATCTCCATTATGGGAATACTGAGATCTGAAATCCATTTTTGTGCCTCCCGCATACATATTTTCAGTTCTGTACTAATTTGTTGCGCACCTGGCGATGAGAATCGCTGCGGTCTACCCCTCTCAATATTCCTTCTCTTACTCCCCGGTGTGGCCAATACTTCAGAATATTCTTCATCCAGTTCATTCTTTATTTCAAACAGTCGCTTCACGTGCTCTTCTACTTCCTCATCACTCCCTCTACAACCGGCTAATGCATTCAAATCCAACAATCGTTGCGGTGGTAACTTTCCAATTAACTTTTTCCATTGTCTCGACAAATATTCCCCCATGCCTTCCAACAATACCTGCATTTCATTGTTCCTTCTGAAGTCATACAGCGACGCTAGCGTGGATGCCTCATCATTGTCGTCTATATAGATTTCGGCCTGTTCTTGAAGCTCACGCTTTCTTTCCTTGCTGATCGCGCTGTGAGTTACTCTCATACATTAATTCTGTTCGATTCCATTCATTGGAGGGGCAGTCGGAACAGTGGCACTCTCTTGATTGGGAGGTGCAGAGGGATACGCCTGCTGGGGCTGTGGTAATTTGCAAAACACTCGGGGCTGGCTGGCTAGGGGGCAGTGCAATGTCTGATGCATCCTGTGGCTGTGCTGGCGTTGGGAGGGGCTGAGCAACGGGAGGGGGTCGAGTGACAGCTACTGACGCAATCTGTTTAGCTTCACTCCCCGAGCCCTGTTTTGTTTCAGTTAGAATTTTGTTCTTTAATTAGTCTGATGTGTGTAGCTCTCTTTGTGGATATATTTTTTCTAGGCTTAATTCATCGTGCCATCTTGCCTTACACAAGCTATTACTCCACTCCTCCTCCTCCTTTTCCTCAGCTTTCTCTGCTTTTGACTTATGCCTGCACGTATGTTTCTCTCTACTTCTAAATCTGAGCATCGCTTCCCTCCGCCAGTCCCTAAGGATGTCCATTGCCCCAGGGTGTGCTCTTTTACTTATCAACACCTTTTCCAGGTTATTTATACGTCCCATCTCAAAACTCCCATGGCTCGGCCACTGAAGGTCTGCCTGCTTTCTGGTTTTCTTATGCCAAGTCTCCGACAACATTATCACTCCCATACCATACTTTACGTACATCTCATACGCCGGCGTTCCTCCCGGGGGTGCTTCCTGGCCAGTTTCCAAAGATTGTTCACCACAGCCGAAAAATCCAGCTAAGGTGGACAATACCCCAGGCATGTTTTAACCTTACCCTTGGCTAATCAAACTTACTCTCGGTGTTTGATTTTGCAAAATCAACCCTCAGCCAATATCAGGATTACTTACGAATCGGGGCACGACTCACCTGATCAATTTGTCTTTTCAAGACACAATTCGTCCATATACTGACGCAACCAATGACGTTGTGTCTGCGTATCTCGGCTCTGCCTCGTTTTGGGACCCTCGCCTCCTTGTTCGCTGGCCAGGGACGTCGATCAGGGATCAGCGGTGTGCAGATCTGCAAAGGAGTCTCTCATCGCTTTCGCAGGGGCACCCCGAACACCTCTGGATCCCGGCTCGATCGCTCCTGTCCTCGCCGTTCTTGTCGCCTTTCATATGTTGCAACATACACGATGGAACAAGTGAGGGAGGGTCCCTATTCGGGCGCCATCTTGATGGGGCCCCTTAGGGACCCTCGAATGTGGAAACCAGGCACAGTCACCACACACGAATAGATATGCCAAACACGAGGTTCTCTTCCCAAAATCTAGGGTTTATTGCAATACAAAATAGTCCCAATTGGCCAAGTGGTCTCACGCCCCGCGACATGTGTCTAACAGACCTCAGGGGACGCAAAAGAGTCAGAGACGTACCTCAGTTACATATATACAAAAGGAGCACCTTACAATCAGCAATGACACAGTATGACACATTTGATGCTGCCCCCAATTCATTTCCCTTTGAATTAGAGGCGATGATTGACAATCGTGACAAATATGACACCTTAGATCACCATATTCAGGGGTCCATTCATGGAATTAATGTGCGCCGAAAATTCCCGCGCAGAAGTGCCAAAACGTGCGAATCGCAGTAAAAGTGCGAAAATCGCAGTGCATGTGCGAAAATTGCGGGGAAACCAGCGCACATCGATTCATGGAAGTCCGTGCGCGAGAAAAACATTGGATGTGCGCTGAAAAAGTGCGCGGCGCACAGGTCATCCAACGGCGTGTGCCACGGCTGCTGTGAAATCGCACATAGCGCGGCGCACATCACAAAAGTAGGCGGAACACGGGGCGTAACACTCGGAATGGGGAACAACGTGTGAAAATATGGGCGTCACGGGAGAAGTACAGGAGGCAAGTGCGCGGAACGCCCACACGCTCGCCTACAACCCATATTCATGGAATCAAATAGGGCAACCAGCGCCCCGTGAATGACGCGCATAGGGCCAAACAAGTACGCCACAAGAAAGCCGGCGGTAGCGTCCCTGCGCCTGAAATAAATGTGCGCCAAAATGTGCGCTAACAAAAAGCACCCATATACAGCCATGATGAATGGTTCATACAGTGGCCCTCTCGGACAAATGAGGTGCAAAGGGGTACCGACAAACACGGACACCCGCTGTGTGAAAAATAGCGTGTGCGTGTGTTTCTGGGTGCGTGGGAAGTTCCACACACGATTGGCCTGGATACATGTATTTCGGGATGCGCGGGAAGTTCCACACGCAATTGGCCTGGGTACGTGTACTTCGGGTGCGCGGGAAATTACACACGCGATTGGCCTGGTTACGTGTGTTTCGCGATGCGCGGGAAGTTCCACACGCGATTGGCCTGGGTACGTGTACTTCGGGGTGCTCGGGAAGTCCCACACGCGATTTCTGCAGGGTACGTGTATTCCGAGGTGTGCGGGAAGATTCACACACGATTTCAGCAGGGTACGTGTATTTCGGTGGTGCCGGGGAATGCTACACGAGATTTGGCCGTGTGGGTACTCCCAGGTGTTCCCTCTACACCCTCCATGGCCCCTTCAGGCAGCCCACACCACAGGGGACTACCCTGCACCCCTGCTCATGTCCCACAGGCAACCCATCCACCATGGCCATGCCCCCCAGCCAACCCACATGTCACCTTGCACTACTGATCACCAACACATGTGTCCCAGCACCCCCACCCCCAGCACTGTGGGGCACCCTCCGCCAGGCCCCCACTCATGTCTCCCTGCACCCCCACCCCCCACCAGTCAGGGGCACCCTCCACCAGGCCCCCACTCATTTCCCGCTGCACCCCCACCCCCCAGCAGTGCAGGGCACCTTCCACCAGGCCCCCACACATGTCCAACTCATGTCTCCCATCACCCCCACCCCCCAGCAGTGCAGGGGCACCCTCCACCAGGCCCCCACTCATGTCCCCCTGCACCCCCAACCCCCAGCATCCAGGGGCACCCTCCACCAGGCCCCCACTCATGTCCAACTCATGTCTCCCATCACCCCCACACCCCAGCAGTGCAGGGCACCCTCCACCAGACCCCCACTCATGTCCCCCTGCACCCCCACACCCCAGCATCCAGGGGCACCCTCCACCAGGCCCCCACTCATGTCTCCCTGCACCCCCACCCCCCACCAGTCAGGGGCACCCTCCACCAGGCCCCCCACTCATGTCTCCCATCACCCCAGCCCCCAGCATCCAGGGGCACCCTCCACCAGGCCCCCACTCATGTCCAACTCATGTCTCCAATCACCCCCACCTCCCAGCAGTGCAGGGCACCCTCCACCAGGCCCCCACTCATGTCCCCCTGCACCCCCACCCCCCAGCTTCCAGGGACACCCTCCACCAGGCCCCAAATCATGTCTCCCTGCACCCCCACCCCCCCACCAGTCAGGGGCACCCTCCACCAGGCCCCCACTCATGTCCAACCCATGTCTCCCATCACCCCCACCCCCCAGCAGTGCAGGGCACCCTCCACCAGGCCCCGACTCATGTCCCCCTGCACCCCCACTCCCCAGCATCCAGGGGCACCCTCCACCAGGCCCCCACTCATGTCTCCCTGCACCCCCACCCCCCACCAGTCAGGGGCACCCTCCACCAGGCCCCCACTCATGTCTCCCAGCACCCCTACCCCCCAGCATCCAGGGGCACCCTCCACCAGGCCCCCACTCATGTCTCCCAGCACCCCCACCCCCCAGCATCCAGGGGCATCCTCCACCAGGCCTCCACTCATGTCTCCCATCACCCCCACCCCCCAGCAGTGCAGGGCACCCTCCACCAGGCCCCCACTCATGTCTCCCATCACCCCCACCCCCCAGCATCCAGGGGCACCCTCCACCAGGCCCCCACTCATGTCCAACTCATGTCTCCCATCACCCCCACCCCCCAGCATCCAGGGGCACCCTCCACCAGGCCCCCACTCATGTCTCCCTGCACCCCCACCCCCACCAGTCAGGGGCACCCTCCACCAGGCCCCCAATCATGTCCAACTCATGTCTCCCATCACCCCCACCCCCCAGCAGTGCAGGGCACCCTCCACCAGGCCCCCACTCATGTCCCCCTGCACCCCACCCCCCAGCATCCAGGGGCACCCTCCACCAGGCCCCCACTCATGTCTCCCAGCACCCCCACCCCCCAGCATCCAGGGGCACCCTCCACCAGGCCCCCACTCATGTCTCCCAGCACCCCCACCCCCCAGCATCCAGGGGCATCCTCCACCAGGCCCGAACTCATGTCTCCCATCACCCCCACCCCCCAGCAGTGCAGGGCACCCTCCACCAGGCCACCACTCATGCCCAACTCATGTCTCCCATCACCCCCACCCCCCACCAGTCAGGGGCACCCTCCACCAGGCCCCCACTCATGTCCAACTCATGTCTCCCATCACCCCCACCCCCCAGCAGTGCAGGGCACCCTCCACCAGGCCCCCACTCATGTCCAACTCATGTCTCCCATCACCCCCACACCCCGGCAGTGCAGGGCACCCTCCACCAGGCCCCCACTCATGTCCCCCTGCACCCCCACCCCCCAGCATCCAGGGGCAGCCTCCACCAGGCCCCCACTCATGTCTCCCTGCACCCCCACCCCCCACCAGTCAGGGGCACCCTCCACCAGGCCCCCACTCATGTCTCCCAGCACCTCCACCCCCCAGCATCCAGGGGCACCCTCCACCAGGCCCCCACTCATGTCTCTCAGCACCCCCACCACCCAGCATCCAGGGGCATCCTCCACCAGGCCCCCACTCATGTCTCCCATCACCCCCACCCCCCAGCAGTGCAGGGCACCCTCCACCAGGCCCCCACTCATGTCTCCCATCACCCCCACCCCCCAGCAGTGCAGTGCACCCTCCACCAGGCTCCCACTCATGTCCCCCTGCACCCCCACCCCCCAGCATCCAGGGGCACCCTCCACCAGGCCCCCACTCATGTCTCCCTGCACCCCCACCCCCCAGCATCCAGGGGCACCCTCCACCAGGCCCCCACTCATGTCTCCCATCACCCCCACCCCCCAGCAGTGCAGGGCACACTCCACCAGGTCCCCACTCATGTCCAACTCATGTCTCCCATCACCCCCACCCACCAGCATCCAGGGGCAGCCTCCACCAGGCCCCCACTCATGTCTCCCTGCACCCCCACCCCCCACCAGTCAGGGGCACCCTCCACCAGGCCCCCACTCATGTTCCCCTGCACCCCCACCCCCCAGCATCCAGGGGCACCCTCCACCAGGCCCCCACTCATGTCTCCCATCACTCCCACCCCCCAGCAGTGCAGGGCACCCTCCACCAGGCCCCCACTCATGTCTCCCATCACCCCCACCCCCCAGCAGTGCAGGGCACCCTCCACCAGGCCCCCACTCATGTCTCCCATCACCCCCACCCCCCAGCAGTGCAGGGCACCCTCCATCAGGCCCCCACTCATGTCACCCTGCACCCCCACCCCCCAGCATCCAGGGGCACCCTCCACCAGGCCCCCACTCATGTCTCCCATCACCCCCACCCCCCTGAAGTGCAGGGACACCGTCCACCAGGCCCCCACTCATGTCTCCCATCACCCCCACCCCCCAGCATCCAGGGGAACCCTCCACCAGGCCCCCACACATGTCCAGCTCATGTCTCCCATCATCCCCACCCACCAGCATCCAGGGGCACCCTCTACCAGGCCCCCACTCATGTCTCCCTGCACCCCCACCAGGCCCCCACTCATGTCCCCCTGCACCCCCACCCCCCAGCATCCAGGGGCACCCTCCACCAGGCCCCCACTCATGTCCAACTCATGTCTCCCATCACCCCCACCCACCAGCATACAGGGGCACCCTCCACCAGGCCCCCACTCATGTCTCCCATCGCCCCCACCCCCCAGCAGTGCAGGGCACCCTCCACCAGGCCCCCACTCATGTCCAACTCATGTCTCCCATCACCTCCACCCACCAGCATCCAGGGGCACCCTCCACCAGGCCCCCACTCATGTCTCCCAGCACCCCCACCCCCCCAGTCAGGGGCACCCTCCACCAGGCCCCCACTCATGTCCCCCTGCACCACCACCCCCCACCAGTCAGGGGCACCCTCCACCAGGCCCCCACTCATGTGCCCCTGCACCCCCACCCCCCAGTATCCAGGGGCACCCTCCACCAGGCCCCCACACATGTCTCCCATCACCCCCCCCCAGCAGTGCAGGGCACCCTCCACCAGGCCCCCACTCATGTCTCCCATCACCCCCACCCCCCAGCAGTGCAGGACACCCTCCACCAGGCCGCCACTCATGTCCCCCTGCACCCCCACCCCCCAGCATCCAGGGTCACCATCCACCAGGCCCCCACTCATGTCTCCCATCACCCCCACCCCCCAGCAGTGCAGGGCACCCTCCACCAGGCCCCCACTCATGTCTCCCATCACCCCCACCCCCCAGCATCCAGGGGCACCCTCCACCAGGCCCCCACTCATGTCTCCCAGCAACCCACCCCCCAGCATCCAGGGGCACCCTCCACCAGGCCCCCACTCATGTCTCCCATCACCCCCACCCCCCAGCCGTGCGATTTGCCTGGGTACGTGTATTCCTGGGGTGCTCGGGTAGTCTCACATGCGATACCATCAGGGTACGTGTATTATGGGTCCGCGTGAACTTCCACACGGGATACCAGCAGGCTACGTGTATTACGGGGTTCGCAGGAAGTTCCACGCGTGATTGCCCTGGGTACGTGTATTTCGGGGTGCGTGTGAAGTTTCACACGCGATTTTGCATGGTATGTGTATTTCGGTGTACGCGTGAAGTTCCACACGCGACTCGGCCTGTGAGAGTGGGGTACGTGTATTTCAGGGGTGTGCGGGAATATTTACTCGCGACTGGGCCTGGGAGAGCGTGTTACTTGTATTCCTGGGGTGGGCGGGAAGATTCACACGGTTGCCTACAACGCGCCAAAAAATAAATGGTCCAATCCTGAAACACGTACGCCAGCATGAAGCAGGTGTACGTCGACCCGCACAGCATAAAAGTGCGCGCAAGCAACAAACAAGCTCAGACGCCAGGATGAATATACCGTTCCTACAGCAGTGGCCGTGGGTTACCAAAGGAGGAGGAGGAGGAGGAGGAGGAGGAGGAGGAGGAGGATAGTGAAGGCCCGAATTTTCACTCCCAGAACCAGCCTTTTTGGGATGCCTGATGACCAGGTGTATGGGAGGTACAGGTTTCCACCACACATAATACTGGACCTGGTCAGTGAGTGGGAGGATGACCTCACATCACCCACCCTGTGCTCCCAAGCACTCAGCCCCCTGGAGAAGGTCCTCAATGTACTGCACTTCTTAGCCACTGGATCATTTCAGCGGACAAGTGCCATAGTGGGTGGGGTGTCACAGGCCACGCAGTCACGCTGCCTACACCAGGTCTTGAACATCATCACTGCACGCCCATCCGTCCGCAGGCACATATACCTGCCCAGAACACATGCAGAAAGGCATGCTGCCGCTCTGGATTTTTACGGTGTGGCACGATTCCCCAAAGTGCTAGGTGCCATCGACTGCACCCATGTGGCTCTACGTCCCCCCAGGGCATCTGAGCACATCTATAGGAACCGCAAGCACTGGCATTCCATCAACGTGCAGGTAGTATGTAATGCCAAGGGAATCATCACCTCAGTATATGCCAACTATCCCGGGTCCACCCACGACAGCTTCATTTACCGAATGTCCACCCTAAGCCGGGACCTAGAAGCTGGGCGGCATGGCGATACATGGCTGCTTGGTGAGTATAAATGCCACTGCACATGCATGCATGTCAGATGCAGAGTTATGTCACTACCCCACTAATGATACCCATCACCACCTCCCCAGGGGACAATGCCTACCCTCTGAGCACCCACATGATGACGCCAATTCGGAACCCCAACACGCCTCCCGAGGTAAGATACAACACAGCCCATATTGCAACCCGGGGCATAGTGGAGCGCACATTCGGAGTGCTCAAGTCACGCTTTTGCTACCTTGACCGTTCTGGCGGGCAGCTGTTATATGCGCCCCCAGTAGTGTGCAGGATCATAGTGGCAGCATTGGTCCTGCACAATGTTGCAACACGCCGGGGCCTGGCTGTGGACATGGTGGTGCCCCCACATCCCCAACCACATGCACGCCCTCTGCGCATGGGAGGGGAAAGGGCACAGGGTGAGGCAGCCCGTACGCAGCTGGTGGCTAATTACTTCACATAGAAATCACACCCCTGTGGAGTGCACACAGCCCTGGCACATACCATCTGATAAGCAATGATGACTCGACCTGACAATTATGACGAACAAAGGGACCGTCAACTGTCAGAACCATAGCAGCCTGAGATTGTTCATGTGGAAGTGTCACAATGTGTGCATCCCTACCTACACAAACACCACCAATGCAGTGTCATCAAAAGACACACTTCCATGCTGCAGAAATGAATACCCACTTGCAAAATACTACATGAGAACAGTGCCATGTCACCCAACCCCTCCCCGGCACGGCCACACAACACACCATGGCATGTCATGCAATGTGAGAGCAAACAAATTAATCCCCACAACATGCCCCAAGTGTCCCCAACTACAGTGTCCCTAATGGAAACTGGCCACACATGAAATGCTCACAGTAATGCAGGACCTACAACACACATTACCAAATACTTACCAAGAATACCAATCACCTACACAACCTCCAACCTACCTTTAACATGACTTTACAGACTTAAAAAATTGGTAGCCTCGCTACCTGATAATGCCAGCACTTCGAACACTTCCAAGTATACAGTGTTAGCGCCACGCAAGAGTGTAGGTGCACTGCTTACAACATGAACTCCAGTTCCAAGGTAGACCGCCTTGTGAAGACATGAGAAATGGACCTGCAAATTAGGAGGATGAGATGGATGCAGGTGCACATATCAATACACCATGCAGTGTACAATACAACAACAATATGCACTATGAATGTATACACAGTATTGACTTCAGACTGCCCACACATCAAATGGGAGTCCAACGTCACCATGTACGTCAATGTCACTTGGGCACAACTTTTGCAAGCCCATGGAAACCGGAAGCAGGAGGGGCGTGTGTCACACAAACCCAAGCATCTGAACCAAATTCATGGCAAGCCTGCATGTGCCCAGCCACAATACAGCATATGCCCACGGGAGCCACACAAGGCAACACACTGTCCAAAAAACAAAAATTAAAAAAAATAAAAAAAAAGAGAAAAAAAATCTAAAATGGCCATTAATGGCCGCCGCGGGGGTCGGGGATGCCACCCAGGAGGCTCGAGGACCCGGTGCACACCAAAACCCACCTGTGTTGATCTTACGGAAAAAAAAACACCTCGATGGGCTCATGGCCTGCACGGCTACCCTATTGTGAGGGAATCACTGCTGTCACTCTCCTTACCCTCTGCAGCTGCATCAGGAGGTGGTGGCACTATGGGAGGCAGCCCACGCAAAGCCCTAGTCTGGTCCTCCATGGCAGCAAGCATGCGGGTGTGGAAGGTCTCGTTCTGGAGGATAACTGTGCGTAGGTCCCCATGCAACAACTCACGGTATGCCCGGACCTCCGCCCTAGTTGCCTGCATCTCAGCTGAGAGCGTACATGTGAGACGCTCCAGCTGCTTTTCTGTCCTTCTGTTTGTTGAAGCCTCAAGCTCAACAAGAGTCGTCCTGAGGTGAAGGAGTTCCACCCTCGGGACTTCCCTGTGGCCCTGGGACTCTATGGAAATGGCTTCCCGCAGAGTCGCCAGTGCCGCCCGCCTGTCCCTGTCGGACGCCAACATGTCCTCCCTGTGTGACTGGTAGATGGAGTCTGTTGCCTGCTGTAGTCGCTCCACCAGCCTTTCGGTGGGGACAATGGAAGTGGGCACCCTATCCATGGCCTGAGCCATCATCTCTGATGATGCTGCCTGTTGGGTTGCCATACCATATATGGATTGCTCCCATGCGGTATTGCCAGGTGGCTGACGGCCACCACGTTGGCGGGCACCACACCTGTCTGGGGCAAGGCGAACTGCGCCTTGCTGTGGCGGCACTGCCTGAGGCTGCAGGACTGCATTCCCCCTCTCATCTGCTGGCCCAGGAACAGGATCAGATGTTGCAGAGTGTGGCCCTGCATCCGTAACCACCAAAGGCGTACCTGCCAACACTGACATCCCCATTGAGGGTTCTAACCCTGGTGCAGGTGGGTCGGACAGAACAGAATCCCTCCCAGGAACACTCACCTGCGACGGCACGTAGGTCTCA
The DNA here is from genome assembly GCF_040938575.1 of Ambystoma mexicanum. Taxonomy (NCBI): domain Eukaryota; kingdom Metazoa; phylum Chordata; class Amphibia; order Caudata; family Ambystomatidae; genus Ambystoma; species Ambystoma mexicanum. The sequence goes on along the minus strand of NC_090922.1, from coordinate 1,553,289,848 downwards.
TTATCCGAATCGACACCTGAATACAGCTCGGGGGAGGTGCAGCCAGAGACACCCCTTGAGAGCACGACCTGCAGCAGTTGTGGGTTCTCACCCACCACCACACCACGTCCCTCACTGGTGGTCGGTCGGGCCTGAGACCCCTCCTGGGTCTGCACCATCTCCACAACCCCAGCAGTATCAAGTGCGTCATCCCCTGCAAAGACATAAAAGAAAACAAATGGAAACAGGCATTAGCACTATGGCACACAATTGGCAGGTCAAATACGCATGCCATCACACAGATGGCATGTACCCTAGCCATAAAGTGAAGAGGGAGAGGAGGGCACCAATTGTTCATTCAGTCTAGTTTGCTCATGAAATTGATTTTTTCATTGAAATGGTTCAAACGTTTAACCTGGAGCTGCCAGTCCAAAATGGTCCTATAGCACAGGGACATGTCTAAACAAATCATAACCAGGAAACAAAGCCAGTCCACTGTACCATAGCCATGTCAGACATGTGACAATAGGACTGAGAAATGCCTAGTAAAAGTGGTGGTATGCAAACAATCTGCCGGAATAAACAGAGGAAAATAAGCAACAATGTTGTGGCAAGATGACACTTTAAGGGCAACTGGCGTGGTGTTGGGCTAGATGTCTAATGTTGGCAGAAGGGATACTGCTATACCCAAATGCTGGTGCGCAGAATGTATTGGATGAAGCACATGGGTGATCCAAACCACTCAGGCACACACACCCTCACCTGGCACCCAAACAGAAGCCCTCACACACACACCATGCACATGGATGACACACACATGCATGTGCACTCACCGGACAATGCCTCGTAATCTGCCAGTTCTCCCACGCCTTGGATCTGTTCCTCCGTGACGTAGGTCCCAGCAACCTGCTCATGTGGAGTGAGTTCTATGTCCTCTGCTGGAGACCCACCTCCAGTCACTAGAGTAGCGGCATGACTTGAGGCCAGCTTATTCTTTGCCCTGCGCTTCAGGTCATTCCAGCGCTTGTAGCATTCATTCGCTGTGCGCCTCACGATTCCAAGGGCACTTATGATGTCCGCGATGGTCTGCCAGTGTGCCAGACGTTGTGCAGGTGTGGTCTTGGATCCTGCAACAATCACCATTTCGCGGTCATGCGCGGACACATACTCCACAAGTGCATTCAGTTCGGCCTCATTGAAGCTGGGCTTCCTTGATGGGCCGGACTGTGTAGCCGTGTCTGGGGCATCAGCCTCTACTGGACGAGCACTCTTCCTCTTCCGCTTGGAAGGTGGTGGGGATCCTGAGTGTCCTACGCCGCTCTGGACACTAGGGGCAGGAGCCCCGGTGGACTCTGTACTAGGAGTGTGGGATTGCACACTCAGCATGGGAGTTGGTGCAGGCATTAGCTCAAGTGTGATGGTGTCAGGGGTAATGTCAGCAGGATGGACTTGGACCGACACTGTCCTGGCTGGGTGTGTGAGAGGTGGGGTGGATGGAGCCGCAGCTGCCCCTGCAGCCTCCCCAGCCTGCCTACGCGGGGCAGCAGATGACCTAGCTGCCCCTGATCCACGTGGCCTGATGACACCAACGTGCACCGGCGCACGTGGCCTAGACCTGCTGACCTGGAAGTCAGCCATGGAGTCACCCTGTGCCAGGTCTGGTTCCACAGTGGGCTGGTCCAACAAGGGCCGAGCATGGATGGTGTCAGCCACGTTACCCTCAACCAGGGGGGAGGGGGGCATGGGTGTCCCTGACTGCTCCTCCACACATGGGGGGCTAGGGGCACCCTGCAAGTCACGGCCACGTCCCCTACCGGATCCACCACGGCCACCACTTGGGGCTCGGCCACCTTTGCCACCCTTACGGCTTGTTCGCCTCCCAGCCATGGCACTGATGTTATTGTGCGTATGGGAGACGCTGTGAACTATTGTCCTTGACAATTGGGGGTCAAAGGGGTTGGGTACCAGATGGTAATCGTACCCTAGTGCTCTAGCAAGGCTGTATGTCACCCCTGGGGAAAGATGACGGGTCACGCAACACACAGGCACCCTAAAAAAGGGAAGTAAGGTGCACGCAACCCCTCGTAGTCATCGTGTGTGGAAAAATAAACCTGCACTACGCTGTGGCACCCAGAAACACAAGAATGAACGTATGCGTGTCACACGCAGCCTAGAATGACCTCTGAAGGGGTATGCGACACACGGGGCAAGCACAGATGTTAAATACGTGCGCGGCTCACCGTCTGCCAGGAACAAAAGCGTGAAAAATATGCGCGTGTGCGCGTTATCAACACCCCCGCCAAAAGAAGAATTGTACGTTGTCTGAGGAGACAGGACAACAGTAGAAGGGAACGCTGTTTGAGGAAACAGGCCCAGGAAAAAGAGGAAAAGAGAAAAAGCTGTCAGAGGTAACGGAGTACGAACTTGAAACGCCGTGAAGTAAATCGCATGTGAACCGACAAGAAGTACAGATTTCACCCACTCGCTCTCCACGAAAAGCACATACAAGGAAATGGCATTCTACACGTACCTTTTATACACACGTCACAGACGCGCATACGCGATGAGGCCATTTCCACCAATTACACGCTTTGACACTCGGACGTGTATCTTTTTTTTTTACACGCGCCATTCTCTACGGCCGTGCGCGTGACGTCATAGATGCGCATGGGGGCCTTTGGGCCAATGAAATCGCATATGCGTGCAGACGCGCTTACGCACTAAGGGCCTTTCCTCGAATTACACGCAGACGTGCAGGATTTTCACGTGCCAAATCACTCTGTATCAAGCTGGCCACGCGTAAGCACACGGAAGACCACGCTCCTGCCCAGAAAGCCGATTTACTGCCCCCCAGATTCCCGAGCACGCTCCCACCTGCCATCTGCTGCTGCCTGACTGCCTGCTGCCCACGTGCCCTGCCATTTGCTGCCTGCACATCAGCCAGGGGTGCTGTTGCTGTGACCACCCCTGCTGGAACCGAAGACTCCCGACTGGGATTCCATCGCTCCACAGCCCAGCCCCAGGACCCAGTTGCCCACCCACTCCTGCCTCTGGGGTTGTCATGTCGGGCACTGCAACATCTGGCACCACTGACAACCCCCGGCCAGAGAGGCAGAGAGGCACCAGCTTCACTGCCACCGAAGTTGGTGTCCTGGTGGAGCAAGTCCTGGGGCACTATGATGCCCTCTTTGGAAGTGTGCGCGCCAACAAGGAAGGACGGACTCGGATCTGGACGGACATCGTGACTGCCTTCAACGCGGAGGGGGTGGCAATCCGCGACTTCCAACATGTCAAGAAGTGCTGGGAGGACTTCAGGTCCAGGACCCTCAACAAGGCCCGGCGCCTCTTGAAGGCAGCGGATGTTAAGGGGCACCGGGGCCACTTGTCGGAAGATCAGATGAGGGTCCTGGAACGCATATCCCCAGCGCTCCACGTCCAGGTCCTTGAGAGGCAGACCCGTCTGGAGTCGAGCGGTAAGTGTACATGCATCATGATTGTAAGCTTTGCGTGTGGTGATGTGCCAGTAGTGTGCAGGTTGCACATCTGTTTGTATGGGGCCGAGTATGGGTGGGGTGTACAGGACCGTGAGGCTAACACATGCGAGGGCTGTCATGTATGAGACATGGATGGTGCTTGTGTGTGTAGGCTTGCATGCCAAATGCAGTTGTGTGGGCACACATGTTTGGATGAATGTGTATGTAAGTAGGCATGTTCGTAATGTCACGCATGTATGTTGCTTTCAGCTGCATGTATCAGCACTGTGTACATGTGCATGTGTGTGTATTTGACAAGTGTGCAACAGTGATGCAACATTGATGCATGTGACAGCGGGATGTGGAAGCCTGATTGGCAGATGTGACATGGATGCCCATCTGAACACTGCGACAGTTGGCAGAGGTGTACACATGCATGCAAGTGTGGTGGTGTGCGTGCATGTGTAGTGCACTCCCTGTGTTGCATGTTATGTCTGGCTCACCTTTGCCTGCTCATGCTGTTGTATGTGTATGGATGGTGCTGGCAGTTGCGATATGGCTGTGGTATGGCTCATGTGTGCAAGTTGAAATGACATGTGTGTTGCCGATTGTGATGCCATGTCTGAGGTTTGCCAATGCCACTCATGTGCAACTGTCATGTGTGTATGTGTCCATTGTACAGTGCCCTGATGCCTGTGTTTTATTTCTCCCTGTCTGCAGCGTCAACTGATGAAGAGGGCGGAGAAGGTGCTGTGGAGCACAGCGGCGGGGATTGCACCGCCAGCCGGAGACACAAGGCCCGGCTCCCCTCCCAGGTTGTGATCTCGTTGGGGAGTGAGGAGTCCGGTGCCGCGTCCCAGGCCGCAGCTGCCGGGGGGAGGTCCAAGAGGCAGAGGTCGGAGTTGGACTCCTCGGCAGCAGAAGGGGCAGCTGGGACCCCACAGGGCCCAACGGGGGAAGATGGCACGGAGTCATCCAGGTTGGTGGGGGGTTTGGTGGAGGAGGAGGCCGTGCAAGCAACAGAGACGGGGTCTGGAGGTGGCGATTCCACTGGTGCTAGTGGTGCAGTGCAGGACCAGGGACAGGAGGCAGCACAGGTCGCCGCGGAGGTGCCTGTGTGCAATCCTGTCCCTGATCCTGTCACTGTATCATCTTGCGCCAGCAGGGATGCCTACATCCAGACCCAATTTCACGCAGGGGATGAGCTCACGACAACTGGCCTTCCTCTGCCTGCGGACGTGGCTATCCGGGTCCAGGTTGAGCCTGTCCTGACTGGTGTGGTGTTGCATCAACGGGCCATGCGAGGTGAGCTGCAGTCTTTTGATGAGGAGACTGCACGTCATCTCGAATGGCTCGTAGACCGCGTCGGCCTACTGGGACAGGTCACCCAGGCCGGATTCCTCCGTTTGATGGGGCTTGCTCAGACCCCCTCCTCAACTGAACCCCCTATGCGCCAGTCGTCCTCTGTGCCATCTTCCCACCCATTAGTCACCTGGGTGCCCTGTGGAGCTGCCTCTGATGGTGCGGCCAGGCTGGTGGAGGAGGCATCCCTGCCAGAGTCGGGAGTCGGACGTCCAGCAGGGGTGGCCACATCAATGACTGCACCCCTGCCAGCGGAGGCAGTGCACGGGCAGAGGCACAGCAGCAGCAACGTGGTGGGAGCCATGATGGCTCGGGGCCTTCGACATCGGAGGGGCAGGCATCGGCCGGAGGGCAGGAGGACCCAGGATGGGAAGTGTCTTCCGTGTGGCAGCCGTTGGGCCACGCCATAGATGCGGAGCGGCAGCGGGCGGAAGAGGCACGGCTCACGATGGTCAGGGCGGAGAACTCCATGCGGAGGTCCCTGAGGCGGGCCGAGTGCCTCGAGGCAATCCGCAGGGAGTTGGGGGTGAACATGTCGACGGCCCTGCGGACCCTCGGGGCCATGGAGGACGACCGCCTCCGGGACATTGAGCAGGAGTTCGATGATGCCCTGGCCCGGAACATCCCGAAGTGAGCCGTCAGACTAGCCCGCTGCCCTTGTAAATAGTTCTGTAGTTAGGGTTAGGTTTCCTTTGGTTTTGCATTTTTTTTGGACCTTTTGGACAATGGGCCACATTTTTGTATATAGTTATTTTTTTTAGGTAGTGTTATTAGATAGGTTTCATGTCTTCTGTTGGGACCATGGACCCTGGATTGTTTATCTGTATATAGTTGAGTGTTGGATTTTCATTTTTATTTTATGATTTACCCATGGAGCAATGGTTTTCGATTTTAATTTTCCATTGGATTTATTTTTGTGGACTGTGACTTTGGACACCTTTCCTTTGGATTAAGATTTGTGGTTTTGCATTATTTCACGGACATGGGGGGTCATTCCGAGGTTGGAGGTAAGGGATTACCGGCGCCTGTAAGGGCACCAATGGCGGTAATCCCTTACCTCCGTATTCCGAGTTCCCTTTGCGGGTCCCTTTTTACCTCCTGCTTTTAGCAGGAGTAAATTACGGGACCCGCAAAGTGACCTTGGAGTAAATTACGGCACCGTAATTTACGGTGCCGTAATTACCTCCTTCCCCATTCCCATTGAGCCCTATGGGGGCAGAAATGGGGATGGGGAAGGGCTATGGTGAATGGGGAATTACCGGTCCATCCAACCTTGGAATGGACCGGAAATTACTCCATTCACCATGCCGGTATTCCATGGAGTAAATAGCTCCATGGTTGCCAACCATGGATCTATTTACTCCATGGTGTAGTCCTAACTCGGAATGAGGGCCATGCTGGTTTATATTTTTTTACATTTCCATTATTGTTTTTTTTATTTTTGTTCAATTTATGTTGCTTTTAATACATATTTTTTCTTCAAACTTCAATGTGTAGTATCATCTCATTGGTTTCATGCATATCATGATATGGGTTTTGACATTCACTGACACCCATTGGCCCTCATTACGACCCTGGCGTAAATCAACCGACCGGACCGCCATAGCGTAAATAGCGTTTCCGCCATTGCACGATGGAGCAAAGTGCGGCTCATTCCGACCCATCGGGCACGAGCACCACGCCATGGCGGAAGTGCAAAGTCCGCGATGGCGGAAATGACCCCAAAACGGCCCACACCGCCGCCGTACGGCGCCCTAGGTGCAATACCGCCACCCAACTCAGCGGACACCGCAGTGAGCGCCAACCGGAAAGTACGGTGACCGTAAATATACGGAAACGGAAGTAAAAGCATGGTCCCGGAACGGGAAACATCACGCCGTACACCTATAAAACCACAAATTCCACACAACCATTAAAAATACTACCCTGAGACACATCCCAACCCGTCATCCACCCTAGTGAAACCAAGAAAAATGGGAAAAGTAGCGAAGAAAGCGTGCGACCGCAAGCGGCAGGTCCACTTCTCCCGTGAGGAACTCACCGTGCTCACAGAGACCCTCCAGGAGAATGCTGCCGCCGTCTTCTCCACGCAAATGACCAGGACGGCACTTGCGAACAAGAAGGCCATATGGGCCCTGGTGGCACAGCGGGTAAGTGCGGTGGGGACCGCACCCCGCAACCCACAGCAATGCAGAAAGCGATGGGACGACCTGCGGATACGCGTCCGTAGCATACTTTCTGCCAACCGCAACATTGCCACAGCTACCGGGGGAGGATCGGAATCACCCATCAAGTTGACCCCCTGGGAAGAAATCTGTGCCTCCACCATTGGAATGGAGAGCATAGAGGGAGTCGGAGGGATGGAGAAAGGAGTGCAGATATCCGAAGAATCAGGTAGGTGTCCCAAATAAAACAATGCCAAAACCACAATGTCCAATCATGTGAAGTACCACGTGCCCACATAGTGCAACAGTAACACATGTCCAGGAGAACGTCCACATACATAGGCCTGATAGCACACTTTAAAACTCACATCAAATACATAAATAATTAAAAATCCTAAAAACACCCTCTACACGTGCAGCAGGCACACCCTAACTGCAGGCTGCCAAACAACTGCACCCTCACTCCACACACAAATGAAACCACCTCCAAGGCCCCGACCCAAATCACCCTCAGGTACCACCCCAATGCATGTGATACATTGCCATTCCAATTCCCACAGACCCATTAATAACGCTCGCCCTCCTTTACTCCACCACAGGGTCCGATCCGAACGACGAGCTCCAGGACACCCCTACCAGCACACCTGCAAAGAGGGCCAAGACCAACGGCCAAAGACCCTCCACCTCAGCTGCACGCATCAAGACACGGAAGCAGCACAAATCAAGTGGCAGCACAGAGGAGGGAACTCCAACAGGCACCCCAGCAGCCAGCATGCCCACAACACCACCACCACAGGTCCCCCCAATGGATGCCACAGTAGGCACTGCTTCTGGTGGCAGCAGCACCATAGGTGACACTGCATTAATGGCAGCATGCTCCGACACAGAAAACGGGGATGTCGAAGTCAGATCCATCCATGACCTGTCCCAATCCCCCTGTCTGTTCCATCCCGTACACCATGAGGATACCACGCAGGGGCACCCACAAGACGACGACTGGCCATCCCCCACAAGCCCTGTGGCAAGGCAACATGAGGTGAACAGCCACTCTGTGAACCCCCGCAAATGGCCATGGCCCAGCAGAGGCAACAGTCCCTCGACCAGTTAATCGTGCAACAGCAGCAACTGGCCACGCTCCTCAAGGACCATGCCGATGAATGTGGGGGCACTAAGGCAGACATAGAAACATCAACTGAGACACTTAGGGCAGAAATGGAGAGAAGTACAGAGACACTAAGGGCACAAATGGAGAGTAGCACCGAGAGCCTGAGAGTACAAATGGAGAGAAGCACCGAGAGCCTGAGGGGGGAACTGCATGCGACATCCAAAGACGTATGTGCCGAACTTGCCGCAGTGCGCCGTGTGCTCACTGAGCTTTCACAAACCCTTAGGGACATGCATGGACGTGAGCAGGCAGAGACATCATCCGTTGCAAGTTCCGTCCAGGGCAGCCCCCAACGTAGATCTGGGAGGAACCTGCGCTCCACAGGCAGGGGTGCCCCTGATACCCGCAGAGGGGGCTTGCAATAGTGTCCGTGAGAACAGTGGCTGTGATATGCCATGCAACTGTCCGACTGTGTGCTGGTAGGTGCCTGTGGCCAGGAAGTGGAGTACAGACACCACCTTCAGTAGGGGTGGGATGGCGGTTGGGCTATCTATCATGCTGACAAGGTCAGCCTGTGTCATGTCCACAATGGCGGTTATGGTGTCCCGGTCCAAACGGTAGAGGGTGTGGATCTGCTCATCAGTGAGGTTGAACGGATGTGCTCGGAGGCGTGGGATTGCGGGCTGCCTGCGTGGTGGTAGTGGCTGTGCTGGCGGCCCTTGCTGGCCCTGCCTTGCCCTCCTCCTCCTCCTGCGTCTCCTCCGTGCGGCCGGTTGTAGTTGGTGTTCGTCTTCTTCTTGAAGTTGGAGTACTTGCAGTGCTATCAGGTCCCCCAGGGCCAACATAGCTAGTCCTGCCGGTAGCATTTCGGAGTGGGTGTGGTTGTGGGAGGAGACTGGGTGTGCAATTTATGTGTTTTCAGGCTGTATGGCCTCCACCTGTGGTGATTCATTCCACCTGTGCAAGCTGCTCTCCCCTTTGGGCGAGCACGTCCCGCACACAACGCTGCAATTCGACGAATGGCATCTTGCTATTACAATCATGTATTTGTACCCGATGGCAGTGTAACATTGGTTGATATGTTCATTCAGCTATGGTCCCATTGTTTCACATACTATCTTTGCAGTCGCGAACAGACTTGTGAAGGGTCAGTGGAACGTAGTACTCGAGTAACGGTGGACCCTCATGCAACACTGTACCGAGGTTCACCGACGGGCGGGGCCTCCCATTTGTGAGTGAAGGCAGTTGCCATTTTCACACACAGCCGCACTAGATGGATTAATTTGTGATTTCAAGCGGCCACAGATGCCTTTTCGACGTGATGTTGCAAATGAGGAATTCGAAGGGCGGCGCTTTCGGTTTTCAGCTAGCGGCGAGGAGATGCCCACAGGTCTGACTGCAAATATAACGTTCTATTGTTCAATGTCCTTGGGACAGGGGCCATGGCGAGGATGCAATGATTGATATGAATAGTTTGGGATGCGCAATAGCGAAGTGGGCGATGAGGCCGGACGTTCCCAAATACATGTTACTTCACAACACTGGAATTACGGGCTGGGGCACAGTGGATTTTGCAGGCTGCATAACGCACAGACTCAATGGAAATTTCACATGTTATGTGAGTATGGAAACAGGCGTTTTCATACCGGGATGAGGGAATTATGTATGGATGCATGGACAGATGATTTGATACAGAGTTTGCCATGTACAGGGCTTCTTGGAATCTATCCGCCTCCCCTGCGCTATGTGATGCAGGGCTGCCATAGTGGGACCATCGTCTATCTGGCCTTGTTGAGCCCTCCCTGTCTCGACGCGCCTTCAGACACTTGTGTCTATGCACGTTACCAATCCCATCTGATGGATTCTGTTTTAACAGACGCATGCACAGGTACACTCGTTTGTGATAGTTTTTCACCTCGATATAGATAGTTATGATTCGCAAGTGGTTTTTGGGTGGTGATGATCCTTTGGAGTGGGCTAGCATGCATATGGCTGTGGATTTAGTGTGATCATTGAAGTGAGTAATTCAAATGTAGTTCTGATGGCCATACTATTCTTTTTCATTTCATTTGGGTGACAGGTATCTCCTAACCTTTGGCCACTGCCATCTGTATGCCACTCCTGCAGATGGATTTTACTCCCGACACCTGCTGCTTCGTGTTAATCAGTGGAGCAGCATTACGATCTTATGGGACGATCGCCAATGGGCCACATGCCCTTACGCAGTACTAGTGGCTAGGAGCAACATTTCGGCCTTTCAGCTGGACTAGTGCCTCCCTATTGGGACGGCCCTGCGGTTCTAGGCGCTTCCATGTTGCCTTTTCGTACGAGAATGTAGCCCCTGTGTACCATGAAGGAACAGGGCGTCACACAAGAAGTAGCTGGTCATTTATTGCGGATGCAGCCCACAATGGTGAAATGTGTTTTGGAGTTCATGGCCTAATGGCTGTATGGGCTTGGTGAATTTGTTGTGCATTAAATTTCTATTCTGATATGAACCGTGTAGCGTTCTTCTTTGCAAGTGATGTGGCATATTCCTATTTGGGGAGCGATGTATTGTGAGAAGATCTGCATTGGGTTCCCACTTCGGAGTATAGTTGCGTGGTACTGTGCTGGGCGCGTTTGCCTACGAAGCCCAGTGAGGTCAGGGATAAGGGCTGCCAATATGACTGTTTTGATGATGTCATGCTCAGGGGCGGGGGATTAGCTTTTGTGTAACAGATGCCGGTCAGCCAGTTGGATTGGTGGAATGATGTGATTATCGGAATATTGCTGGTCACAGGTGCCTGTGTTTGCGTGCGTTTCTTGGTGGGAGACTGAGGTCATGTCCATTTGTATGGCTTCTGTATTCGTGCCATCTGTGCCCTGCAGCTCCCATTGGCCCCTCTTGAGATTCATTTGTTCGTTGGCAGGCATGGATGACTAGTACATTTCACTGGTTGCATTGTGTGACTTCATTGCACCTACGGGGAGTTGTACAATGTGGCCAGGGAGCGGTGTACAGGCACTCAGTGGGGCCGTTTACGGTTGGTTCGCGATGCCGTACTTCTCACCATGGCGGAATGGTACTTTCCGCCGTGCTTGATGGCGTTAGGTGCATGTCCGCTAGGGTCAGAATTCGCGTACCGTTGCGCCATGGTGGTAATTACGGTTTGGCATGGCGCGCGCGCGCATACTTGGTGCAGTTAGCGTTGGCGTTCACTACGGTGTCGCTAATGGCATCGTACTTTGCGGTGACGGGTCATAATCGCACCGAGCGCTATTCGATGGCGGTATTGCATTTCCGCCATCGTTTTTCGATTTCCGCCAGGGTCGTAATGAGGCCCATTGTGTGTATGTGAGGGACATGTGTTCATTTGCAAACTTGCCATTGGGGTTCTATCATGTTATTGCCATTTCTAAGTGGGTGGATGCAATACTCGGGTGGGTGTTTGGCATTTGGAGGCTGACCATAAGGGCCAGGGATCTAGATTATGATGACATGTTGGCTGGGGGACATGAGTGGGGGCCTGGTGGAGGGTGCCCCTCGATGCTGGGGGGTGGGGGTGATGGGAGACATGAGTGGGGGCCTGGTGGAGGGTGTCCTGCACTGCTGGGGGGTGGGGGTGCTGGGAGACATGAGTGGGGGCCTGGTGGAGGGTGCCCCTGGATGCTGGGGGGTGGGGGTGATGGGAGACATGAGTGGGGGCCTGGTGGAGGGTGCCCCTGGATGCTGGGGGGTGGGGGTGATGGGAGACATGAGTGGGGGCCTGGTGGAGGGTGCCCCTGGATGCTGGGGGGTGGGGGTGCAGGGGGACATGGGTGGGGGCCTGGTGGAGGGTGCCCCTGGATGCTGGGGGGTGGGGGTACAGGGGGACATGAGTTGGACATGAGTGGGGGCCTGGTGGAGGGTGCCCTGCACTGCTGGGGGGTGGGGGTGCTGGGAGACATGAGTGGGGGCCTGGTGGAGGGTGCCCCTGCACTGCTGGGGGGTGGGGGTGATGGGAGACATGAGTGGGGGCCTGGTGGAGTGTGCCCCTGGATGCTGGGGGGTTGGGGTGATGGGAGACATGAGTGGGGGCCTGGTGGAGGGTGCCCCTGGATGCTGGGGGGTGGGGGTGCAGGGAGAAATGAGTGGGGGCCTGGTGGAGGGTGCCCCTGGATGCTGGGGGGTGGGGGTGCAGGGGGACATGAGTTGGACATGAGTGGGGGCCTGGTGGAGGGTGCCCCTGGATGCTGGGGGGTGGGGGTGATGGGAGACATGAGTGGGGGCCTGGTGGAGGGTGCCCCTGGATGCTGGGGGGGTGGGGGTGCAGGGGGACATGAGTGGGGGCCTGGTGGAGGGTGCCCCTGGATGCTGGGGGGTGGGGGTACAGGGGGACATGAGTTGGACATGAGTGGGGGCCTGGTGGAGGGTGCCCTGCACTGCTGGGGGGTGGGGGTGCTGGGAGACATGAGTGGGGGCCTGGTGGAGGGTGCCCCTGCACTGCTGGGGGGTGGGGGTGATGGGAGACATGAGTGGGGGCCTGGTGGAGGGTGCCCCTGGATGCTGGGGGGTGGGGGTGATGGGAGACATGAGTGGGGGCCTGGTGGAGGGTGCCCCTGGATGCTGGGGGTGGGGGTGATGGGAGACATGAGTGGGGGCCTGGTGGAGGGTGCCCTGCACTGCTGGGGGGTGGGGGTGGTGGGAGACATGAGTTGGACATGAGTGGGGGCCTGGTGGAGGGTGCCCTGCACTGCTGGGGGGTGGAGGTGCTGGGAGACATGAGTGGGGGCCTGATGGAGGGTGCCCCTGCACTGCTGGGGGGTGGGGGTGATGGGAGACATGAGTGGGGGCCTGGTGGAGGGTGCCCCTGGATGCTGGGGGTGATGGGAGACATGAGTGGGGGCCTGGTGGAGGGTGCCCCTGCACTGCTGGGGGGTGGGGGTGATGGGAGACATGAGTGGGGGCCTGGTGGAGGGTGCCCCTGGATGCTGGGAGATGGGGGTGATGGGAGACATGAGTGGTTGCCTGGTGGAGGGTGCCCCTGGATGCTGGGGGGTGGGGGTGCAGGGGGACATGAGCGGGGGCCTGGTGGAGGGTGCCCTGCACTGCTGGGGGGTGGGGGTGCTGGGGGACATGAGTGGGGGCCTGGTGGAGGGTGCCCCTGCACTGCTGGGGGGTGGGGGTGATGGGAGACATGAGTGGGGGCCTGGTGGAGGGTGCCCCTGGATGCTGGGGGGTGGGGGTGATGGGAGACATGAGTGGGGGCCTGGTGGAGGGTACCCCTGGATGCTGGGGGACGGGGGTGATGGGAGACATGAGTGGGGGCCTGGTGGAGGGTGCCCCTGGATGCTGGGGGGTGGGGGTGCAGGGGGAAATGAGTGGGGGCCTGGTGGAGGGTGCCCCTAGATGCTGGGGGGTGGGGGTGCAGGGGGACAAGAGTTGGACATGAGTGTGGGCCTGGTGGAGGGTGCCCTGCACTGCTGGGGGGTGGGGGTGCTGAGAGACATGAGTGGGGGCCTGGTGGAGGGTGCCCCTGGATGCTGGGGGTGATGGGAGACATGAGTGGGGGCCTGGTGGAGGGTGCCCTGCACTGCTGGGGGGTGGGGGTGGTGGGAGACATGAGTTGGACATGAGTGGGGGCCTGGTGGAGGGTGCCCTGCACTGCTGGGGGGTGGGGGTGCTGGGAGACATGAGTGGGGGCCTGGTGGAGGGTGCCCCTGCACTGCTGGGGGGTGGGGGTGATGGAAGACATGAGTGGGGGCCTGGTGGAGGGTGCCCCTGGATGCTGGGGGGTGGGGGTGATGGGAGACATGAGTGGGGGCCTGGTGGAGGGTGCCCCTGGATGCTGGGGGGTGGGGGTGCAGGGGGACATGAGTGGGGGCCTGGTGGAAGGTGCCCCTGGATGCTGGGGGGTGGGGGTGATGGGAGACATGAGTGGGGGCCTGGTGGAGGGTGCCCCTGCACTACTGGGGGGTGGGGGTGATGGGAGACATGAGTTGGGGCCTGGTGGAGGGTGCCCCTGGATGCTGGGGGGTGGGGGTGCAGAGGGACATGAGTGGGGGCCTGGTGGAGGGTGCCCCTGGATGCTGGGGAGTGGGGGTGCAGGGGGACATGAGTTGGACATGAGTGGGGGCCTGGTGGAGGGTGCCCTGCACTGCTGGGGGGTGGGGGTGCTGGGAGACATGAGTGGGGGCCTGGTGGAGGGTGCCCTGCACTGCTGGGGAGTGGGGGTGGTGGGAGACATGAGTTGGACATGAGTGGGGGCCTGGTGGAGGGTGCCCTGCACTGCTGGGGGGTGGGGGTTATGGGAGACATGAGTGGGGGCCTGGTGGAGGGTGCCCCTTGATGCTGGGGGTGGGGGTGCAGGGGGACATGAGTGGGGCCTGGTGGAGGGTGCCCCTGGATGCTGGGGGGTGGGGGTGCAGGGGGACATGCGTTGGTGGGCAGTAGTTCAAGGAGACATGTGGGTTGGCTGGGGGGCATGGGCATGGTCGATGGGCTGCCTGCGGGACATGTGCAGGGTAGGCCCCTGTGGTGTGGGCCGCCTGCAGGGGCCGTGGAGGGTGTAGAGGGTACACCTGGGAGGACCCACACGTGCAATTCACATGTGGTGCTGCCCACGCACCCCTGGAATACACGTACCATGATGGAAACGCGTGTGATACTTCCTGCGCACCCCTGAAATACACGTACCCTGCTGCTTTCGCGTGTGATACTTCCCGTGCACCCCTGGAATACACGTACCCTGCTGCTTTTGTGTGTGATACTTCCCGCGCACCCCTGGAATACACGTACCCTGTTGGAATCGCGTGTTATACTTCCCGCGCACCCCTGAAATGCACGTACCCTGCTGTTTTTGCGTGTGATACTTCCTGCGCACCCCTGGAATACACGTGCCCTGATGGAATCACGTGTGTTACTTCCCACGCACCCCTGATGTACACGTACCCAGGACAATCGCGTGTGAAACTTCCCGAGAACCACTGAAATACACGTTCCCCGCTTGGCGTTTGCTGTTTGGCAGCCCTGTGAACTGGTCCAGGGTTAGCGCAGCCCTTTGCAATGATTTGGGAATTTTGAAGGCTTTTCCTTGCGAGAGGGCGTTCTTGGGGGCGTAACTGGTGCTGCTGCAGGGTCGCTGCGCCACTCTGCGCCACGGCTGGTTTCGGAGGCTAAAATCCATGAATTCGCTGTGCGATGAAAAGGATTTTTTTGCACGCGGCTGGTGCAGTGTATCGCACGGGGACACTGTGCGCCAGCCGCGTTCGCCACTTTTGTGCGAATTTCTATGAATTACCCTGTCAGTAACAGTTTGCAATCTCCAGGTTTACAGACACCATTCTTTGTCTTCGAGAACACAGCGTTTCTGTTTTTCGTGAGCAAGCTGCACGTAGGAGACTGGCACATACCAGGCCTCCCTATCTCTAAGTTTCGCTTCTCGCTCTAGAGGTCAGCCCGCTCTTCGGGGCCTCACTGGGCTCAGGAAGGGGGACCGCAAAGAAGAACATAATTCAACTCTTTAAATGCTAGTTTCGTACATTGCTATTCTTCCAGGAGACTCACTGGCATTTATGTACTGATTAAATGTCTTGCTCCCTGTCTTCAAGGATATATGATGGAGGGAATCGGGCATTCCTGTCTGGCTCGTCAGTGTAATGTTTCAACATGTTTCTTAGCATTGGACAATTGAAGCGAAATAATATTTAGAGCAAAGCAGCTTTACATGAGGCAAAGAGGCAACGTTAAAGAGAGCAGAGAGAAATCCAAATGGCGATTCTGGTCATCTTAAAATGGCCGCACTCTAGTTGAGTTATTAACTACGTAATAACTAATGAGCATATATTCTTAACACCTTAAATGAGGCGGTTGGTCCTCGGCCAACCAATTATCATGTGTTTCCTTCCACCCAGGGATGTCTAGGTTTTCTGGACTGACAAAACTCCACTGGTCTCCAGAGACCGACTGTCTCTCTGTGCTTCGGGCAGCACGAGTTTGAATTTCTCTGACCAATGTTTGTTGTCAATGCTTTTGAAGTTAACCTCATGCCTCCCAGGGGCCACCTCATCACGGCTCTTTGGTAATTTCTTCTACTGTTCTTCTGAATGTTCCTTTGGCTCTTCCTCATCTCAGTCCTGTCTGGTCTTAGAGATGCAATGGTAGAGACTTCACAAAAACACACATTAGTAGCTTCAGGTCGGGAAGAATAAAGCGTTAATAGGACCATGGCTGCAGGGAACAAGGGTCGAGGGAGGTCTTTTACATGATGCGAGTCCTCATCCCCATGAGTGGAGTCTCTCCATATGAGGTCCTCCCACTTTTAACCACCTCTAGGGGGACTATTGGGTAGCGGCCTCACCTCCCTAGCCTTATAGGGAAGGGCTACCCTCTTGGGAGAAGTGATGAGAACCTGTGAATTTAGCTTAAGAAGGTTGGTTACATTGGTTACTTACAATAGTAATAGGTTACAGTAATAGTGTGAGTAGATCGCTAGGCGAAGGCTTACAGAGCTAGCTCTCATTGGTTACAGGAAACTTGTGCAGATGACCTTCACCACATAATGCAGGGTACTACATCAAAATATACAGTTACAAGTAGGTGAAGGCGAAATGTTTTGGGAACACACTTTGGAAAGCCTCACCTGATTGCTACATCAAAATATGCAGTTACAGGTAGGTAAGAAGCAAGCTAAGTTTGGGAGCAGACTTTGGAAGGCCTCACCTTATGGTACGGGGTGCTGCGTCAAAATCTGCAGTTACAACTAGGTGATGGCGACATACTGCATTGGCATGTGGATTGAGAGGCCAGCTGTAAGTAACGGCTCGGGGCACATCCTGGTATGGACAGGGACAGACAGGGTCTTCTATGCGGGCCTTTAGAGCCGAAGGGCTGGCTCCCGCCTCCCAGTTAGTTCGATTGGCTAATGATGGCAAGGCTAGCCAATGGGACCGGAGCAGGCCAGGCACATCAACAAGGTGGCCTGCAGCACAAGGGGGCGGCCCTACTAAAGGGCCAACAAATACATATTGTAAAGCAACTTCGCAAAGAAAGCACGTGGATGCAGCACATGTAAAGAAATAAAAATGCTTTTCATTTGCTTGTGTCTGATTCTTGCAGTTATTTCCGTAATTGTGAAATTGTTGAGCAAGAAGTTGGAGCCTAGAACCCAATTCTGGGGAGAGGCCTTACCAGCATGGGGGCCATGGATCTTAGGCCAGGAGTGCTCTTGTTGGATTCCGGAGCACTGATCAGCTGCTCCTCGCTCGCCGACGAAAGAGACATGGCAAAGCAATTGAGATTGAACTGCACCTTTTGGTGGCAGCACCAAGAGTCATTTGCTAATGGCTTGTCCTGTTCTGTAATGGCACAGACATACTACAGAATTATGGCATGGAATGTTGTGTAGAGCAACAGTAGTGGTAATCACTATTTGATTTTACTACACTCTCCCCTCCTGAATTACATTTTTGTTACTACCGTCCTTATCTTTTCACTTATACTTAAGTAATTAATGCAGCAGAATATATCATTTGAATGTAATGTGTAAGGAACCCCAGTCAGATGATGCACCTTCTTCAGAAATCTGTGTTTAGGCAACATCGCCTGTCATTTATTGTTTGATTTGGTTAACCATTTTATTAAGCATGATGTGAAAAGATGCTATATTCACACAAAAGAGAAATGTACTTTAAATTACAGAAACCAAAATAGTGATTTTAGTTTTGAGAACATAGTAGTGGGCAGCCAGCTTGAATAAGTGCTACCTCACTTATTGGTGTGAATGGTCTGCCATCTTCCTGGTCATTTCATGGTTGTGGGGCATAAATCATTGTCTACGGCAACCAAACAAATCCTGTCCGTGCCTCCTGCAGTTCAGCCTCTCAGAATGATGTTTCTGATGTTGCTGCTGCATATTTAGAGATTAAATCCCCCCACACCCCTACTCCCTTAGGTTTCAGTGGTGTGTAACACCAGTGGCATGGACTCCTATCTAGGCCTGGCCCTCCTGTCCCCCCTGCCCCCCTGCTGGAGCCAGGCCTGCATTCTACGTGGCAAAATACTAAACCTATCAAGGGAAGGGATTGTTAAGGGAACATATATACTTACAGAACATATAAATATTAGTGTATCATTGGCTACCCCTTATCTGTAGGGCATGGCATGAACTACCTCTAAACACACATAGCACTCATTGGAGCAGACTAAACAGTGGATTGGTCTCTGCAACATTGTATGCTAGGTTGTCCCTTAGACCCACTGATTGGTTGGCACCCTATCCCATCCTTGTACTTTTGGCTCTTTAGCAGCACGTTCGTGAAACCAAACTTAGGTGTTTGAATCCCGTCAGACTACTCCCCGTTTTCCCAATTAGTCCATCATCTCTCATCGGTAGGCTATGAGCCAAAGTCTTCCATTTGTAGTTGTCCTTGTTGCCTGATCACTGCCTTGAGCACATCACTATCTTAACTTGAGGCTCTAATGAATAGCCCTTGCTTTTGACTTCTGAGTCATGTGTGAAGAGACCACACATGTGTCCATTTCAGCCTTCTATTTACGGCTATTTGATTTAATTATGCAGGGTGTTGTTGCTCCTTTTGGCTTCTAGAGTTCTGCTCACTCTATCTCATATGAACTTTGCATGCTTTTAATTGACCAGCAGTTTGGCTCTCACAGATGTTTTGTTCTTCTTCAATCTATGAGGAAGGTCCCACATTCAGAGCTTATCCATATAAGTCCCTTTGTGCTCTGTTCTTATCCCTTAAAATAGCATCCTTAGTTCTGGGCCAACCTTGTCTCAGTGTGAGCTATTTTCCCATGTCTCCTGATTCTACAGCCTAAGTCTGTCTCTGAGGTAACTAGGTTAAATTCAACGTGAAAACAATGAGGTTTGTCCCCAAATGGAGCATTCAAAAACGTGATTATGCAAAAGGTTATTTAACCACACAATGAATGAGGCTACAGGCAGTTGTGGGCTAAGTCAGAACACATTAATATGACATAGAGAGAATATTTAATAAACAAAATATGCTATTTTATTGTATTTTGGAACAATGAGTCGTCCATGGAATAGGGGTATTCAATAGCCCGTACAAAACATACATAGAACAAATTTAAAAAAAAATTGAAAAAATACAAAAGGTACTTATTCTATTGTGAACAGCATAATGCAAAATGAAAGAACATATGAAAACAGGGAACACAGTTTCCCACAAAAAAAGTGCATATATCAAAGAATTACACTTTCATAATTGCTGTCTGGATAGCCCCCTGTCTTTGAAAGGCAAAGCAAGAAAACCCCTCCTCCATTCCAGTATGTATCTAGTGAATAAGGGTGTTATTAGGAGGTCCAGATGTAGAAGGCCAGTAATGAATGTATTTGTTTGGGGCCTAAAGACACATCCCAGGTCTATATGATAAAAATAATTGAAGGACCCCCTAATGATAGCCATGGCTGTAGAAGGAAACCGTACCCAAAGGGAAAACTCAATAGCAGTTGGGAACAAATGAGTATTATAAGTCAAAACAAAGAGGTAAGTTCAACGTGAGCCAGCGTCCATTTTCCTATCATGGCCGTCCTTGCCACGTTATATATTCCTCTATAGCAAGCTTCTATATGTTTTCTTTCTAGCTTGCGTTACTGCGTATTTACAGTTACTGGTCAGGAAGTTCCTTCATCTTCTTTATATCCATGATTACTTCAGCTTTAGGTACATGTTTCCCTTGGTGCTATAGTTACATTGTTACTTCTTAAGTATTTTCATACAGTTTCAGCATAGGTTCATATATCTTCTTTATGACGTCACTCTATCCTTGCCAGATTTCATTTAACCTACGTCCATGATGTGCACAGGTGCATTTTGACATCCTTCCATGTGGCTCCTTCCACACTGCATCCTTCCATGCAGCATCCTTCCACACTGCATCCTTCCATGTGGCATCCTTCCACACTGCATCCTTCCATGTGGCATCCTTCCACACTGCATCCTTCAATGTGGCATCCTCCCACACTGCATCCTTCCATGTGGCATCCTTCCACACTGCATCCTTCCACACTGCATCCTTCCATGTGGCATCCTTCCACACTGCATCCTTCCATGCGGCATCCTTCCACACTGCTTCCTTCCATGTGGCATCCTTCCACACTGCATCCTTCCATGTGGTATCCTTGCACACTGCATCCTTCCATGCGGCATCCTTCCACACTGCATCCTTCCATGTGGCATCCTTCCACACTGCATCCTTCCATGCGGCATCCTTCCACACTGCTTCCTTCCATGTGGCATCCTTCCACACTGCTTCCTTCCATGTGGCATCCTTCCACACTGCATCCTTCCATGTGGCATCCTTCCACACTGCATCCTTCCATGTGGCATCCTCCCACACTGCTTCCTTCCATGTGGCATCCTCCCACACTGCATCCTTCCATGTGGCATCCTTCCACACTGCATCCTTCCATGTGGCATCCTTCCACACTGCATCCTTCCATGTGGCATCCTTCCACACTGCTTCCTTCCATGCGGCATCCTTCCACACTGCATCCTTCCATGTGGCATCCTTCCACAATTTCAGGGCGTGGGTACATTCTCTATGGCTGTCTAAGTGCATAACGTCTCTCTCATACACTCGATGCAGTATGGGAACAATACAGGGCGTCCCATTTACTGCTCTTCTCCTGCTGTTCCAGTATGACGGTGGTGAGGGGGCGGGGAATAGTGAGAAAGTGTCTAGCTGCTCCTCTACGCCATTGTCCTAAGTGCGGAATGAATTCACATTTTGTGAGTTACTTCCTGTTGCTGGGGAAAAGGAGTGTCAAGATAGGATTATAGGTTAGCCTTACTAGCAGAGGAATACTGTTAATGGTCTTAGAGTGGTATGTGATGCACACATATGGTCCATGTTACATGTACAGGAGGTAGCGTGTGTGGATAGCTCAGGAGAATAGCAGGTCAGGTTGTAGGAGTATATGGTGCAAGGTATCAAGGTTTTCTCTTTCCCTAAACTCCCCTACCCATCATATCTTGCTACCCTAATCCTATTTCCGGTTTCCCAAAAATCCACCTTCCTATCCAATCCCTGTTTCACACCATTGGCTACCTCGTGGTTAGCTGTACTTCTACAATCCAGTAACCCACGCCAACCATAGTGGGAGCATTGATTCCATTTGGCTTCTGCGGTTCGGGAGAGGGTGTTGATACCCTTCCCCTTTTGGTTCTTGACAAGAAGGGGTGCTAGAGATAGTGGCCTACCCTTACCTTCCCATGAGAAGGGGTGCTAAAGATCATGGCCTACCTGTACCTTCCAATGAGAAGGGGCACTAGACCCGTGGCCTACGTGTACCTTCCCATGAGAAGGGCTATAGAGATCATGGCCTACCTGTACCTTCCCATGAGAAGGGGTGCTAGAGATCATGGCCTACCTATACCTTCCCATGAGAAGGGCTCTAGAGATCATGGCCCACCTGTACCTTCCCATGAGAAGGGGTGCTAGAGATCATGGACTACCTGTACCTTCCCATGGGAAGTGGTGCTAGAGATCATGGCCTACCTGTACCTTCCCATGAGAAGGGGTGCTAGAGATCATGGCCTACCTGTACCTACCCATTGAGAAAGGCCACTAGAGAATGTGGTCTACTTGTACCTTCCCATGAGAAGAGGCGCGAGAGATCATGGCCTACCCATACCTTCCAATGAGAAGGGGCGCTAGTATTTAACCAGTATTTGGATGACCATCACCTGTTCTGGGTAAATCCATTCCCCAGGGTTTTTCAAAGTCAATTCTCCCACTGTTCAAAGGAAAAGAAAAGTCTTGAACCATGAGTTCCAAGTAAAGACAAAAGTTCATCAAACAAAAAACATCCACTGGTAAGAGTTCTTCAGCTTTCAGTTGAATAGATCCCCTTCCAATTCCAGCTAAGAAAATAGCACCAATGGGAATCCTGGATGTCCTCTTTCCAAGATTGTTTTTCCAAAGTTCAAAGAATAGATTAACAACTTCTCCTTAAGGCATTTATAAAACGCCTGTACACAAGAGTTTCTAGGCGCGACAAGACAAGGATGGGGGAAACAGAGGGAGGATAAAACAACAAGCTTACTAGGCCTTGTGTCAATCAGATCGCACAAGAACAGGGAAGTGGAAGGGGAGAAGTGCCGAGGGGCTGGGGAGGGAGAAGTGCAGGTAAATCAGAAGGTGCAGCCAACGGGTGGCTCATAAGTGCAGAGAGAAGGGACGGCAGGGTTGCAGATACAGATCATACGTGCTGGGGAAGCCGAGAGGCAGTGCGAGGTGCAACTGGACATGCAGGGACCTGGGTCCAAGTTCAGAGGGTGGCCAGGTGACCAGTGCGTGGAGCAGTCAGGACATCAGCAGGGCAGAGAAAGAGAGAAAGCAGAAGCTAAGAGGAAGGTCTTGAGTTGCTTCCGGAAGCGGAGGTGTTTCTGCTCAAGTTTGAGAGAGGCAGGGAGGCTGTTCCAGAGGGTGTCCCGAGCGCAGATAGAGATCTGCCCCCAACTCTGTGCTTGGAAAAACGACTGACCCTTAGAGAGTTGGAGGTGGATGAGCAGAGAGCTCGAGAAGGAAGAGAGTGTTAGAGGTAGTGCGGTTGCAGGTTCCAGAAAGCTGAGTGGACGATGCAGAGGGTCTTGAACTTGATCCTTGTCACCACTGGGAGCCAATGAAGAGATTTCAGAGCTGCAGAGATACGATCCCTTAGCTTGAGGCCAAGGACAAGTCTTGCAGTCCTGTTCTGGATCTGGATAACTTATAGATGACCGAGAGTAGATTCAGGAAGATTTAGAAAAAGGGTGTTGTAGTAGTCCAGCCTAGAGAGGACCAGAGCTCTGGAGACAGTGAGCTTCTGGGGGAAAGTGAGGAAAGGAAGAATACCCCTGAGGAGGTGCAGCTGGTAGTGTGACTTCTTAGAGACGTCAGAGATGTGAGGAGGGTGGAGTCGAAGATGACCCAAAGTTCTTAGCTTCCCAGGTAGGAGCAGGAAGAGGGCCTAGAGTGGGCAGCCAGAGAGAGCGAGAGAGAGGAAAGGAGGGAGCTGGTGTTCCAATGAGGGGTATCTCAGTCTTACTGGTATTTAGGCAGAGATCATTGGTGGCACACCATATATGAATTGCGGTCAGACAGTCTGGAATGAGAGAAGAAGAAGAGGTGGCTGAGGGTAGCCTGAAAGAGAGCTAGCTGTCATCCGCATAACACTGAAAGTTGGAGCAGAAAAGCAGTGATGCGCTGGAAAAGAGTTCAAGGATCTGGTATGGGAGTTCAGGGATCTGGTATGGGAGTTCAGGGATCTGGCATGGGAGCTCAGGGATCTTGTATGGGAGTTCAGGCATCTGGCATGGGAGCTCAGGGATCTGGTATGGGAGTTCAGGGATCTGGCATGGGAGTTCAGGGATCTGGCATGGGAGTTCAGGGATCTGGTATGGGAGTTCAGGTATCTCGTATTGAGGAGAGAAGCTTAAATTGTATGGTTAATTTGGATTTTAGTGCCAACGGGGCATTAGTAACGCTTACTGTACAGTCCATGCCATCGGTTGCTACATAATCTCCAGGATTTAAATGAATTACCAGCATTATCCAAGCTTCCGGGTCTGGAGAAAGAATCTGCACAGTGGCCGATTTAATCCTCTCCAAGTTAGAGAGGGCAGAGTTAGGTGTGGCGCCCCCTTGATTCTGAGGAGAAACGGGTAAGACCGGGGATGTAAGCAGAGAGCCAGATTTGTCAGGAGCAATAACATCCTTGGTCTTAACTATGGAATGAGGGTGGTCAGGTGGCGTCCTGATGTCAGCAATATCTATAGAGGGTGCAGAGATGGCAGAAGTAGGAGTAACGTTTTCAATTTCCTTAAGGTATTTTCAGGCAATGGCTTCCCCCGCTGCCTTTTGAGCTGCCAGAAGTAGCGAGATCTGAGGGGGAAGACCCATATTTTATGTTAGAAGTGGTCATCTGGAGTGGGCAAGATTAGAAGTGTAATGTACAAAACTCTGAACAAGGCACGTGATGGGGAATAGTAGCAATGGGGTGACTTGTGATTGCATATGTAGTCACGGCAACTCAGCGTGTGAAAGACGATGTGATCAGCGTAAGGGTGCAAGGCGCAGAGCGGCGCGGACCGGCATAGACCGGCTGGGCCCAGAAGCTCCAGAACAGTCAATCCACGCAGCCCAGGGAGGCTGGGAGATGTAGTCCACAAAACTACCGAAGCAGTGGAAGTGTGGGCAAATATTTTATTGAAAGTGCTTTTTCTCTCTGCAGGAAAGGAATAAATGATGAGGAAAGTGAAAGTGCCAACAATAAGGTGTACAAGGAAGTTCAGATCGAGTATAGCTTCACAATTAACACCTAACGTGAAAAACAGTAAGAATCCGTCACAGCTGATCAGATTCTAAGTATCCTCATGAAAACGTGCTCTTCTGCTGTGTGCAGATGCCTTGGGATTGAGTGCCAAAGCTTGGGCCACAGAAGTGAGGAAGGAGATCCTGG
Source organism: Ambystoma mexicanum (assembly GCF_040938575.1). Taxonomy (NCBI): domain Eukaryota; kingdom Metazoa; phylum Chordata; class Amphibia; order Caudata; family Ambystomatidae; genus Ambystoma; species Ambystoma mexicanum. The sequence continues at coordinate 1,553,265,313 of NC_090922.1, read as the reverse complement.
TTGAAACCTGGTGCAGCTACTTGCTGAATCGAAGGGCTTCTCGGTTGGCCTGTAGTGGATGAATTTTCTCTGGTGGAACTTGGGCCCTGCCACGGACGTAAAGTGGGTGATATAAAGGGATTTTAATTGTACCCTACATTTGACAGACGCTGGAGCATTCGGGGGAGCGGTGTGATGCATCCTTTTCTTAGGAGTCTCAAACAGAGTCCAGCTGCAGCGTTTTCGGTTCATTGTAGTGGGTCAGAGAGTGGCTGTTGGCATAGTCTAGTCTGGGAGGGTCAGGGAGTGGCTGCTGGCATAGTCTAGTCTGGGAGGGTCAGGGTGTGGCTACTGGCGTAGTCTAGTCTGAGAGGGTCAGGGAGTGGCTGCTGGCATAGTCTAGTCTGGGAGGGTCAGGGAGTGGCTGCTGGCATAGTCTAGTCTGGGAGGGTCAGGGTGTGGCTACTGGCGAAGTCTAGTCTGAGAGGGTCAGGGAGTGGCTGCTGGCATAGTCTAGTCTGGGAGGGTCAGGGAGTGGCTGCTGGCATAGTTTAGTCTGGGAGCATCAGGGAGTGGCTTCTGGCATAGTCTAGTCTGGGAGCGTCAGGGAGCGGCTGCTGGTGTAGTCTATCAGTGAGTGGCTGCTGGCATAGTCTAGTCTCGGAGCATCAGGGAGTGGCTGCTGGTATAGTCTAGTCTGGGAGGGTCAGGGAGTGGCTGCTGGCATAGTCTAGTCTGGGAGGGTCAGGGTGTGGCTACTGGCGTAGTCTAGTCTGAGAGGGTCAGGGAGTGGCTGCTGGCATAGTCTAGTCTGGGAGGGTCAGGGAGTGGCTGCTGGCATAGTCTAGTCTGGGAGGGTCAGGGTGTGGCTACTGGCGTAGTCTAGTCTGAGAGGGTCAGGGAGTGGCTGCTGGCATAGTCTAGTCTGGGAGGGTCAGGGAGTGGCTGCTGGCATAGTCTAGTCTGGGAGGGTCAGGGTGTGGCTACTGGCGAAGTCTAGTCTGAGAGGGTCAGGGAGTGGCTGCTGGCATAGTCTAGTCTGGGAGGGTCAGGGAGTGGCTGCTGGCATAGTTTAGTCTGGGAGCATCAGGGAGTGGCTTCTGGCATAGTCTAGTCTGGGAGCGTCAGGGAGCGGCTGCTGGTGTAGTCTATCAGTGAGTGGCTGCTGGCATAGTCTAGTCTCGGAGCATCAGGAAGTGGCTGCTGGTATAGTCTAGTCTGGGAGGGTCAGGGAGTGGCTGCTGGGAGGGTCAGTGAGTGGCTGCTGCCGTAGTCCATCAGGGAGTGGCTGCTGGCATAGTCTAGCCTGGGAGGGTCAGGGAGTGGCTGCTGGCATAATCTAGTATGGGAGGGTCAGGGTGTGGTTACTTGTGTAGTCTAGACTGGGAGGGTCAGGGAGTGGCTGCTGGCGTAGGCTAGTCTGGGAGGGTCAGGGAGTGGCTGCTGGCATAGGCTAGGCTGGGAGGGTCAGGGAGTGGCTGCTGGCATAGTCTAGTCTGGGAGGGTCAAGGAGTGGCTGCTGGCATAGTCTAGTCTGGGAGGGTCAGGGTGTGGCTACTGGCGTAGTCTAGTCTGAGAGGGTCAGGGAGTGGCTGCTGGCATAGTCTAGTCTGGGAGGGTCAGGGAGTGGCTGCTGGCATAGTCTAGTCTGGGAGGGTCAGGGTGTGGCTACTGGCGAAGTCTAGTCTGAGAGGGTCAGGGAGTGGCTGCTGGCATAGTCTAGTCTGGGAGGGTCAGGGAGTGGCTGCTGGCATAGTTTAGTCTGGGAGCATCAGGGAGTGGCTTCTGGCATAGTCTAGTCTGGGAGCGTCAGGGAGCAGCTGCTGGTGTAGTCTATCAGTGAGTGGCTGCTGGCATAGTCTAGTCTCGGAGCATCAGGGAGTGGCTGCTGGTATATTCTAGTCTGGGAGGGTCAGGGAGTGGCTGCTGGCATAGTCTAGTCTGGGAGGGTCAGTGAGTGGCTGCTGCCGTAGTCCATCAGGGAGTGGCTGCTGGCATAGTCTAGCCTGGGAGGGTCAGGGAGTGGCTGCTGGCATAATCTAGTATGGGAGGGTCAGGGTGTGGTTACTTGTGTAGTCTAGACTGGGAGGGTCAGGGAGTGGCTGCTGGCGTAGGCTAGTCTGGGAGGGTCAGGGAGTGGCTGCTGGCGTAGGCTAGGCTGGGAGGGTCAGGGAGTGGCTGCTGGCATAGTCTAGTCTGGGAGGGTCAGGGAGTGGCTGCTGGTGAAGTCTAGTCTGAGAGGGTCAGGGAGTGGCTGCTGGCATAGTCTAGTCTGGGAGGGTCAGGGAGTGGCTGCTGGCATAGTTTAGTCTGGGAGCATCAGGGAGTGGCTTCTGGCATAGTCTAGTCTGGGAGCGTCAGGGAGCGGCTGCTGGCATAGTCTAGTCTCAGAGCATCAGGGAGTGGCTGCTGGTATAGTCTAGTCTGGGAGGGTCAGGGAGTGGCTGCTGGCATAGTCTAGTCTGGGAGGGTCAGTGAGTGGCTGCTGCCGTAGTCCATCAGGGAGTGGCTGCTGGCATAGTCTAGCCTGGGAGGGTCAGGGAGTGGCTGCTGGCATAATCTAGTATGGGAGGGTCAGGGTGTGGTTACTTGTGTAGTCTAGACTGGGAGGGTCAGGGAGTGGCTGCTGGCGTAGGCTAGTCTGGGAGGGTCAGGGAGTGGCTGCTGGCGTAGCCTAGGCTGGGAGGGTCAGGGAGTGGCTGCTGGCATAGTCTAGTCTGGGAGGGTCAGGGAGTGGCTACTGGCGAAGTCTAGTCTGAGAGGGTCAGGGAGTGGCTGCTGGCATAGTCTAGTCTGGGAGGGTCAGGGAGTGGCTGCTGGCATAGTTTAGTCTGGGAGCATCACGGAGTGGCTTCTGGCATAGTCTAGTCTGGGAGCGTCAGGGAGCGGCTGCTGGCATAGTCTAGTCTCTGAGCATCAGGGAGTGGCTGCTGGTATAGTCTAGTCTGGGAGGGTCAGGGAGTGGCTGCTGGCATAGTCTTGTCTAGGAGGGTCAGTGAGTGGCTGCTGCCGTAGTCCATCAGGGAGTGGCTGCTGGCATAGTCTAGCCTGGGAGGGTCAGGGAGTGGCTGCTGGCATAATCTAGTATGGGAGGGTCAGGGTGTGGTTACTTGTGTAGTCTAGACTGGGAGGGTCAGGGAGTGGCTGCTGGCGTAGGCTAGTCTGGGAGGGTCAGGGAGTGGCTGCTGGCGTAGTCTAGGCTGGGAGGGTCAGGGAGTGGCTGCTGGCATAGTCTAGTCTGGGAGGGTCAGGGAGTGGCTGCTGGCATAGGCTAGTCTGGGAGGGTCAGGGAGTGGCTGCTGGCATAGTGTAGGCTGGGAGGGTCAGGGAGTGGCTGCTGGCATAGTCTAGTCTGGGAGGGTCAGGGAGTGGCTGCTGGCGTAGTCTAGTCTGAGAGGGTCAGGAAGTGGCTGCTAGCATAGTCTAGTCTGAGAGGGTCAGGGAGTAACAGCTGGTGTAGTCCATCAGGGAGTGGCTGCTGGCATAGTCTAGTCTGGGAGCATCAGGGAGAAGCTGCTGGCATAGTCTAGTCTGTGAGGGTCAGGGAGTGGCTGCTGGCAGAGTCTAGTCTGGGAGGGTCAGTGAGTGGCTGCTGCCGTAGTCCATCAGGGAGTGGCTGCTGGTATAGTCTAGTCTGGGAGGGTCAGTGAGTGGCTGCTGGCATAGTCTAGTCTGGGAGGGTCAGGGAGTGGCTGCTGGCATAGTCTATTCTGGGAGGGTCAGGGAGTGGCCACTGGCAAAGTCTAGTCTGGGAGGGTCAGGGAGTGGCTGCTGCCGTAGTCTAGTCTGGAAGGGTCAGAGAGTGGCTGCTGGCATAGTCTATTCTGGGAAGGTCAGGGAGTGGCTACTGGCATAGTCTAGTCTGGGAGAGTCAGGAAGTGGCTGCTGGCATAGTCTAGTCTGGATAGCACTAGTGGTATGCAACACAAAAGTGATATCTGGAGAGTTTGCAATGAATCAAAAACCACTGAATTCTCTGGTCACCCCTCACTTTCCATCTTTCCAAACCATTACAAAAGGGGAAAAATCAGGCTTAGTCCCACCCCAAAAGTGGCAGTCCAGCCCATACGGCTAGGTCACACGCCAGACCACCATGCAGCCTCTGACATGTTTCGGCCTCATTGGGCTTGGTCTATGAGGAGTAACTTAGGTCTCTAGGCATGGCAAGCTTAGGACCCACGTCTGGTGTGACAAATGCAATATGTAAGAGTGATGGCTCTGGGGTTCTGAATACATCAAAAAGCAGTGGCACAGCAAGCTGAAAAACAATGCTCTGCAGGATTGCTCAGTGCCAGTGTCGGTGGCACAGCAAGCAGAAAAACAATGCACTGCAGGATTGCCCAGAGCCACTGCCAGTGGACAGCAAGCATAAAAACAATGCACTGCAGGATTGCCCAGAGCCACTGCCAGTGGCACAGCAAGCAGACAAACAATGCACTGCAGCATTGCCCAGAGCCAGTGCCAATGGCACAGCAAACAGGAAAAACAATGCACTGGAGGATTGCCCAGTGCCAGTGGCACAGCAAGCAGAAAGACAATGCACTGCAGGATTGCGCAGAGCCACTGCCAGTGGCACAGCAAGCAGAAAAACAATGCACTGCAGGATTGCCCAGAGCCACAGCCAGTGGAACAGCAAGCTGATAAACAATGCACTGCAGGATTGCCCAGAGCCAGTGCCAGTGGCACATCAAGCAGAAAAACAATGCACTGCAGGATTGCCCAGAGCCACTGCCAGTGGACAGCAAGCAGAAAAACAATGCACTGCAGGATTGCCCAGAGCCACTGCCAGTGGCACAGCAAGCAGACAAACAATGCACTGCAGGATTGCCCAGAGCCAGTGCCAGTGGCACAGCAAACAGGAAAAACAATGCACTGGAGGATTGCCCAGAGCCAGTGCCAGTGGCACAGCAAGCAGAAAGACAATGCACTGCAGGATTGCCCAGCGCCACTGCCAGTGGCACAGCAAGCTGAGAAACAATGCACTGCAGGATTACCTAGAGCCACTCCCAGTGGAACAGCAAGCTGAAAAACAATGCACTGCAGGATTGCCCAGAGCCACTGCCAGTGGCACAGCAAGCAGACAAACAATGCACTACAGGATTGCTCAGTGCCAGTGTCGGTGGCACAGCAAGCAGAAAAACAATGCACTGCAGGATTGCCCAGAGCCACTGCCAGTGGACAGCAAGCATAAAAACAATGCACTGCAGGATTGCCCAGAGCCACTGCCAGTGGCACAGCAAGCAGACAAACAATGCACTGCAGCATTGCCCAGAGCCAGTGCCAGTGGCACAGCAAACAGGAAAAACAATGCACTGGAGGATTGCCCAGTGCCAGTGGCACAGCAAGCAGAAAGACAATGCACTGCAGGATTGCCCAGAGCCACTGCCAGTGGCACAGCAAGCAGAAAAACAATGCACTGCAGGATTGCCCAGAGCCACAGCCAGTGGAACAGCAAGCTGATAAACAATGCACTGCAGGATTGCCCAGAGCCAGTGCCAGTGGCACATCAAGCAGAAAAAACAATGCACTGCAGGATTGCCCAGAGCCACTGCCAGTGGACAGCAAGCAGAAAAACAATGCACTGCAGGATTGCCCAGAGCCACTGCCAGTGGCACAGCAAGCAGACAAACAATGCACTGCAGGATTGCCCAGAGCCAGTGCCAGTGGCACAGCAAACAGGAAAAACAATGCACTGGAGGATTGCCCAGAGCCAGTGCCAGTGGCACAGCAAGCAGAAAGACAATGCACTGCAGGATTGCCCAGAGCCACTGCCAGTGGCACAGCAAGCTGAAAAACAATGCACTGCAGGATTGCCCAGAGCCACAGCCAGTGGCACAGCAAGCTGATAAACAATGCACTGCAGGATTGCCCAGAGCCAGTGCCAGTGGCACAGCAAGCAGAAAAACAATGCACTGCAGGATTGCCCAGAGCCACTGCCAGTGGACAGCAAGCAGAATAACAATGCACTGCAGGATTTCCCAGAGTCAGTGCCAGTGGCACAGCAAGCAGAAAAACAATGCACTGCAGGATTGCCCAGAGCCACTGCCAGTGGCACAGCAAGCAGAAAAACAATGCACTGCAGGATTGCCCAGAGCCACTGCCAGTGGCACAGCAAGCAGAAAAACAATGCACTGCAGGATTGCCCAGAGCCACTGCCAGTGGCACAGCAAGCAGACAAACAATGCACTGCAGGAGTGCCCAGAGCCAGTGTCAGTAGCACAGCAAACAGAAAAAAAACAATGCACTGGAGGATTGCCCAGAGCCAGTGCCAGTGGCACAGCAAGCAGAAAGACAATGCACTGCAGCAGGATTGCCCAGAGCCACTGCCAGTGGCACAGCAAGCTGAAAAACAATGCACTGCAGGATTGCCCAGAGCCACAGCCAGTGGCACAGCAAGCTGATAAACAATGCACTGCAGGATTGCCCAGAGCCAGTGCCAGTGGCACAGCAAGCAGAAAAACAATGCACTGCAGGATTGCCCAGAGCCACTGCCAGTGGACAGCAAGCATAAAATCAATGCACTGCAGGATTGCCCAGAGTCAGTGCCAGTGGCACAGCAAGCAGAAAAACAATGTACTGGAGGATTGCCCAGAGCCAGTGCCAGTGGCACAGCAAGCAGAAAGACAATGCACTGCAGGATTGCCCAGAACCACTGCCAGTGGCACAGCAAGCAGAAAAACAATGCACTGCAGGAATGCCCAGACCCACTGCCAGTGGACAGCAAGCAGAAAAACAATGCACTGCAGGATTGCCCAGAGCCACTTCCACTGGCACAGCAAGCTGAACAACAATGTACTGCAGGATTGCCCAGAGCCATAGCCAGTGGTACAGCAAGCTGAAAAACAATGCACTGCAGGATTGCCCAGAGCCAGTGGCACAGCAAGCAGAAAAACAATGCACTGCAGGATTGCCCAGAGCCACTGCCAGTGGACAGCAAGCTGAAAAACAATGCACTGCAGGATTGCCCAGAGCCACTGCCAGTGGCACAGCAAGCTGAAAAACAATGCACTGCAGGATTGCCCAGAGCCACTGCCAGTGGACAGTAAGCAGAAAAACAATGCACTGCAGGATTGCCCAGAGCCACTGCCAGTGGCACAGCAAGCAGACAAACAATGCACTGCAGCATTGCCCAGAGCCAGTGCCAGTGGCACAGCAAGCAGAAGAACAATGCACTGCAGGATTGCCCAGAGCCAGTGCCAGTGGTTAAGATTGACTCGTAAACTTTCAGCCATCAACCCTCAGTGCTGCAATAGTACCGCTAGCGGGAAGACTGCCATGTTACTGTATGGGAATGGCAGGAAATGGCATGATGCATCGGAACATTCTCAGTTGCAAGAAACATCTTTTTAAAACAAATGTATTCAATGAATATTTCAGGGAAAACAATGCATATTTTCTGCACAAAAATGCTTACAAAACCTTTTAACATTGATTTACAGAGCAGAGGACCAGTGCCCTTAACAATCAGTGAGAGGATGTGGATATAAGACCAGATGATGCAGGGGGGAGCACATGGATCAGGGACAATGACAGTAGAGCCTGATATAGGAACGGGATAGTGGAGGAGGTGCTAAGAGGATGTGGATATAAGATCAGATGATGCAGGGGGAGCACATGAACCAGGGACAAGGACAGTAGAACATGATATAGGAACAGGATAGTGCAGGAAGTCCAAAGAGGATGTGGATATAAGACCAGATGATGCCGGGGAGGTGGAAACATGAACCAGGGACAAGGACAGTAGAACATAATATAGGAACGGGATAGTGGAGGAAGTGCTAAGAGGGTGTGGATATAAGATCAGATGATGCAGGGGGAGCACATGAACCAGGGACAAGGACAGTAGAACATGATATAGGAACAGGATAGTGCAGGAAGTCCAAAGAGGATGTGGATATAAGACCAGATGATGCCGGGGAGGTGGAAACATGAACCAGGGACAAGGACAGTAGAACATAATATAGGAACGGGATAGTGGAGGAAGTGCTAAGAGGGTGTGGATATAAGATCAGATGATGCAGGGGGAGCACATGAACCAGGGACAAAATAAATAAATAATGACAAAAATGGTGTTAAATATTCCAGACAGTTTGAAGGAAACCAAGAAAGGGAGACCCAAGGCACAGAAAAGGAAAGTGTTGGAGGGTGACAGAGATGTTGTGTTTGATCCTCCAACCAATACAATGAAAACCACAAAAAGAATGTTTGCAAAAGAGAATACAATGGCCATGAAGGTTAATCGTAGCAAACAGAATGCCCTGATTTCTCCAGGCAGAGCAAAGAGTGCTAAACAAACCCCCAAAAGAACTCCCTTAAAGGATAACAGCAAAGAGATAGGACAGACTCCCAAAACTGATACAAAAAAATGCCAAAAGGACCTAAGAATCCGACGAGGGTAACGCTGAGCCGACCTGCACGACGACACCACTGGTGGAGCCCTGCGGAACCGACTCACCACTTCCCGACGACAGAGAAGATCTCCCGGCTGGAGAGGCTTCTTCCCCTGACTGGTGGGCACAACCAGTTTTACCTTCCTTCTTCGCACCCCAGACCGGTTTGTGGTCGAACTGCCCATGCCAAGCACCCCGGCGGCCGGATAGCCACTCACCACTGAACCGCGAATCAACGGACCGCTCCTTGTACCTGATAAACTCCGCGGCTGGTTTCTTCCCTGGCAGTGCAACGGACCCCTGTCTTCCTCCACGACAAGATCCTCTCTTCCCCCGGACGAAGCACCGACTTTCATCCGCTGACAGGAACAAGGGCCCTCGCTGGAGCGTTCTTACCACTTTAAGGTACTGTGTCCGCCAGGCCTCCCTTTCTAAAGATTGCTACAAGGTAATAATAACCCCTTAACCTTCTGGATTGGGCTGGCCGCCTTGACCCTCTAACTGGTCCCTTTCTTTGGTCCAACTCGTTTTTGAACCGTTACAAGACTTTTGTGCACTGCAACCGTGTGACCTTGGACGCATTTCGTTTGATCCTCTTAAAGTGGATCCGGCCTAGTGAACTCTAACTTCACGGTCTTACTTTGCCTTCCTCTCTTGTTATGTTCTTGTAAAAGTGTTGAGATCTGTTTCAAATTATTCTCTGCTTTTCTCTCCCTTTTAAAAATGAACTATTAGAGTGCCATCTACGTTAAGCGCTCACCGCTGTCTGAAAATAAGTGGGACTTTACTTAACACTTGTCTAATATTCTTTTAAGCGAGTGTATGGCCCTCATTCCGAGTTAGGACTACACCATGGAGTAAATAGCTCCATGGTTGGCAAACATGGAGCTATTTACTCCATGGAATACCGGCATGGTGAATGGAGTAATTTCCGGTCCATTCCAAGGTTGGATGGACCGGTAATTCCCCATTCACCATAGCCCTTCCCCATCCCCATTTCTGCCCCCATAGGGCTCAATGGGAATGGGGAAGGAGGTAATTACGGCACCGTAAATTACGGTGCCGTAATTTACTCCAAGGTCACTTTGCGGGTCCCGTAATTTACTCCTGCTAAAAGCAGGAGGTAAAGAGGGACCCGCAAAGGGAACTCGGAATACGGAGGTAAGGGATTACCGCCATCGGTGCCCTTACAGGCGCCGGTAATCCCTTACCTCCAACCTCGGAATGACCCCCTATATCTTTTAGTGACTGTGTTTTTGAATTGCTTACTATTAGTGCCTGTGTGTTTTTCTAGATGTGGTTTTAAATAAATAATGATATCTCTTTCACACCAAGCCCTGGTCAGTGTTTACTTGCTCCATTGTGTTCTTTTTTACCTATTGTGAATACTCTGTATACTGCCTAACTCTTCTTGAAGGAAGTCTGACTGCTCAGCCACAGCTACCAAGTGAATCTGGGTGGTACAGACTGCTACCAAGTGGGTTTACTGCCAAACACCTGTAGTCTTAAATCTTTTGCATTGGTCCCAGAGGGAACTGCACAGGTTTCTGCCTAACACCTGATATAGGAACCGGATAGTGGAGGAAGTGCTAAGAGGGTGTGGATATAAGATCAGAAGATGCAGGGGGTGCACATGAACCAGGGAAAGGACTGTAGAGCCTGATATAGGCAGGAGAAAAATATAAACCCCAAAAATCCATCAAAGCTGCTGGGGGACTCACTAGGTTAGGAAATTCAGCCTAAATAGAGAATTCTCCCTAACACTGCCCGCCCCCCCCAGACTAAGGGACAGGAAGATTTAATCCACTCCTGGATGAATCTCATACCTCTAGTCGATGACATACATCCTAGAGAGACCATCAGCATTTTGGTGGTGACACCCTGACCTGTGCTCAATGGTAAAATCAAACCCTTGCAGGCAGATCGACCATCTCAGTAGTTTTGGGTTTTCCCCTTTCATTTGCATCAACCATCTCAAGGGTTGGTGGTCAGTCTGAATGACAAAAGTAGAACCATACAAGTATGGCCTAAACTTCTTCAGAGCCCACACGATAGCAAAGCATTCTCTTTCGATTGTTGCCCACCTTGTCTCAGGATCCTTCAGCTTACGGCTGATGAAGCAAATGGGGTGCTCACTACCCTTCTCATCCAGTTGGCTAAGGACGGCACCTATACCTACATTGGAAGCATCAGTCTGTACAATGAAAGTTTGGTGGTAGTCAGGAGCTCTCAGTACTGGTGCTTGGCACAGAGCTTTCTTCAGGTTTTCAAAGGCCTGATTGCACTCCTCATTCCATTTGACCTTTTTAGGGAATTTTGGAGAGGAGATCACATTCAGTGGCGAAGCTATGGATCCATAGTTCTCAATGAAATTCCTGTAATACCCAGTGAGGCCTAGGAAGGCTCTCACCTGGGTTTGAGTAGTAGGTGTTGTCCAATTCTGCACAGCTTCGATCTTGCTGAGCAAAGGCCTTATTTCTCCACCTCCTACCTCATGCCCAAGGTAGACCACTTTACTCTGTCCAATTTGGCATTTACTTGCCTTTATGGTCAGATGGGCCTGCTCAAGAGCCTGCAAAACATGTCCTAGGTGGTTCACATGTTCCTCCTAGGAGTGGCTGAAGACTGCAATGTCATCCAAGTATGCCATGCAGAAGTCCTCCATCCCAGCTAGAACTTGGTTTACCATCCTTTGAAATGTAGCAGGTACATTTTTCAGTCCAAAAGGCATAACCTTGAATTGGTATAAGCCAACGGGGGTAGAAAATGCAGTTTTCTCATTGGCATGGTCTGTCAGGGCTATTTGCCAATAGCCTGACGTAAGGTCAAATGTGCTGAGGTACTTGGCTGAGCCAAGTCTATCCACCAACTCATCTGTCCTTGGCAAAGGGTAGGGATCAGTCTTGGTGACTGCATTAAGAGCTCTATAGTCCACACATAATCTCAACTCTTTGGATCCTGCCTTTGGTACTACCACAACTGGGCTAGACCATGGACTAGTAGAGGTCTCTATTACACCGAGATCAAGCATCTTCTTGACCTCACCTTTGATGTGGGTTCTGACATGTTCTGATGTTCTGTACCCTCTGCTTTTGACTGGCAGACAGTCACCAGTGAGAATATCATGCTGGCCCCAAGGGGTCAAGCCTGGTGAGTGTGAGAACAGGGAGGCAAACTGATTTAACATAGATTTGCACTCTTCTTGTTGCTCAGGTGTCAGATCTGAAGAGGGATTAACTCCTTCAACCTTTTCATCCAAAGGTAAGCCTCTCAGGAGGTCAGGTAGAGCTTCACTCTCCTCCTCCTCTTCCGATGAAGATAGAAGCAAGGCTCCTACTTCTGGTCTAGAGACATAGGCTTTGAGGCGGTTGGTGTGGAAGACTCTGGCAGTTTCCCTGGGTTTGCCCAAATCCACCAGATAGTTGACCTCTCCAAGTTTTCCCACAACCTTGAAGGGTCCCATCCATTTGTCTTGCAAGGCCCTCTGCCTTGTTGGGAGCATAACGAGAACTAGCTGGTCTTGAGTGAACTCAACCATGTTAGCCTTCTGATCATGCCAATGCTTGACCAGATCTTGTCCAGCTCTCAAGTTGTCACTTGCTTCTGCCATCATGTGTGACATTCTCTGTCAGAGACCTATCACATAGTCAGTCACTCTGACTGGCTTGGGGGAAGGAGCACTCTCCAACCCCTCCTTGATCAGGGCGAATGGACCTCTGACCGGATGGCCATAAAGAAGCTCAAAGGGAGAATATCCTACTCCCTCCTGAGGGACTTCTCTATAAGCAAAGAGAAGGCATGGCAGTAGAAGGTCCCACTTTTTTTAAGGGGTTCCTCTAAAGCACCTATCATGCTCTTCATGGTTCTGTTAAACCTTTCTACCAACCCATTTGTCTGAGGGTGGTATGCTGTTGAGAACTTGTAAGTAACTCCGCAGGTTTTCCACATGGCTTTCATGTAGTGGGACATAAAATTCGAACCCCTGTCAGAGATTACTTCCTTAGGAAACCCAACCCTGGTAAAAATACCAAGGAGGGCATTAGCCACAGCCGGAGCTGTAACAGTCCTCATAGGAATTGCCTCAGGGTACCTAGTAGCATGGTCTACTACAACAAGGATAAACCTGTTGCCTGAGGAGGTTGGGGGATCAAGGGGACCAACAATGTCAATCCCTACCCTCTCAAATGGGTCTCCCACAACTGGGAGAGGCACTAAAGGTGCCACATTCTTGGAACCAACCTTACCAGAAGTCTGGCAGTTATGGCAGCTCTTACAATACGTATCTACTTCAGCCCCCATCTTTGGCCAATAAAAGTAGAGAGAGAGCCTTTCCTTGGTCTTCTTGAAACTCAAGTGACCAGCCAAAGGTCTCTCATGGGCTAGTTGTAAGAACTGTTGTCTGTTTTCTTGAGGTACTACAAGGCGCTTGTAGTCTCCAGGTTCAGACTCAGTTGGTTCACTGTAGAAGAGGCCATCTTCCCAGTGTAACCTGTACTTCCCAGGCTCTTGCCCATCAGCCTGAGAAGCTCCCTGTTGGCAGAGACCTTCCAGAGTTATACATTCTCTTTGGCCCTTACGGAAAGCTGATCTGCTGGGTCCACCTTCTGCCAGTAAAGAATGCAGCTCAGGATGGTCAGCTGGATCTAAATCTCCAATAAGGTCTTGGCCTCCTACTAGCTCTTCTTCAGAGTCTAGTTCAACCACACAGGGTTCAACCACCCTCTCAGCCTCACCTGGAGGGGGAGTTACTGGTGTAACTTTGGACAACCTAGGGGAAGTCCTTGTTGGAAGCACTGGAGTGCTTGCTGCTGGCTTTTTCCTTCGAGTCTTGGGTTGCCCCATGGCTCCTGATCTGGTAGTCACTGCAGTAAGTTGCTCCAAGGGGAGAGGAGTGATCTCTGTCATCATCTCCTGAGATGACCCTCGCAGGGTTTTCTCTCTTGCAGGTTTAGTGAGCTCCTGTAACCTTTTACTAGGAGGTCTGGGGTATGTGACACAACTCCAAGAGCTTTCAGGTCATTACCCAACAGAACCCTTCCTGGCACCTCACATTGTACACTGACAGGTATCTGTACAGTCATATCATTGCACTGGATGAGAACTGGTAACTGGGGACACATCTGCACAGGCCCTCCAGCTAATTTGGTGAGGCATTTGGGTGCCTTAGCAACATCCTCTGCCTTGGAAAATGATTCATCCACCACAGTTATGCTGGCCCCAGTGTCCCTAATGGCAGGAGTCTCCTGACCATTCACCTGGACACTGTCCTTATAATACTCTTTAGTATTATCTGGGATAGAATTATATACATCTAAATTCTGTTGTTCCCACAACCCCAGGGAGACTAAAGAAACACTGGATGAGACTCCCATGGGTTCATCAGCCAGCAGTAGAAAGTTTCCACTTGCCATTGGGATTTCCTCTTCTTGAGCGAAGGCTAAGGAGGCAAGCTGGATCCCTGGAGGTTTACCCTTACATCTGGGATCTCCTTTCACATGGTCAGTGGCCTTAGAAACATAACAAGAGCCAAAGGCTCCCTGGAATGGAGGCTTGTTCTGTCCTCCTTCTGGTCTGGGACCAGAAGGTACACTAGCCTGATTCGGTTTCCCTTGTGGCTTACCTTTATGGTTTTGTTTGGGGCCCTCTTTGGAATTTGCAGTATTAGAATTCTCTTTGGAGTCCTTTTTAGGCTTTTTCCCCTCATCCTTTTTCTGAGTTACCCCAGAATCCTTGTGAGTGGCCCTGTTGGCAACCCACAAGTCAGCAGCCTTAGCTAGCTTTCGGGAATCTAATTCCTTTGAATCAGCCAAGTGCTGTCTGAGCTCAGGAGAGCAGGCATCATAAATTGACTCCAACATAAACAGATTTCTCATTCCTTCATAAGTGTTCACTTTGTAACCCTTAATCCATCCCTCTAGGTTTCTCAACCCTTAACTCACCCAAGTAGCCCAAGGGGTACCATCATGCTTTTTGAGGGTTCTAAACCTCTTATGATACTGGGAAGGGGTCTTCCCAAATCTAGCTATCAAAGCTAGTTTCACACATTCATAATCCTTCTTATCCTCCTCCCCCAACTCCATTACCACATCAGTTGCAACAGGGGGAAGCCTAGAGAACAACCAGGTGAGTACGTAATTTCCTGTGATGTTCTGGAGCCCATGATTATATTCAAACAGAGACAACCAATCCAACACATCCAACTTATGCTCATACATACCAATCAATTCCTTAGGCATCTGGGGTCTTTTAGGACTGGAACTTCTAGAGGAGTCAGAGAGAGAAGCATTGTCTACAGATAATTTCTTCATTTCTAGCTCATGCTTGAGCTTCATTTCCCTTAGCCTGAGTTCTTGATTCAGTTCCTGGTGTCTTTGTTCAGCCTGAGTATTCAGTCTCTTGAATTCTAACTCAAGTTTCATTTTGTCTAGCTCAAGATATTAAGGACTAAGTGTGGGACCTGGCAAAGGTCCAGTAGGTACAGCTGGCAGAGTAGACAGAGGCCTAGGGGGGACAGTTACAGCAGCCTCACACTCCTCTTCTGACTCTTCCTCAAGATTATCAACATCAATCTCTATACTGTTCCCTACAGTTGCTGGCATGGTGGGTTCCTCTGAACCATCATCCAGACTTTGGTTAGCTAACAACCTTTCTATCAATTCCATTTTCTTGCCTTTAGTCAGGAGATTCTTATGCTTACAGAGAACTCTTAAACAATCAGCAGTTTTTGTGGCAAGGGACTCTTGATTATAATTTTCCATAGTTGACATGTTAGAAAGATTACTTTTTCAGTGCTAAGCTTTGAGGTTAGTTGTACTAAGGTATCCTAAAGTACTCTAAAATGTATACTCAATACAAATCCCACCGCTGTACACCAGTGTTAGGCAGAAACCTCTGCAGTTCCCTTAGGGAGCACTGCAAAAGATTTAGGACTACAGGTGTTGGCAGTAAACCCACTTGGTAGCAGTCTGTACCACACAGATTCACTTGGTAGCTGTGGCTGAGCAGTCAGACTTCCCTCAAGAAGAGTTAGGCAGTATACAGAGTATTCACAATAGGCACTCAGACACAATAGCACAAACAAACACTGACCAGAGCTTTGGTATAAAGGTATATAGTTATTTATTTAAAACCACACTGATTGAAACACTCCAGCACTGTTATTGTAAATCACTCTCAAAACAGTTACTATTATTATATATACATCCCTTATTCCTTATCAGACAAGTCTTAGTTAACACCACTTATTTCCAGACAGAGGTGAGCGCTTAACTATGATGGCACTCCAATAAGTTAACGAAAAAGGGAGGGAAAAAGGCAGAATATAGGAAAATACACCACACTAATCTTTAGGAACTTTTAAGCAAGGCAGGAAAGTCAAAAGTTACTTGTGAGCCAAAGTCCATAAGCCGGGCCCACACTTGGAGAGAGCAGGGCACAAATGCACCCAAGATCACACAATGACAACAGGCTTAAAAAGTCTTGCAGGGAGTTCAGAAAGGTTTTAGTTAGGGTCAGAAAAGTTTAGCCAGGGTGCCCCAGGCTAACCCAGGTTCGAAAGCCGGGGGCTAAATCTACCCCGTACAGTCGGTTGCAAGGGAAGCCAGGCGGAACACGGTACCTTACGTGGAAAGGATCCTCCAGTGGGGGCAGTTGTTCCTGGCAGCGGGTGCAAGTCGCGACGCCGTCCAGAGGAAGAGAAGATCTCGACGTGGAGGAAAGATGAAAGTCGTTGCACTGCCAGGGAAGAAACAAGCCGCGGAGTTTTCCGGTTAAAGGTACTACCCTTTGATTCACGGTAGTGGTAAAACGTGGTATCCCGGTTGCCGGGGTGCTTGGCACAGGCAAGGCGGCCACGAGATGCTCCAGGAAGCGAAAAAGGAAGCAGACTGGTTATCCCCACCAGTCGAAGGAAGAAGACTCTCCAGGCTGGAGATCTCCTCTTTTGTTGGGAAAAGTGGTGAGACGGTCCAGCAGGGCTCCACCGGTGGTGTCGTCGTAGCAGGTCAGCTCAGCTTCTCCCTTGTCGGATTCTTAGGTCCTGTGGCGACTTCCAAAGTTCCAGTCCCCAAAACCCTGCTTTTATGCAGAAAACCCCCATTCACTCAGCCTAGCTGTCACTCAAACATGCTAAGTGGTGAGCCGGCCGGCTCACCACTTGGGCCAATCAGGACGGAGTGCGACTTGAGTTGCTGAGGCAACTCCGTCCAGGGTGCCTAATTCCCCCTCCACCCCTCCTAAGTATCCCAGACAGAGTGGCACCACTTTGGAGGGCTTCTTGTGGAGAAGCCCGCCAAAAAGTGGAACAAAGGGCTCAACTTGGGTTGGAGTCACATAAGCGAACACAAACGCCATTTTAGAACCGAGTTCTGGCAAAAAATACCAACCTGAGAATTAATATTAAATAAATAAACCGGCGGTATGTTCGAGGCTATAGGAATTAAATAATTAAAGTTGGTAGCCTCGAACAATGGGAAATCCCATAGAGATATATTCGCGGTCGAATATAAAAAGTAGTATCCACTGCCACCAGCCAAAACTCGATCAGGGGGGACGGAGACGTGCCCCCTCGACTAACAGACCCCGGGGCAATCGAATTGCCCCGGCCAGTACGTCCACATGGTTTGTACTGGTTCTGTTCAGAATTTGAGACTAGTAAATTCAATGGTGACTTTACATGCCCTGGGAGACAGTAGTCAGTCCCAGGGTATGGAGTCTATATTGGGGGGTCACTATGACACCCCTGTGTTACTGCACTGAGGGTGCTGTGCAACACACATCACAAAAACACATGAAGCCCTATGGAGTAAAAGACCCCATAGCCCATTAAACATATCTAGAGTCAAAGAAACACACTCAAATCATGCCCAAGAGTGAGGATAAAAGAGTCTCACTCTTGGCAGGAGAAAAAAATAAACCCCAAAAATCCAGCAAAGCTGCTGGGGGACTCACTAGGTTAGGAAATTCAGCCTAAACAGAGAATTCTCCCTAACACACATGAACCAGGGATAAGGACAGTAGAGCCTGATATAGGAACGGGATAGTGGAGGAAGTGCTAAGAGGATGTGGATATAAGACAAGATGATGCAGGGGGTGTACATGAACCAGGGCAAGGACAGTGGAGCATGATATAGGAACGGGATAGTGGAGGAGGTGCTAAGAGGATGAGGATATAAGATCAGATGATGCAGGGGGAGCGCATGAACCAGGGAATGGACAGTAGAGCATGATATAGGAACAGGATAGTGCAGGAAGTCCAAAGAGGATGTGGATATAAGACCACATGATGCCGGGGAGGTGGAAACATGAACCAGGGATAAGGACAGTAGAGCCTGACATAGGAACAGGATAGTGGAGGAAGTGCTAAGAGGGTGTGGATATAAGACCAGATGCTGCAGGGGGTGCACATGAACCAGATGCAAGGACAGTAGAGCCTGATATAGGAACGGGATAGTGGAGGAAGTGCTAAGAGGATGAGGATATAAGACCAGATGATGAAGGGGAGGTAGAAACATGAACCAGGGACAAGGACAGTAGAGCATGATACAGGAACGGGATAGTGGAGGAAGTGCTAAGAGGGTGTGGATATAAGACCAGATGATGCAGGGGAGGTAGAAACATGAACCGGGGACGAGGACAGTACAGCATGATACAGGAACGGGATAGTGGAGGAAGTGCTAAGAGGATGTAGATATAATATGGTGTGGCACAGTGTGTCTATTGGAGGACAGAGGACAGACCTCTGTTCATTTTGCTCCGTGATTCCTGTGAGAAGTCCTTCTACTATTGCTACCGCTGGAGCGGAGCGGAACTTTCCGACCTTCTACTTAAGCACAGCGCATTCCCCCCATCCCCTTCCCCTTCCCCTCTGTCCCCTCCGTCCCTTCCCCCCCTTCCCCAACAAGCCAGCTCGGTCAAGAAACACATACCGGTTCGCACAAGACCATCTATCATCGCCGACGAACTACGATCCCGCGCCAGTCCCGCTCGCGGACACCTCACTCCTGCTTTTTTTTCCACTGCTTCCTTCCGCGTGGCAAGCACGGACTAATGGCGCCACTGTCACCCACCGAAGCGGACTCAGGCCGTTGGATGCGTAGTGACAAAACGCAGATCGAGCACAGCGTCAGGAAACCAAGCCTGCAAATCAAAAATACAGCATCAGAAGCCACCATGAGCGAGCCTGACGCAGCGCGAGGCGGGCTGAACCCGACCCCCCCCGCCCTGGCCCCAGAAGAGCAGAGCAAGAAAAATGCGGCCCATGCGCACACCTCTCTCGCCCAAAGCGCGCAGAGAACCACAGAACAAACAGCTTTGAACGCCCCGCGTACGATAACCCACCTAGGAATGGAAGGGCACAAACTGAAAAATAAAGCAGCCACGAACACCAGAAGTCTAGAAGGGATAGCCCCTTCCATCGCCGCACCACAAACTCCCCGCCGGCGTACCGACTCTGCGAGTGACACCGTGCCAGAAGCTGTCGGAGGACGGCATCGGCAGGGGTCTGCATGGCGGGGAGTGCTTCTTGTGGAAGGGGACACCGAACAATGCCAGCCCCAGCGTTACCCTCTACCCACGGCACCTGGCAACCACCTGGCGGTTATGGATAATTGCTGTGGCAAGGGCGGACAACCTTCGACCTGGTTGGGACATGGCCATGCAATGGCCACAGTACACAACAGCGCCAGTACCTCGAACAAGCAGGCAACAGACTTAAAAAAACTGGCCGCATCAACCACGCTCAACCCTACTGAATCCTAGGCATCAGACAACGAAGACAGGGTGGAATCCTCAGCCAGGGGAAACATTGACGACTCAGTATTCGAAGTGGCAGAGGGAGCGAACGCATTCCATCAAGCCCCTACCTCTGAAAAAACAGAGACCCGATTTTAAACAACAGAAGAGGTACAACAAAAAAGGGCTGAACGTCCACAAGAGGCTCAACCAAAGAGCTCGGAGGGCATAGACCCCATTGGACCGTTTGTAAACCACAAGGCCATCTCGCCATCTGACCAGTCCACATCACAGGATGAAGAACTCCACAAAACTAAAGACACTGCTACCAGGCCCAAAATCTTCAAAAAAAACATGAAGGCCAGGACCAAAGCTAAGACAATGGCCGACAAACCACAAAAAAAGAAAGGCAGGAAAGTAGGCCCAAAAACACTAGGAGGTACTAAGGGGCTATCATCACCTCTACTCTCGGCCTCCCTGAGGGACTACTTCATAAAACACAACAAGAGAAAATTGTGCGCAGACCAAGAGATGTCGGATGCCGAAATACTGGAGGCAATTCAGGATCCATCCCCACTGAGCAAAGCCCGAAAAATCGACCAGAACCAGGAGAAACCAACATCAAGAATCAAATGTCATGCCTGTAGTACATCCAGCATGAACCAGGACACAGAAGCAGGAAGGGTAAAGCCCCCCTACGCAACGATCGCACAAGATCTTACACTAACAGCAGAAAACGCAAAGCAAGCGAGCGCCCCGAAGATAAGTGAAAGGCCTACCACTGAAACAACGAGTGTGGAGCCCCACCAGCCAGGTGAATTAAACTTAACACCAACACAACAAGACACGAAGGAGTCTCAGAATGTCTCCAGGAAAAGTAACCCGATCATAGAGATCGAAAAAGACCCACCACCTCAACCTCAAGCCCAGGTCCCAGCGGCCTCCGACAGCCCAGAGGTTCCGGACAGACCAAAACTCATCATCAGGCAGTCTCAGGTCGAAGAGCCCTACGCATGGACCAGGCCATACATCCAGGCTAACAGTAACAGAACATGGGCTGAAACTTCAGCCAACATCCAAGACACAACTGCAGGAGCTGAAAAAAGACTTTCCGAGAGATTTCCTCAGCATCAAAATGAAAGAGGAGCTCATACGCCAATCAGAAACAGAAGACAAAGTGATTTCTCTGGAGTCTTCTCGATCAGACCTCTTATCGATCATGTCGGCCCTCACAATAGCGCTAAATCCCTTTAGCAAGCTCTACGAGTCGATCCATGAGGCCCTAAAGGACAACACATCTATGATCGCCTCACTCAAGGACAAACTGACCTTCGAACGGAATTCAAACAACATGCAAACAAGCCTCAAAGACAAATTAACGAAACTTGGGAGCGAACTGTCAAACAGGGAACCTCAAACTCGGCACACAAGTTCACCGATCTCTCGAAGTACCCAGACGGAAGACGCAGTAAAAAAGAAAGAAGTGGCTCCAATCTTCACAAAAGGACTGGCTAAGTCGCCAGTAGCACGACCTGGCTCTAGACGAGTTCCTATGACCAAAACCGCCGCTAAACACTTAACGGACGGCCCGCTGTTGTGCGTCCCACCCAAGAGTCCATCTGACGCCCTAGTGAGAGCGGCTGCCAGTACCTCAATAGGGCGGGTAGGCTCCTCAGATGATAGACCAGCCAGAACCACCGATAACAAGGAACATAGCCGTGTGAACATGGCTAGTAACCAGCAATGGCAAGACCAGCCGGAAGCCACACAAAGGTCCCCCATCTCGAGCCCTGCCTTAGACTCACCAAACTTTTCTGACCACTCGGACTGTGTTGAAGTGACCTCCTCAACTGCCACACAGCTAATTGAAGAAATGAAGCAGACACTGACAGGTGCCCGTAAACAAGTGGGGCAGCCTTTGCTCACGGAGGAATCCAATGAAGGAAAGGGCCTGACAAGTAGATCTGAAAGACCCCGTTCGAGCACACCCAGCACTGTCCTAGAGGCCATAAAATCCCTAAAGAAAGCAGAACAGAATCCAGTGCAGAAAAGAGAGGCAGAACGGTGCTCAGGGCAGACCCGCAAACACGATCTAAGAAAGCATCGAAGAAACTTCTACAAGGAAGATGGCAGACCAACAAAACCCACAGCCAAAAATGAGCTAAAATGAGCTGGAACGTCACCATTCAAACTGGAGCAAATCTCTTCTAAAGACAGCTACATGGTTCTGAATAGAAGATCAGTTCTAAAAATAACGGTGAAAATTGATAAGCTACGCCATCTCTCAACAAACGACCTGGTCCTGGTGGAACCTTATCATAGAGACCACAGAGCCAAAGCATACTTGCACATAAGATCAAAGGCCCTAAAAGACTGGCCCCTCGAAGCATCCAAAGATCTACATCGCCTGGGCATGAAACTAGAAAAACTACAGAGCGTGGGAAAGGAGCAAGAAGACGCGGAAAGATCAGAAAGGAAGGCTCCACCAAAATCTGACGACGATGCAAGAACTGAAACTGCTACAAAAGAAAACAGAAGAGGAGAGGCCTCGCCTGGACGAGAAAGGGAAGTAAGGGGAAAAGCGTCAGACTACCCCCCAAAGTGGTCTAGGAAAAACAACACAACACCAAACAAGCCAAGACGACGAGAGGAAAGTCCACGGAGCTACCGCGCGAAGAGGGAACAGACAACATACCCTAAGCCAGCTCAAACCCCATCCACATCAACCAAACCATGGAAATGGATCTCAGACACCTTTGGTCGTAAGAAGAAGGACTAGCAGTCAACCCATGACGCCGTCGCCAACACGACACAGACAACGATCTCTGACCAACTCAAGAAAAAGACCGTATTACAGATGGCGTCATGGAACACAAGAGGATACCTTCACCTAACCAAACCCAGCGACATAAACTTGAATCATTTCGATGTAATCTGCTTGCAAGAAACATGGCTAACGGAAAAACCAACGCTCGAGGGATTCACAATCGAAATCTCTCCAGCTCAGATGCCCATGTTGGGAAGACCCTCAGCGGGACTACTAACCGCAGTGTGACTAGGATCAGGAATCATACCGAAGAACAAAATCCGTGAGGAGTACGGTATGTTAGCAACCCTAACGAGATGGCATCATCAAGATCAGGAGAAAAATTGTCGGACTAGTTCCGATCTCGCCATAATAAATCTATACTGGAACCCAGAAAGAACATCAACGAAAGAATTCTGTGAACAAGTAGCTAACACTGTCGACGAAATCAGAGTTAACCACGACATCCCTAACATAATCATATGTGGGGATCTGAATGCAAAATGTGGATCACACTCGGCAGGCAACACGACTACCCTGGGCCTGAGGAAAACCGATGAGAGAGGCCAAGCATGGCTGACCCTGATGAAGTCTAGACAATTTCACAACGTCTCAACACTACAAGAAGACGACGTGCACATTCCAACATGGGAAAGAGCGCCTGCAGCCGCCAACCTAGATTACATCTTCATCACAGAAGGTCTTATTCCATACTTCGCGGACTTCAAAGTACAAAGAACTAGAGAAAGTGACCACAACCTCTTACTTCTGTCATGGGGAGGAGAAGTCAAAGATCGACTATCCTATCCCTTCGAAATCGGCGTCAACAAGCAACAAAATCGAATTCGTCTGACATCCGGAAACATAAACGCATTGGAGTCAAAACTACGCAGAAATCATGCCAACACAAACAGTGGCAGGGAAGGCCCTCGGCCAGAATACGTGTCCCTATTGGTGCCTCACGAAGTGAGTTTTGGGGGGAAGAAGTGGCCCGAACCCAAACATAACCACATGTTCAACACAGCACTAGTAGCCAAACGTAAAGACCTCAGAAAATTGAAAAGAGTGGCGACAAAAAGCAACACCAAAGAAGCCTGGACTACCTACCAAAAGGGGAAAGCAACCTACAAAGCATGGCTCAAGCAAGAACGGCAAAACTTATACCAGAACGACGCAGAGGCCATGCTAAAAGTGTGGGCCTCAAAGAACAGCCGTGACTTCTGGTCCCTGCTAAAAACACCTATCGGCCAGAATCCCCACCAGATTCTCTGCGACGTCACAGAACAACAGTGGATTACACACTTTTCGGAACTCTACGCGCTTCCTACTTCCTGCTCTCCACCCACTACGCAACCCCAACTCTCAGTGGGCCTTAACGAGCGCTGGACCAACATGGCCATCATGGAAGACATCCTAAGTGCAATCACAAGCCTAAAGTCATCTAGGGCCCGGGTCCTGACGGACTGTCCAACATAGATCTGAAGCAACATCCCAAAGCCTGGGCTAGAATGATCAGAGAGCTGTTCGAACAATGCGCCCAACGAAAGCAGATCCCAAAGAGCTGGACCGAGGCAGTCCTTGTGACAATCTATAAAAAGGGGACCAGAAGCAACTCGACCAACTACAGACCCATCGTTTTACTGGACATCATTGGAAAAATGTTTGCTTCTCTGATACTCACCCACTTTAAAAAATGGGCTAAGAACTCACCAACCTTTGACATCTTCCAGACAGGCTTCCAAAAGGGCGCGGGAACAGCAATAAACCTTCTTATCCCCAATACCATCAAGGCAAAAGTGAAGGGAGGCGCGCCAAACGTCCACATGGCCATGATTGACCTAACACAGGCCTTTGACACAGTGGACCGCCACAAACTATGGTCCAAACTAACAAACTGGGAATGTCCAAGATCGATCCTCGACCCAATCATGTCCCTGCACACGAAGACATCTTTTAGAGTCCGCCTATGCCAACAAGGAACACTTTCGGACAAGATTGAGATGAAAAGCGGAGTGAAACAAGGTTGCCCACTAGCGCCCGCACTGTTCATAGCCTTTATTGGCGACTTTCAAACAACGGAAGAACAGGTGCGATCCTTCCTCTTAAGCTGGGAGAAGCCAAGATTTCAAGATTGTGGTACGCAGACGACTTGATCCTGTTGGATCAGACGGCCATAGGCCTCCAAAGGCAGTTAGCTAACCTATCCACATATATGGAGAGCAATAACCTAAAGATCAACATAAAGAAAACCAAAATCATTTCATTCTGCAAAACCACGAAGGAAACCCAGATGACACACTCATGGTTTCTGGAAAAGACAAAAATCGAGACAGTCAGAGGGCCTCATTACGAATCAGGCGTTAAGGGGTTAACGGCGCCGTAAACGGCGCCGACCCTTAACGCCTGATTCCGAGGTCCCTTTGCGCCATGGTGAGTTTAACGCCTGCTTTTTGCAGGCGTTAAAATCCATGGCGCTAAGGGACCATGGTGCTAATTACGCCACCGTAATTTACGGTGGCGTAATTAGCGCCTTCCCCACTCCCATTATGCCCTATGGGGCAAAAATGGGAATGGGGAAGGGTAAAATGGGAAATGGGGATTTACCGCCCCACTCACCTTGGAATGGGGTGGTAAATCCGCCATCCACCATGGTGTAAACATAGTTTGCACCATGGTGGTAAGGGTACGACCCAGGCGGTAACTTACCGCCTGGGTCGTAATGAGGCCCAAAGAATTTAAATACCTGGGAGTGGTGATCGACATGAAAGACAACTCCCTCCTGAACTCTCTGTGGGAAAAAACCCGAAGCCTCACAGCGCAAACCCGTGCTGTAGACAACAAATTCGGAAAATTCTCCTGCTCACCAGCACTCCAGTACTACAAAACCAAAGTAGTACCAGCCCTAACCTACGGAATGGCGGCGAACCTAAACCTGCCACCTGAAATCTGGACTAAGTTCGAAGGATACCTGTGGAAATCAGTGCTGGCCCTGCCCAAATCTGCACCCATGCCAGTCATACGGCGCGACTTAGGCTTACCATCTCTAGCCTCAGTGGTAATCCAAAGCTCTGTGCAACTCTACAGGAAAATTCTGTCTCCTAGCTCGCTGCCGATATTTCGAATCATGGAAGCAGAAATCTCCAAGGGATCCTGCAAACCTTTATCAGAATGGGTCGGAACAATACACGAAAA